>NC_081310.1:52370024-52671564 GCF_026419965.1 Kogia breviceps | reverse complement strand
AGGCGCCGAGTCTCCAAGTGGGGAGATTGTTAGTAAGGGGGCCTGAATGGAGAACACGAGCACCAGGAGATGAAAACTGAGGTGAGTTTCAGAAAGCTTTCCCGATCCCACGGTGTAGCATCCGCTGGGTTTCCAATGAGTGCTTTCGCTGTCGGAAGATTGCGTTGAACCTGGAGAGTTGGGACCCATGGAATGGGGAGCACGCAGGATTCCTTTCAAGGGTCTGCATTTGCTTTCCCAACCTCACCAATCGTCTCAGCCCCAAGAGTGTCCAGCCTTATGTCTTCTGCCGCTGGGGCTGTAGATGTGGTCAATCCTGGTTGCATGCCAGTCCCTGAACGCATTTTGGAAGAATTTCTCTCTGTTTTGCCCTGCTTGTTTCTTCTTTATGTTGGAAATGTATCCTCAGAATGGGTCTGAGCTGATTTTCCCTGCTGGTTTTAGGCCGCTTTACACACACTTGATGCACTTACACAGAGATATCAAGACTTAGCTTTTAAGATGCTTACTAGTCGGATAGATACTTGTGCGATGAAGAGGGTCTGGTGAGTCCAGTTGATTGAGCAAGGAGTAGGTCGTGTCCATTCCATATTCGGTTTTCGGAAGGGTATCTGTGCTCATTTCAAACTCGAGTTTTATGCGTCACCCCACCTCACCTTTCCCCTGAAGCAGGCATAAGTGTGTTTTCTAAAAGCGTGACTCTGTTCTGTTTGGGGATTCAGTGCATGGGGAGCGATTTTTACATTCCCTCGATAAGTGATATCATAAGTTTCTTTTTTTGTGGGACTTATTTCACTGAGGATGATCGTACCTAAATCCACTCAGGATGCTGCTACCAGCCTCATGACGTGGATTTCATGGCTGAGTGACACTCCATTGGACCTACGTAGCACCACTTGTCCACTTGTCCACTTGTCCACTCGTCTTTGTCCACTTGGCTCTTTCCTGAGATATGAAACGTGTACCGGAGTGGAGGTTCTTGTCAAGACAGCAGCCCTCAACTTTGGGGTCCCTGTGTCTGGTTGATTTTTTCATTTTCCCAAGGTCAACGCCCATGTGTGGAAGTGCCCTATGCTCTGTGGTTCTGTGTTTTACATGGTTTGGGAAAGAGGATACACTTGTGAAGATTGGCTGTTGGCCATTGACATCCCGCCCATCAGCTTAACAAGGCTCCCTTGACTCCGTGGGCTGTCCTGCCTTTCTGGTTTTTAGACTTTTTTCGCCTGGCCCTTTTGCCCCGGGGGGGGGGGGCGAGAGATTTCTTTGTAGTGCTGATTTGCTCTCCCAGGTTGCTTGGTTGGCCAAAAAGGGCGTATGCGTTTTTTCCTGAATATATTCAGGAAAAAACGCATACGCCCTTTTTGGCCAACCGCATCATTGTCCACGTTCTGGCGCTTTTCATGTGCTATCGGGGCCATTCCGATGTACCCGTTGACATCCGTTTCCTGCAGTTCTGCCTTGCGTTCAGCGCCTCTTCGTAGCCTGACCTCAATATATTTTGGGGCGATAGTTATCGTTTAGAACTCTGCAGGTTTGGGAAGTGCAGTGCCCCTGAGCTCCATTTCCCAAGTCGCTTTTTTGTGAGTGGGACGCAACACGGCTGGATGGCTTCACGCCCTATTGTCGATCCGGGGTGGCAGGCTGAACCGCTGGTGAATTCTTCTTCGTGATGGGAAATGAGAGTGACATGTGCCCGACCAAACACCTCCAGCGAGTCTCTCATTGGTTCCCCCTCTTGCAGTTCATCCTGCGGACAAATTGCAGACGGTACGAAAGAGGCATGGAAAGGCGCCGAGTCTCCAAGTGGGGAGATTGTTAGTAAGGGGGCCTGAATGGAGAACACGAGCACCAGGAGATGAAAACTGAGGTGAGTTTCAGAAAGCTTTCCCGATCCCACGGTGTAGCATCCGCTGGGTTTCCAATGAGTGCTTTCGCTGTCGGAAGATTGCGTTGAACCTGGAGAGTTGGGACCCATGGAATGGGGAGCACGCAGGATTCCTTTCAAGGGTCTGCATTTGCTTTCCCAACCTCACCAATCGTCTCAGCCCCAAGAGTGTCCAGCCTTATGTCTTCTGCCGCTGGGGCTGTAGATGTGGTCAATCCTGGTTGCATGCCAGTCCCTGAACGCATTTTGGAAGAATTTCTCTCTGTTTTGCCCTGCTTGTTTCTTCTTTATGTTGGAAATGTATCCTCAGAATGGGTCTGAGCTGATTTTCCCTGCTGGTTTTAGGCCGCTTTACACACACTTGATGCACTTACACAGAGATATCAAGACTTAGCTTTTAAGATGCTTACTAGTCGGATAGATACTTGTGCGATGAACAGGGTCTGGTGAGTCCAGTTGATTGAGCAAGGAGTAGGTCGTGTCCATTCCATATTCGGTTTTCGGAAGGGTATCTGTGCTCATTTCAAACTCGAGTTTTATGCGTCACCCCACCTCACCTTTCCCCTGAAGCAGGCATAAGTGTGTTTTCTAAAAGCGTGACTCTGTTCTGTTTGGGGATTCAGTGCATGGGGAGCGATTTTTACATTCCCTCGATAAGTGATATCATAAGTTTCTTTTTTTGTGGGACTTATTTCACTGAGGATGATCGTACCTAAATCCACTCAGGATGCTGCTACCAGCCTCATGACGTGGATTTCATGGCTGAGTGACACTCCATTGGACCTACGTAGCACCACTTGTCCACTTGTCCACTCGTCTTTGTCCACTTGGCTCTTTCCTGAGATATGAAACGTGTACCGGAGTGGAGGTTCTTGTCAAGACAGCAGCCCTCAACTTTGGGGTCCCTGTGTCTGGTTGATTTTTTCATTTTCCCAAGGTCAACGCCCATGTGTGGAAGTGCCCTATGCTCTGTGGTTCTGTGTTTTACATGGTTTGGGAAAGAGGATACACTTGTGAAGATTGGCTGTTGGCCATTGACATCCCGCCCATCAGCTTAACAAGGCTCCCTTGACTCCGTGGGCTGTCCTGCCTTTCTGGTTTTTAGACTTTTTTCGCCTGGCCCTTTTGCCCCGGGGGGGGGGGGGGCGAGAGATTTCTTTGTAGTGCTGATTTGCTCTCCCAGGTTGCTTGGTTGGCCAAAAAGGGCGTATGCGTTTTTTCCTGAATATATTCAGGAAAAAACGCATACGCCCTTTTTGGCCAACCGCATCATTGTCCACGTTCTGGCGCTTTTCATGTGCTATCGGGGCCATTCCGATGTACCCGTTGACATCCGTTTCCTGCAGTTCTGCCTTGCGTTCAGCGCCTCTTCGTAGCCTGACGTCAATATATTTTGGGGCGATAGTTATCGTTTAGAACTCTGCAGGTTTGGGAAGTGCAGTGCCCCTGAGCTCCATTTCCCAAGTCGCTTTTTTGTGAGTGGGACGCAACACGGCTGGATGGCTTCACGCCCTATTGTCGATCCGGGGTGGCAGGCTGAACCGCTGGTGAATTCTTCTTCGTGATGGGAAATGAGAGTGACATGTGCCCGACCAAACACCTCCAGCGAGTCTCTCATTGGTTCCCCCTCTTGCAGTTCATCCTGCGGACAAATTGCAGACGGTACGAAAGAGGCATGGAAAGGCGCCGAGTCTCCAAGTGGGGAGATTGTTAGTAAGGGGGCCTGAATGGAGAACACGAGCACCAGGAGATGAAAACTGAGGTGAGTTTCAGAAAGCTTTCCCGATCCCACGGTGTAGCATCCGCTGGGTTTCCAATGAGTGCTTTCGCTGTCGGAAGATTGCGTTGAACCTGGAGAGTTGGGACCCATGGAATGGGGAGCACGCAGGATTCCTTTCAAGGGTCTGCATTTGCTTTCCCAACCTCACCAATCGTCTCAGCCCCAAGAGTGTCCAGCCTTATGTCTTCTGCCGCTGGGGCTGTAGATGTGGTCAATCCTGGTTGCATGCCAGTCCCTGAACGCATTTTGGAAGAATTTCTCTCTGTTTTGCCCTGCTTGTTTCTTCTTTATGTTGGAAATGTATCCTCAGAATGGGTCTGAGCTGATTTTCCCTGCTGGTTTTAGGCCGCTTTACACACACTTGATGCACTTACACAGAGATATCAAGACTTAGCTTTTAAGATGCTTACTAGTCGGATAGATACTTGTGCGATGAACAGGGTCTGGTGAGTCCAGTTGATTGAGCAAGGAGTAGGTCGTGTCCATTCCATATTCGGTTTTCGGAAGGGTATCTGTGCTCATTTCAAACTCGAGTTTTATGCGTCACCCCACCTCACCTTTCCCCTGAAGCAGGCATAAGTGTGTTTTCTAAAAGCGTGACTCTGTTCTGTTTGGGGATTCAGTGCATGGGGAGCGATTTTTACATTCCCTCGATAAGTGATATCATAAGTTTCTTTTTTTGTGGGACTTATTTCACTGAGGATGATCGTACCTAAATCCACTCAGGATGCTGCTACCAGCCTCATGACGTGGATTTCATGGCTGAGTGACACTCCATTGGACCTACGTAGCACCACTTGTCCACTTGTCCACTTGTCCACTCGTCTTTGTCCACTTGGCTCTTTCCTGAGATATGAAACGTGTACCGGAGTGGAGGTTCTTGTCAAGACAGCAGCCCTCAACTTTGGGGTCCCTGTGTCTGGTTGATTTTTTCATTTTCCCAAGGTCAACGCCCATGTGTGGAAGTGCCCTATGCTCTGTGGTTCTGTGTTTTACATGGTTTGGGAAAGAGGATACACTTGTGAAGATTGGCTGTTGGCCATTGACATCCCGCCCATCAGCTTAACAAGGCTCCCTTGACTCCGTGGGCTGTCCTGCCTTTCTGGTTTTTAGACTTTTTTCGCCTGGCCCTTTTGCCCCGGGGGGGGGGGCGAGAGATTTCTTTGTAGTGCTGATTTGCTCTCCCAGGTTGCTTGGTTGGCCAAAAAGGGCGTATGCGTTTTTTCCTGAATATATTCAGGAAAAAACGCATACGCCCTTTTTGGCCAACCGCATCATTGTCCACGTTCTGGCGCTTTTCATGTGCTATCGGGGCCATTCCGATGTACCCGTTGACATCCGTTTCCTGCAGTTCTGCCTTGCGTTCAGCGCCTCTTCGTAGCCTGACGTCAATATATTTTGGGGCGATAGTTATCGTTTAGAACTCTGCAGGTTTGGGAAGTGCAGTGCCCCTGAGCTCCATTTCCCAAGTCGCTTTTTTGTGAGAGGGACGCAACACGGCTGGATGGCTTCACGCCCTATTGTCGATCCGGGGTGGCAGGCTGAACCGCTGGTGAATTCTTCTTCGTGATGGGAAATGAGAGTGACATGTGCCCGACCAAACACCTCCAGCGAGTCTCTCATTGGTTCCCCCTCTTGCAGTTCATCCTGCCGACAAATTGCAGACGGTACGAAAGAGGCATGGAAAGGCGCCGAGTCTCCAAGTGGGGAGATTGTTAGTAAGGGGGCCTGAATGGAGAACACGAGCACCAGGAGATGAAAACTGAGGTGAGTTTCAGAAAGCTTTCCCGATCCCACGGTGTAGCATCCGCTGGGTTTCCAATGAGTGCTTTCGCTGTCGGAAGATTGCGTTGAACCTGGAGAGTTGGGACCCATGGAATGGGGAGCACGCAGGATTCCTTTCAAGGGTCTGCATTTGCTTTCCCAACCTCACCAATCGTCTCAGCCCCAAGAGTGTCCAGCCTTATGTCTTCTGCCGCTGGGGCTGTAGATGTGGTCAATCCTGGTTGCATGCCAGTCCCTGAACGCATTTTGGAAGAATTTCTCTCTGTTTTGCCCTGCTTGTTTCTTCTTTATGTTGGAAATGTATCCTCAGAATGGGTCTGAGCTGATTTTCCCTGCTGGTTTTAGGCCGCTTTACACACACTTGATGCACTTACACAGAGATATCAAGACTTAGCTTTTAAGATGCTTACTAGTCGGATAGATACTTGTGCGATGAACAGGGTCTGGTGAGTCCAGTTGATTGAGCAAGGAGTAGGTCGTGTCCATTCCATATTCGGTTTTCGGAAGGGTATCTGTGCTCATTTCAAACTCGAGTTTTATGCGTCACCCCACCTCACCTTTCCCCTGAAGCAGGCATAAGTGTGTTTTCTAAAAGCGTGACTCTGTTCTGTTTGGGGATTCAGTGCATGGGGAGCGATTTTTACATTCCCTCGATAAGTGATATCATAAGTTTCTTTTTTTGTGGGACTTATTTCACTGAGGATGATCGTACCTAAATCCACTCAGGATGCTGCTACCAGCCTCATGACGTGGATTTCATGGCTGAGTGACACTCCATTGGACCTACGTAGCACCACTTGTCCACTTGTCCACTTGTCCACTCGTCTTTGTCCACTTGGCTCTTTCCTGAGATATGAAACGTGTACCGGAGTGGAGGTTCTTGTCAAGACAGCAGCCCTCAACTTTGGGGTCCCTGTGTCTGGTTGATTTTTTCATTTTTCCAAGGTCAACGCCCATGTGTGGAAGTGCCCTATGCTCTGTGGTTCTGTGTTTTACATGGTTTGGGAAAGAGGATACACTTGTGAAGATTGGCTGTTGGCCATTGACATCCCGCCCATCAGCTTAACAAGGCTCCCTTGACTCCGTGGGCTGTCCTGCCTTTCTGGTTTTTAGACTTTTTTCGCCTGGCCCTTTTGCCCCGGGGGGGGGGGGCGAGAGATTTCTTTGTAGTGCTGATTTGCTCTCCCAGGTTGCTTGGTTGGCCAAAAAGGGCGTATGCGTTTTTTCCTGAATATATTCAGGAAAAAACGCATACGCCCTTTTTGGCCAACCGCATCATTGTCCACGTTCTGGCGCTTTTCATGTGCTATCGGGGCCATTCCGATGTACCCGTTGACATCCGTTTCCTGCAGTTCTGCCTTGCGTTCAGCGCCTCTTCGTAGCCTGACGTCAATATATTTTGGGGCGATAGTTATCGTTTAGAACTCTGCAGGTTTGGGAAGTGCAGTGCCCCTGAGCTCCATTTCCCAAGTCGCTTTTTTGTGAGTGGGACGCAACACGGCTGGATGGCTTCACGCCCTATTGTCGATCCGGGGTGGCAGGCTGAACCGCTGGTGAATTCTTCTTCGTGATGGGAAATGAGAGTGACATGTGCCCGACCAAACACCTCCAGCGAGTCTCTCATTGGTTCCCCCTCTTGCAGTTCATCCTGCGGACAAATTGCAGACGGTACGAAAGAGGCATGGAAAGGCGCCGAGTCTCCAAGTGGGGAGATTGTTAGTAAGGGGGCCTGAATGGAGAACACGAGCACCAGGAGATGAAAACTGAGGTGAGTTTCAGAAAGCTTTCCCGATCCCACGGTGTAGCATCCGCTGGGTTTCCAATGAGTGCTTTCGCTGTCGGAAGATTGCGTTGAACCTGGAGAGTTGGGACCCATGGAATGGGGAGCACGCAGGATTCCTTTCAAGGGTCTGCATTTGCTTTCCCAACCTCACCAATCGTCTCAGCCCCAAGAGTGTCCAGCCTTATGTCTTCTGCCGCTGGGGCTGTAGATGTGGTCAATCCTGGTTGCATGCCAGTCCCTGAACGCATTTTGGAAGAATTTCTCTGTTTTGCCCTGCTTGTTTCTTCTTTATGTTGGAAATGTATCCTCAGAATGGGTCTGAGCTGATTTTCCCTGCTGGTTTTAGGCCGCTTTACACACACTTGATGCACTTACACAGAGATATCAAGACTTAGCTTTTAAGATGCTTACTAGTCGGATAGATACTTGTGCGATGAACAGGGTCTGGTGAGTCCAGTTGATTGAGCAAGGAGTAGGTCGTGTCCATTCCATATTCGGTTTTCGGAAGGGTATCTGTGCTCATTTCAAACTCGAGTTTTATGCGTCACCCCACCTCACCTTTCCCCTGAAGCAGGCATAAGTGTGTTTTCTAAAAGCGTGACTGTGTTCTGTTTGGGGATTCAGTGCATGGGGAGCGATTTTTACATTCCCTCGATAAGTGATATCATAAGTTTCTTTTTTTGTGGGACTTATTTCACTGAGGATGATCGTACCTAAATCCACTCAGGATGCTGCTACCAGCCTCATGACGTGGATTTCATGGCTGAGTGACACTCCATTGGACAAACGTAGCACCACTTGTCCACTTGTCCACTTGTCTTTGTCCACTTGTCCACTCGTCTTTGTCCACTTGGCTCTTTCCTGGGATATGAAACGTGTACCGGAGTGGAGGTTCTTGTCAAGACAGCAGCCCTCAACTTTGGGGTCCCTGTGTCTGGTTGATTTTTTCATTTTCCCAAGGTCAACGCCCATGTGTGGAAGTGCCCTATGCTCTGTGGTTCTGTGTTTTACATGGTTTGGGAAAGAGGATACACTTGTGAAGATTGGCTGTTGGCCATTGACATCCCGCCCATCAGCTTAACAAGGCTCCCTTGACTCCGTGGGCTGTCCTGCCTTTCTGGTTTTTAGACTTTTTTCGCCTGGCCCTTTTGCCCCGGGGGGGGGGGGCGAGAGATTTCTTTGTAGTGCTGATTTGCTCTCCCAGGTTGCTTGGTTGGCCAAAAAGGGCGTATGCGTTTTTTCCTGAATATATTCAGGAAAAAACGCATACGCCCTTTTTGGCCAACCGCATCATTGTCCACGTTCTGGCGCTTTTCATGTGCTATCGGGGCCATTCCGATGTACCCGTTGACATCCGTTTCCTGCAGTTCTGCCTTGCGTTCAGCGCCTCTTCGTAGCCTGACCTCAATATATTTTGGGGCGATAGTTATCGTTTAGAACTCTGCAGGTTTGGGAAGTGCAGTGCCCCTGAGCTCCATTTCCCAAGTCGCTTTTTTGGGAGGGGGACGCAACACGGCTGGATGGCTTCACGCCCTATTGTCGATCCGGGGTGGCAGGCTGAACCTCTGGTGAATTCTTCTTCGTGATGGGAAATGAGAGTGACATGTGCCCGACCAAACACCTCCAGCGAGTCTCTCATTGGTTCCCCCTCTTGCAGTTCATCCTGCGGACAAATTGCAGACGGTACGAAAGAGGCATGGAAAGGCGCCGAGTCTCCAAGTGGGGAGATTGTTAGTAAGGGGGCCTGAATGGAGAACACGAGCACCAGGAGATGAAAACTGAGGTGAGTTTCAGAAAGCTTTCCCGATCCCACGGTGTAGCATCCGCTGGGTTTCCAATGAGTGCTTTCGCTGTCGGAAGATTGCGTTGAACCTGGAGAGTTGGGACCCATGGAATGGGGAGCACGCAGGATTCCTTTCAAGGGTCTGCATTTGCTTTCCCAACCTCACCAATCGTCTCAGCCCCAAGAGTGTCCAGCCTTATGTCTTCTGCCGCTGGGGCTGTAGATGTGGTCAATCCTGGTTGCATGCCAGTCCCTGAACGCATTTTGGAAGAATTTCTCTGTTTTGCCCTGCTTGTTTCTTCTTTATGTTGGAAATGTATCCTCAGAATGGGTCTGAGCTGATTTTCCCTGCTGGTTTTAGGCCGCTTTACACACACTTGATGCACTTACACAGAGATATCAAGACTTAGCTTTTAAGATGCTTACTAGTCGGATAGATACTTGTGCGATGAACAGGGTCTGGTGAGTCCAGTTGATTGAGCAAGGAGTAGGTCGTGTCCATTCCATATTCGGTTTTCGGAAGGGTATCTGTGCTCATTTCAAACTCGAGTTTTATGCGTCACCCCACCTCACCTTTCCCCTGAAGCAGGCATAAGTGTGTTTTCTAAAAGCGTGACTCTGTTCTGTTTGGGGATTCAGTGCATGGGGAGCGATTTTTACATTCCCTCGATAAGTGATATCATAAGTTTCTTTTTTTGTGGGACTTATTTCACTGAGGATGATCGTACCTAAATCCACTCAGGATGCTGCTACCAGCCTCATGACGTGGATTTCATGGCTGAGTGACACTCCATTGGACCTACGTAGCACCACTTGTCCACTTGTCCACTTGTCCACTCGTCTTTGTCCACTTGGCTCTTTCCTGAGATATGAAACGTGTACCGGAGTGGAGGTTCTTGTCAAGACAGCAGCCCTCAACTTTGGGGTCCCTGTGTCTGGTTGATTTTTTCATTTTCCCAAGGTCAACGCCCATGTGTGGAAGTGCCCTATGCTCTGTGGTTCTGTGTTTTACATGGTTTGGGAAAGAGGATACACTTGTGAAGATTGGCTGTTGGCCATTGACATCCCGCCCATCAGCTTAACAAGGCTCCCTTGACTCCGTGGGCTGTCCTGCCTTTCTGGTTTTTAGACTTTTTTCGCCTGGCCCTTTTGCCCCGGGGGGGGGGGGCGAGAGATTTCTTTGTAGTGCTGATTTGCTCTCCCAGGTTGCTTGGTTGGCCAAAAAGGGCGTATGCGTTTTTTCCTGAATATATTCAGGAAAAAACGCATACGCCCTTTTTGGCCAACCGCATCATTGTCCACGTTCTGGCGCTTTTCATGTGCTATCGGGGCCATTCCGATGTACCCGTTGACATCCGTTTCCTGCAGTTCTGCCTTGCTTTCAGCGCCTCTTCGTAGCCTGACGTCAATATATTTTGGGGCGATAGTTATCGTTTAGAACTCTGCAGGTTTGGGAAGTGCAGTGCCCCTGAGCTCCATTTCCCAAGTCGCTTTTTTGTGAGTGGGACGCAACACGGCTGGATGGCTTCACGCCCTATTGTCGATCCGGGGTGGCAGGCTGAACCGCTGGTGAATTCTTCTTCGTGATGGGAAATGAGAGTGACATGTGCCCGACCAAACACCTCCAGCGAGTCTCTCATTGGTTCCCCCTCTTGCAGTTCATCCTGCGGACAAATTGCAGACGGTACGAAAGAGGCATGGAAAGGCGCCGAGTCTCCAAGTGGGGAGATTGTTAGTAAGGGGGCCTGAATGGAGAACACGAGCACCAGGAGATGAAAACTGAGGTGAGTTTCAGAAAGCTTTCCCGATCCCACGGTGTAGCATCCGCTGGGTTTCCAATGAGTGCTTTCGCTGTCGGAAGATTGCGTTGAACCTGGAGAGTTGGGACCCATGGAATGGGGAGCACGCAGGATTCCTTTCAAGGGTCTGCATTTGCTTTCCCAACCTCACCAATCGTCTCAGCCCCAAGAGTGTCCAGCCTTATGTCTTCTGCCGCTGGGGCTGTAGATGTGGTCAATCCTGGTTGCATGCCAGTCCCTGAACGCATTTTGGAAGAATTTCTCTGTTTTGCCCTGCTTGTTTCTTCTTTATGTTGGAAATGTATCCTCAGAATGGGTCTGAGCTGATTTTCCCTGCTGGTTTTAGGCCGCTTTACACACACTTGATGCACTTACACAGAGATATCAAGACTTAGCTTTTAAGATGCTTACTAGTCGGATAGATACTTGTGCGATGAACAGGGTCTGGTGAGTCCAGTTGATTGAGCAAGGAGTAGGTCGTGTCCATTCCATATTCGGTTTTCGGAAGGGTATCTGTGCTCATTTCAAACTCGAGTTTTATGCGTCACCCCACCTCACCTTTCCCCTGAAGCAGGCATAAGTGTGTTTTCTAAAAGCGTGACTCTGTTCTGTTTGGGGATTCAGTGCATGGGGAGCGATTTTTACATTCCCTCGATAAGTGATATCATAAGTTTCTTTTTTTGTGGGACTTATTTCACTGAGGATGATCGTACCTAAATCCACTCAGGATGCTGCTACCAGCCTCATGACGTGGATTTCATGGCTGAGTGACACTCCATTGGACCTACGTAGCACCACTTGTCCACTTGTCCACTTGTCTTTGTCCACTTGTCCACTCGTCTTTGTCCACTTGCCTCTTTCCTGGGATATGAAACGTGTACCGGAGTGGAGGTTCTTGTCAAGACAGCAGCCCTCAACTTTGGGGTCCCTGTGTCTGGTTGATTTTTTCATTTTCCCAAGGTCAACGCCCATGTGTGGAAGTGCCCTATGCTCTGTGGTTCTGTGTTTTACATGGTTTGGGAAAGAGGATACACTTGTGAAGATTGGCTGTTGGCCATTGACATCCCGCCCATCAGCTTAACAAGGCTCCCTTGACTCCGTGGGCTGTCCTGCCTTTCTGGTTTTTAGACTTTTTTCGCCTGGCCCTTTTGCCCCGGGGGGGGGCGAGAGATTTCTTTGTAGTGCTGATTTGCTCTCCCAGGTTGCTTGGTTGGCCTCGTTCTGGCGCTCTTCATGTGCTATCGGGGCCATTCCGATGTAGCCGTTGACATCCGTTTCCTGCAATTCTGCCTTGCGTTCAACGCCTCTTCGTAGCCTGACCTCAATATATTTTGGGGCGATAGTTATCGTTTAGAACTCTGCAGGTTTGGGAAGTGCAGTGCCCCTGAGCTCCATTTCCCAAGTCGCTTTTTTGGGAGGGGGACGCAACACGGCTGGATGGCTTCACGCCCTATTGTCGATCCGCGGTGGCAGGCTGAACCTCTGGTGAATTCTTCTTCGTGATGGGAAATGAGAGTGACATGTGCCCGACCAAACACCTCCAGCGAGTCTCTCATTGGTTCCCCCTCTTGCAGTTCATCCTGCGGACAAATTGCAGACGGTACGAAAGAGGCATGGAAAGGCGCCGAGTCTCCAAGTGGGGAGATTGTTAGTAAGGGGGCCTGAATGGAGAACACGAGCACCAGGAGATGAAAACTGAGGTGAGTTTCAGAAAGCTTTCCCGATCCCACGGTGTAGCATCCGCTGGGTTTCCAATGAGTGCTTTCGCTGCCGGAAGATTGCGTTGAACCTGGAGAGTTGGGACCCATGGAATGGGGAGCACGCAGGATTCCTTTCAAGGGTCTGCATTTGCTTTCCCAACCTCACCAATCGTCTCAGCCCCAAGACTGTCCAGCGTTATGTCTTCTGCCGCTGGGGCTGTAGATGTGGTCAATCCTGGTTGCATGCCAGTCCCTGAACGCATTTTGGAAGAATTTCTCTCTGTTTTGTCCTGCTTCTTTCTTCTTTATGTTGGAAATGTATCCTCAGAATGGGTCTGAGCTGATTTTCCCTGCTGGTTTTAGGCCGCTTTACACACACTTGATGCACTTACACAGAGATATCAAGACTTAGCTTTTAAGATGCTTACTAGTCGGATAGATACTTGTGCGATGAACAGGGTCTGGTGAGTCCAGTTGATTGAGCAAGGAGTAGGTCGTGTCCATTCCATATTCGGTTTTCGGAAGGGTATCTGTGCTCATTTCAAACTCGAGTTTTATGCGTCACCCCACCTCACCTTTCCCCTGAAGCAGGCATAAGTGTGTTTTCTAAAAGCGTGACTCTGTTCTGTTTGGGGATTCAGTGCATGGGGAGCGATTTTTACATTCCCTCGATAAGTGATATCATAAGTTTCTTTCTTTCTGGGACTTATTTCACTGAGGATGATCGTACCTAAATCCACTCAGGATGCTGCTACCAGCCTCATGACGTGGATTTCATGGCTGAGTGACACTCCATTGGACCTACGTAGCACCACTTGTCCACTTGTCCACTTGTCTTTGTCCACTTGTCCACTTGGCTCTTTCCTGGGATATGAAACGTGTACCGGAGTGGAGGTTCTTGTCAAGACAGCAGCCCTCAACTTTGGGGTCCCTGTGTCTGGTTGATTTTTTGATTTTCCCAAGGTCAACGCCCATGTGTGGAAGTGCCCTATGCTCTGTGGTTCTGTGTTTTACATGGTTTGGGAAAGAGGATACACTTGTGAAGATTGGCTGTTGGCCATTGACATCCCGCCCATCAGCTTAACAAGGCTCCCTTGACTCCGTGGGCTGTCCTGCCTTTCTGGTTTTTAGACTTTTTTCGCCTGGCCCTTTTGCCCCGGGGGGGGGCGAGAGATTTCTTTGTAGTGCTGATTTGCTCTCCCAGGTTGCTTGGTTGGCCAAAAAGGGCGTATGCGTTTTTTCCTGAATATATTCAGGAAAAAACGCATCCGCCCTTTTTGGCCAACCGCATCATTGTCCACGTTCTGGCGCTTTTCATGTGCTATCGGGGCCATTCCGATGTACCCGTTGACATCCGTTTCCTGCAGTTCTGCCTTGCGTTCAGCGCCTCTTCGTAGCCTGACCTCAATATATTTTGGGGCGATAGTTATCGTTTAGAACTCTGCAGGTTTGGGAAGTGCAGTGCCCCTGAGCTCCATTTCCCAAGTCGCTTTTTTGGGAGGGGGACGCAACACGGCTGGATGGCTTCACGCCCTATTGTCGATCCGCGGTGGCAGGCTGAACCTCTGGTGAATTCTTCTTCGTGATGGGAAATGAGAGTGACATGTGCCCGACCAAACACCTCCAGCGAGTCTCTCATTGGTTCCCCCTCTTGCAGTTCATCCTGCGGACAAATTGCAGACGGTACGAAAGAGGCATGGAAAGGCGCCGAGTCTCCAAGTGGGGAGATTGTTAGTAAGGGGGCCTGAATGGAGAACACGAGCACCAGGAGATGAAAACTGAGGTGAGTTTCAGAAAGCTTTCCCGATCCCACGGTGTAGCATCCGCTGGGTTTCCAATGAGTGCTTTCGCTGCCGGAAGATTGCGTTGAACCTGGAGAGTTGGGACCCATGGAATGGGGAGCACGCAGGATTCCTTTCAAGGGTCTGCATTTGCTTTCCCAACCTCACCAATCGTCTCAGCCCCAAGACTGTCCAGCGTTATGTCTTCTGCCGCTGGGGCTGTAGATGTGGTCAATCCTGGTTGCATGCCAGTCCCTGAACGCATTTTGGAAGAATTTCTCTCTGTTTTGCCCTGCTTCTTTCTTCTTTATGTTGGAAATGTATCCTCAGAATGGGTCTGAGCTGATTTTCCCTGCTGGTTTTAGGCCGCTTTACACACACTTGATGCACTTACACAGAGATATCAAGACTTAGCTTTTAAGATGCTTACTAGTCGGATAGATACTTGTGCGATGAACAGGGTCTGGTGAGTCCAGTTGATTGAGCAAGGAGTAGGTCGTGTCCATTCCATATTCGGTTTTCGGAAGGGTATCTGTGCTCATTTCAAACTCGAGTTTTATGCGTCACCCCACCTCACCTTTCCCCTGAAGCAGGCATAAGTGTGTTTTCTAAAAGCGTGACTCTGTTCTGTTTGGGGATTCAGTGCATGGGGAGCGATTTTTACATTCCCTCGATAAGTGATATCATAAGTTTCTTTTTTTGTGGGACTTATTTCACTGAGGATGATCGTACCTAAATCCACTCAGGATGCTGCTACCAGCCTCATGACGTGGATTTCATGGCTGAGTGACACTCCATTGGACCTACGTAGCACCACTTGTCCACTTGTCCACTTGTCTTTGTCCACTTGTCCACTTGGCTCTTTCCTGGGATATGAAACGTGTACCGGAGTGGAGGTTCTTGTCAAGACAGCAGCCCTCAACTTTGGGGTCCCTGTGTCTGGTTGATTTTTTGATTTTCCCAAGGTCAACGCCCATGTGTGGAAGTGCCCTATGCTCTGTGGTTCTGTGTTTTCCATGGTTTGGGAAAGAGGATACACTTGTGAAGATTGGCTGTTGGCCATTGACATCCCGCCCATCAGCTTAACAAGGCTCCCTTGACTCCGTGGGCTGTCCTGCCTTTCTGGTTTTTAGACTTTTTTCGCCTGGCCCTTTTGCCCCGGGGGGGGGCGAGAGATTTCTTTGTAGTGCTGATTTGCTCTCCCAGGTTGCTTGGTTGGCCAAAAAGGGCGTATGCGTTTTTTCCTGAATATATTCAGGAAAAAACGCATACGCCCTTTTTGGCCAACCGCATCATTGTCCACGTTCTGGCGCTTTTCATGTGCTATCGGGGCCATTCCGATGTACCCGTTGACATCCGTTTCCTGCAGTTCTGCCTTGCGTTCAGCGCCTCTTCGTAGCCTGACCTCAATATATTTTGGGGCGATAGTTATCGTTTAGAACTCTGCAGGTTTGGGAAGTGCAGTGCCCCTGAGCTCCATTTCCCAAGTCGCTTTTTTGGGAGGGGGACGCAACACGGCTGGATGGCTTCACGCCCTATTGTCGATCCGGGGTGGCAGGCTGAACCTCTGGTGAATTCTTCTTCGTGATGGGAAATGAGAGTGACATGTGCCCGACCAAACACCTCCAGCGAGTCTCTCATTGGTTCCCCCTCTTGCAGTTCATCCTGCGGACAAATTGCAGACGGTACGAAAGAGGCATGGAAAGGCGCCGAGTCTCCAAGTGGGGAGATTGTTAGTAAGGGGGCCTGAATGGAGAACACGAGCACCAGGAGATGAAAACTGAGGTGAGTTTCAGAAAGCTTTCCCGATCCCACGGTGTAGCATCCGCTGGGTTTCCAATGAGTGCTTTCGCTGTCGGAAGATTGCGTTGAACCTGGAGAGTTGGGACCCTTGGAATGGGGAGCACGCAGGATTCCTTTCAAGGGTCTGCATTTGCTTTCCCAACCTCACCAATCGTCTCAGCCCCAAGAGTGTCCAGCCTTATGTCTTCTGCCGCTGGGGCTGTAGATGTGGTCAATCCTGGTTGCATGCCAGTCCCTGAACGCATTTTGGAAGAATTTCTCTCTGTTTTGCCCTGCTTGTTTCTTCTTTATGTTGGAAATGTATCCTCAGAATGGGTCTGAGCTGATTTTCCCTGCTGGTTTTAGGCCGCTTTACACACACTTGATGCACTTACACAGAGATATCAAGACTTAGCTTTTAAGATGCTTACTAGTCGGATAGATACTTGTGCGATGAACAGGGTCTGGTGAGTCCAGTTGATTGAGCAAGGAGTAGGTCGTGTCCATTCCATATTCGGTTTTCGGAAGGGTATCTGTGCTCATTTCAAACTCGAGTTTTATGCGTCACCCCACCTCACCTTTCCCCTGAAGCAGGCATAAGTGTGTTTTCTAAAAGCGTGACTCTGTTCTGTTTGGGGATTCAGTGCATGGGGAGCGATTTTTACATTCCCTCGATAAGTGATATCATAAGTTTCTTTTTTTGTGGGACTTATTTCACTGAGGATGATCGTACCTAAATCCACTCAGGATGCTGCTACCAGCCTCATGACGTGGATTTCATGGCTGAGTGACACTCCATTGGACCTACGTAGCACCACTTGTCCACTTGTCCACTTGTCTTTGTCCACTTGTCCACTCGTCTTTGTCCACTTGCCTCTTTCCTGGGATATGAAACGTGTACCGGAGTGGAGGTTCTTGTCAAGACAGCAGCCCTCAACTTTGGGGTCCCTGTGTCTGGTTGATTTTTTCATTTTCCCAAGGTCAACGCCCATGTGTGGAAGTGCCCTATGCTCTGTGGTTCTGTGTTTTACATGGTTTGGGAAAGAGGATACACTTGTGAAGATTGGCTGTTGGCCATTGACATCCCGCCCTTCAGCTTAACAAGGCTCCCTTGACTCCGTGGGCTGTCCTGCCTTTCTGGTTTTTAGACTTTTTTCGCCTGGCCCTTTTGCCCCGGTGGGGGGGGGGGGCGAGAGATTTCTTTGTAGTGCTGATTTGCTCTCCCAGGTTGCTTGGTTGGCCAAAAAGGGCGTATGCGTTTTTTCCTGAATATATTCAGGAAAAAACGCATACGCCCTTTTTGGCCAACCGCATCATTGTCCACGTTCTGGCGCTTTTCATGTGCTATCGGGGCCATTCCGATGTACCCGTTGACATCCGTTTCCTGCAGTTCTGCCTTGCGTTCAGCGCCTCTTCGTAGCCTGACCTCAATATATTTTGGGGCGATAGTTATCGTTTAGAACTCTGCAGGTTTGGGAAGTGCAGTGCCCCTGAGCTCCATTTCCCAAGTCGCTTTTTTGTGAGTGGGACGCAACACGGCTGGATGGCTTCACGCCCTATTGTCGATCCGGGGTGGCAGGCTGAACCGCTGGTGAATTCTTCTTCGTGATGGGAAATGAGAGTGACATGTGCCCCACCAAACACCTCCAGCGAGTCTCTCATTGGTTCCCCCTCTTGCAGTTCATCCTGCGGACAAATTGCAGACGGTACGAAAGAGGCATGGAAAGGCGCCGAGTCTCCAAGTGGGGAGATTGTTAGTAAGGGGGCCTGAATGGAGAACACGAGCACCAGGAGATGAAAACTGAGGTGAGTTTCAGAAAGCTTTCCCGATCCCACGGTGTAGCATCCGTTGGGTTTCCAATGAGTGCTTTCGCTGTCGGAAGATTGCGTTGAACCTGGAGAGTTGGGACCCATGGAATGGGGAGCACGCAGGATTCCTTTCAAGGGTCTGCATTTGCTTTCCCAACCTCACCAATCGTCTCAGCCCCAAGAGTGTCCAGCCTTATGTCTTCTGCCGCTGGGGCTGTAGATGTGGTCAATCCTGGTTGCATGCCAGTCCCTGAACGCATTTTGGAAGAATTTCTCTCTGTTTTGCCCTGCTTGTTTCTTCTTTATGTTGGAAATGTATCCTCAGAATGGGTCTGAGCTGATTTTCCCTGCTGGTTTTAGGCCGCTTTACACACACTTGATGCACTTACACAGAGATATCAAGACTTAGCTTTTAAGATGCTTACTAGTCGGATAGATACTTGTGCGATGAACAGGGTCTGGTGAGTCCAGTTGATTGAGCAAGGAGTAGGTCGTGTCCATTCCATATTCGGTTTTCGGAAGGGTATCTGTGCTCATTTCAAACTCGAGTTTTATGCGTCACCCCACCTCACCTTTCCCCTGAAGCAGGCATAAGTGTGTTTTCTAAAAGCGTGACTCTGTTCTGTTTGGGGATTCAGTGCATGGGGAGCGATTTTTACATTCCCTCGATAAGTGATATCATAAGTTTCTTTTTTTGTGGGACTTATTTCACTGAGGATGATCGTACCTAAATCCACTCAGGATGCTGCTACCAGCCTCATGACGTGGATTTCATGGCTGAGTGACACTCCATTGGACCTACGTAGCACCACTTTTGCACTTGTCCACTTGTCCACTCGTCTTTGTCCACTTGACTCTTTCCTGGGATATGAAACGTGTACCGGAGTGGAGGTTCTTGTCAAGACAGCAGCCCTCAACTTTGGGGTCCCTGTGTCTGGTTGATTTTTTCATTTTCCCAAGGTCAACGCCCATGTGTGGAAGTGCCCTATGCTCTGTGGTTCTGTGTTTTCCATGGTTTGGGAAAGAGGATACACTTGTGAAGATTGGCTGTTGGCCATTGACATCCCGCCCATCAGCTTAACAAGGCTCCCTTGACTCCGTGGGCTGTCCTGCCTTTCTGGTTTTTAGACTTTTTTCGCCTGGCCCTTTTGCCCCGGGGGGGGGGGGGGCGAGAGATTTCTTTGTAGTGCTGATTTGCTCTCCCAGGTTGCTTGGTTGGCCAAAAAGGGCGTATGCGTTTTTTCCTGAATATATTCAGGAAAAAACGCATACGCCCTTTTTGGCCAACCGCATCATTGTCCACGTTCTGGCGCTTTTCATGTGCTATCGGGGCCATTCCGATGTAGCCGTTGACATCCGTTTCCTGCAATTCTGCCTTGCGTTCAACGCCTCTTCGTAGCCTGACCTCAATATATTTTGGGGCGATAGTTATCGTTTAGAACTCTGCAGGTTTGGGAAGTGCAGTGCCCCTGAGCTCCATTTCCCAAGTCGCTTTTTTGGGAGGGGGACGCAACACGGCTGGATGGCTTCACGCCCTATTGTCGATCCGCGGTGGCAGGCTGAACCGCTGGTGAATTCTTCTTCGTGATGGGAAATGAGAGTGACATGTGCCCGACCAAACACCTCCAGCGAGTCTCTCATTGGTTCCCCCTCTTGCAGTTCATCCTGCGGACAAATTGCAGACGGTACGAAAGAGGCATGGAAAGGCGCCGAGTCTCCAAGTGGGGAGATTGTTAGTAAGGGGGCCTGAATGGAGAACACGAGCACCAGGAGATGAAAACTGAGGTGAGTTTCAGAAAGCTTTCCCGATCCCACGGTGTAGCATCCGCTGGGTTTCCAATGAGTGCTTTCGCTGCCGGAAGATTGCGTTGAACCTGGAGAGTTGGGACCCATGGAATGGGGAGCACGCAGGATTCCTTTCAAGGGTCTGCATTTGCTTTCCCAACCTCACCAATCGTCTCAGCCCCAAGACTGTCCAGCGTTATGTCTTCTGCCGCTGGGGCTGTAGATGTGGTCAATCCTGGTTGCATGCCAGTCCCTGAACGCATTTTGGAAGAATTTCTCTCTGTTTTGCCCTGCTTCTTTCTTCTTTATGTTGGAAATGTATCCTCAGAATGGGTCTGAGCTGATTTTCCCTGCTGGTTTTAGGCCGCTTTACACACACTTGATGCACTTACACAGAGATATCAAGACTTAGCTTTTAAGATGCTTACTAGTCGGATAGATACTTGTGCGATGAACAGGGTCTGGTGAGTCCAGTTGATTGAGCAAGGAGTAGGTCGTGTCCATTCCATATTCGGTTTTCGGAAGGGTATCTGTGCTCATTTCAAACTCGAGTTTTATGCGTCACCCCACCTCACCTTTCCCCTGAAGCAGGCATAAGTGTGTTTTCTAAAAGCGTGACTCTGTTCTGTTTGGGGATTCAGTGCATGGGGAGCGATTTTTACATTCCCTCGATAAGTGATATCATAAGTTTCTTTCTTTCTGGGACTTATTTCACTGAGGATGATCGTACCTAAATCCACTCAGGATGCTGCTACCAGCCTCATGACGTGGATTTCATGGCTGAGTGACACTCCATTGGACCTACGTAGCACCACTTGTCCACTTGTCCACTTGTCTTTGTCCACTTGTCCACTTGGCTCTTTCCTGGGATATGAAACGTGTACCGGAGTGGAGGTTCTTGTCAAGACAGCAGCCCTCAACTTTGGGGTCCCTGTGTCTGGTTGATTTTTTGATTTTCCCAAGGTCAACGCCCATGTGTGGAAGTGCCCTATGCTCTGTGGTTCTGTGTTTTACATGGTTTGGGAAAGAGGATACACTTGTGAAGATTGGCTGTTGGCCATTGACATCCCGCCCATCAGCTTAACAAGGCTCCCTTGACTCCGTGGGCTGTCCTGCCTTTCTGGTTTTTAGACTTTTTTCGCCTGGCCCTTTTGCCCCGGGGGGGGGCGAGAGATTTCTTTGTAGTGCTGATTTGCTCTCCCAGGTTGCTTGGTTGGCCAAAAAGGGCGTATGCGTTTTTTCCTGAATATATTCAGGAAAAAACGCATACGCCCTTTTTGGCCAACCGCATCATTGTCCACGTTCTGGCGCTTTTCATGTGCTATCGGGGCCATTCCGATGTACCCGTTGACATCCGTTTCCTGCAATTCTGCCTTGCGTTCACCGCCTCTTCGTAGCCTGACCTCAATATATTTTGGGGCGATAGTTATCGTTTAGAACTCTGCAGGTTTGGGAAGTGCAGTGCCCCTGAGCTCCATTTCCCAAGTCGCTTTTTTGGGAGGGGGACGCAACACGGCTGGATGGCTTCACGCCCTATTGTCGATCCGGGGTGGCAGGCTGAACCTCTGGTGAATTCTTCTTCGTGATGGGAAATGAGAGTGACATGTGCCCGACCAAACACCTCCAGCGAGTCTCTCATTGGTTCCCCCTCTTGCAGTTCATCCTGCGGACAAATTGCAGACGGTACGAAAGAGGCATGGAAAGGCGCCGAGTCTCCAAGTGGGGAGATTGTTAGTAAGGGGGCCTGAATGGAGAACACGAGCACCAGGAGATGAAAACTGAGGTGAGTTTCAGAAAGCTTTCCCGATCCCACGGTGTAGCATCCGCTGGGTTTCCAATGAGTGCTTTCGCTGCCGGAAGATTGCGTTGAACCTGGAGAGTTGGGACCCATGGAATGGGGAGCACGCAGGATTCCTTTCAAGGGTCTGCATTTGCTTTCCCAACCTCACCAATCGTCTCAGCCCCAAGAGTGTCCAGCCTTATGTCTTCTGCCGCTGGGGCTGTAGATGTGGTCAATCCTGGTTGCATGCCAGTCCCTGAACGCATTTTGGAAGAATTTCTCTCTGTTTTGCCCTGCTTGTTTCTTCTTTATGTTGGAAATGTATCCTCAGAATGGGTCTGAGCTGATTTTCCCTGCTGGTTTTAGGCCGCTTTACACACACTTGATGCACTTACACAGAGATATCAAGACTTAGCTTTTAAGATGCTTACTAGTCGGATAGATACTTGTGCGATGAACAGGGTCTGGTGAGTCCAGTTGATTGAGCAAGGAGTAGGTCGTGTCCATTCCATATTCGGTTTTCGGAAGGGTATCTGTGCTCATTTCAAACTCGAGTTTTATGCGTCACCCCACCTCACCTTTCCCCTGAAGCAGGCATAAGTGTGTTTTCTAAAAGCGTGACTCTGTTCTGTTTGGGGATTCAGTGCATGGGGAGCGATTTTTACATTCCCTCGATAAGTGATATCATAAGTTTCTTTTTTTGTGGGACTTATTTCACTGAGGATGATCGTACCTAAATCCACTCAGGATGCTGCTACCAGCCTCATGACGTGGATTTCATGGCTGAGTGACACTCCATTGGACCTACCTAGCACCACTTGTCCACTTGTCCACTTGTCTTTGTCCACTTGTCCACTCGTCTTTGTCCACTTGGCTCTTTCCTGGGATATGAAACGTGTACCGGAGTGGAGGTTCTTGTCAAGACAGCAGCCCTCAACTTTGGGGTCCCTGTGTCTGGTTGATTTTTTCATTTTCCCAAGGTCAACGCCCATGTGTGGAAGTGCCCTATGCTCTGTGGTTCTGTGTTTTACATGGTTTGGGAAAGAGGATACACTTGTGAAGATTGGCTGTTGGCCATTGACATCCCGCCCATCAGCTTAACAAGGCTCCCTTGACTCCGTGGGCTGTCCTGCCTTTCTGGTTTTTAGACTTTTTTCGCCTGGCCCTTTTGCCCCGGGGGGGGGGGCGAGAGATTTCTTTGTAGTGCTGATTTGCTCTCCCAGGTTGCTTGGTTGGCCAAAAAGGGCGTATGCGTTTTTTCCTGAATATATTCAGGAAAAAACGCATACGCCCTTTTTGGCCAACCGCATCATTGTCCACGTTCTGGCGCTTTTCATGTGCTATCGGGGCCATTCCGATGTACCCGTTGACATCCGTTTCCTGCAGTTCTGCCTTGCGTTCAGCGCCTCTTCGTAGCCTGACCTCAATATATTTTGGGGCGATAGTTATCGTTTAGAACTCTGCAGGTTTGGGAAGTGCAGTGCCCCTGAGCTCCATTTCCCAAGTCGCTTTTTTGGGAGTGGGACGCAACACGGCTGGATGGCTTCACGCCCTATTGTCGATCCGGGGTGGCAGGCTGAACCGCTGGTGAATTCTTCTTCGTGATGGGAAATGAGAGTGACATGTGCCCCACCAAACACCTCCAGCGAGTCTCTCATTGGTTCCCCCTCTTGCAGTTCATCCTGCGGACAAATTGCAGACGGTACGAAAGAGGCATGGAAAGGCGCCGAGTCTCCAAGTGGGGAGATTGTTAGTAAGGGGGCCTGAATGGAGAACACGAGCACCAGGAGATGAAAACTGAGGTGAGTTTCAGAAAGCTTTCCCGATCCCACGGTGTAGCATCCGCTGGGTTTCCAATGAGTGCTTTCGCTGTCGGAAGATTGCGTTGAACCTGGAGAGTTGGGACCCATGGAATGGGGAGCACGCAGGATTCCTTTCAAGGGTCTGCATTTGCTTTCCCAACCTCACCAATCGTCTCAGCCCCAAGAGTGTCCAGCCTTATGTCTTCTGCCGCTGGGGCTGTAGATGTGGTCAATCCTGGTTGCATGCCAGTCCCTGAACGCATTTTGGAAGAATTTCTCTCTGTTTTGCCCTGCTTGTTTCTTCTTTATGTTGGAAATGTATCCTCAGAATGGGTCTGAGCTGATTTTCCCTGCTGGTTTTAGGCCGCTTGACACACACTTGATGCACTTACACAGAGATATCAAGACTTAGCTTTTAAGATGCTTACTAGTCGGATAGATACTTGTGCGATGAACAGGGTCTGGTGAGTCCAGTTGATTGAGCAAGGAGTAGGTCGTGTCCATTCCATATTCGGTTTTCGGAAGGGTATCTGTGCTCATTTCAAACTCGAGTTTTATGCGTCACCCCACCTCACCTTTCCCCTGAAGCAGGCATAAGTGTGTTTTCTAAAAGCGTGACTCTGTTCTGTTTGGGGATTCAGTGCATGGGGAGCGATTTTTACATTCCCTCGATAAGTGATATCATAAGTTTCTTTTTTTGTGGGACTTATTTCACTGAGGATGATCGTACCTAAATCCACTCAGGATGCTGCTACCAGCCTCATGACGTGGATTTCATGGCTGAGTGACACTCCATTGGACCTACGTAGCACCACTTCTGCACTTGTCCACTTGTCCACTCGTCTTTGTCCACTTGGCTCTTTCCTGGGATATGAAACGTGTACCGGAGTGGAGGTTCTTGTCAAGACAGCAGCCCTCAACTTTGGGGTCCCTGTGTCTGGTTGATTTTTTCATTTTCCCAAGGTCAACGCCCATGTGTGGAAGTGCCCTATGCTCTGTGGTTCTGTGTTTTACATGGTTTGGGAAAGAGGATACACTTGTGAAGATTGGCTGTTGGCCATTGACATCCCGCCCATCAGCTTAACAAGGCTCCCTTGACTCCGTGGGCTGTCCTGCCTTTCTGGTTTTTAGACTTTTTTCGCCTGGCCCTTTTGCCCCGGGGGGGGGGGGGCGAGAGATTTCTTTGTAGTGCTGATTTGCTCTCCCAGGTTGCTTGGTTGGCCAAAAAGGGCGTATGCGTTTTTTCCTGAATATATTCAGGAAAAAACGCATACGCCCTTTTTGGCCAACCGCATCATTGTCCACGTTCTGGCGCTTTTCATGTGCTATCGGGGCCATTCCGATGTACCCGTTGACATCCGTTTCCTGCAATTCTGCCTTGCGTTCACCGCCTCTTCGTAGCCTGACCTCAATATATTTTGGGGCGATAGTTATCGTTTAGAACTCTGCAGGTTTGGGAAGTGCAGTGCCCCTGAGCTCCATTTCCCAAGTCGCTTTTTTGGGAGGGGGACGCAACACGGCTGGATGGCTTCACGCCCTATTGTCGATCCGGGGTGGCAGGCTGAACCTCTGGTGAATTCTTCTTCGTGATGGGAAATGAGAGTGACATGTGCCCGACCAAACACCTCCAGCGAGTCTCTCATTGGTTCCCCCTCTTGCAGTTCATCCTGCGGACAAATTGCAGACGGTACGAAAGAGGCATGGAAAGGCGCCGAGTCTCCAAGTGGGGAGATTGTTAGTAAGGGGGCCTGAATGGAGAACACGAGCACCAGGAGATGAAAACTGAGGTGAGTTTCAGAAAGCTTTCCCGATCCCACGGTGTAGCATCCGCTGGGTTTCCAATGAGTGCTTTCGCTGCCGGAAGATTGCGTTGAACCTGGAGAGTTGGGACCCATGGAATGGGGAGCACGCAGGATTCCTTTCAAGGGTCTGCATTTGCTTTCCCAACCTCACCAATCGTCTCAGCCCCAAGAGTGTCCAGCCTTATGTCTTCTGCCGCTGGGGCTGTAGATGTGGTCAATCCTGGTTGCATGCCAGTCCCTGAACGCATTTTGGAAGAATTTCTCTCTGTTTTGCCCTGCTTGTTTCTTCTTTATGTTGGAAATGTATCCTCAGAATGGGTCTGAGCTGATTTTCCCTGCTGGTTTTAGGCCGCTTTACACACACTTGATGCACTTACACAGAGATATCAAGACTTAGCTTTTAAGATGCTTACTAGTCGGATAGATACTTGTGCGATGAACAGGGTCTGGTGAGTCCAGTTGATTGAGCAAGGAGTAGGTCGTGTCCATTCCATATTCGGTTTTCGGAAGGGTATCTGTGCTCATTTCAAACTCGAGTTTTATGCGTCACCCCACCTCACCTTTCCCCTGAAGCAGGCATAAGTGTGTTTTCTAAAAGCGTGACTCTGTTCTGTTTGGGGATTCAGTGCATGGGGAGCGATTTTTACATTCCCTCGATAAGTGATATCATAAGTTTCTTTTTTTGTGGGACTTATTTCACTGAGGATGATCGTACCTAAATCCACTCAGGATGCTGCTACCAGCCTCATGACGTGGATTTCATGGCTGAGTGACACTCCATTGGACCTACCTAGCACCACTTGTCCACTTGTCCACTTGTCTTTGTCCACTTGTCCACTCGTCTTTGTCCACTTGGCTCTTTCCTGGGATATGAAACGTGTACCGGAGTGGAGGTTCTTGTCAAGACAGCAGCCCTCAACTTTGGGGTCCCTGTGTCTGGTTGATTTTTTCATTTTCCCAAGGTCAACGCCCATGTGTGGAAGTGCCCTATGCTCTGTGGTTCTGTGTTTTACATGGTTTGGGAAAGAGGATACACTTGTGAAGATTGGCTGTTGGCCATTGACATCCCGCCCATCAGCTTAACAAGGCTCCCTTGACTCCGTGGGCTGTCCTGCCTTTCTGGTTTTTAGACTTTTTTCGCCTGGCCCTTTTGCCCCGGGGGGGGGGGCGAGAGATTTCTTTGTAGTGCTGATTTGCTCTCCCAGGTTGCTTGGTTGGCCAAAAAGGGCGTATGCGTTTTTTCCTGAATATATTCAGGAAAAAACGCATACGCCCTTTTTGGCCAACCGCATCATTGTCCACGTTCTGGCGCTTTTCATGTGCTATCGGGGCCATTCCGATGTACCCGTTGACATCCGTTTCCTGCAGTTCTGCCTTGCGTTCAGCGCCTCTTCGTAGCCTGACCTCAATATATTTTGGGGCGATAGTTATCGTTTAGAACTCTGCAGGTTTGGGAAGTGCAGTGCCCCTGAGCTCCATTTCCCAAGTCGCTTTTTTGGGAGTGGGACGCAACACGGCTGGATGGCTTCACGCCCTATTGTCGATCCGGGGTGGCAGGCTGAACCGCTGGTGAATTCTTCTTCGTGATGGGAAATGAGAGTGACATGTGCCCCACCAAACACCTCCAGCGAGTCTCTCATTGGTTCCCCCTCTTGCAGTTCATCCTGCGGACAAATTGCAGACGGTACGAAAGAGGCATGGAAAGGCGCCGAGTCTCCAAGTGGGGAGATTGTTAGTAAGGGGGCCTGAATGGAGAACACGAGCACCAGGAGATGAAAACTGAGGTGAGTTTCAGAAAGCTTTCCCGATCCCACGGTGTAGCATCCGCTGGGTTTCCAATGAGTGCTTTCGCTGTCGGAAGATTGCGTTGAACCTGGAGAGTTGGGACCCATGGAATGGGGAGCACGCAGGATTCCTTTCAAGGGTCTGCATTTGCTTTCCCAACCTCACCAATCGTCTCAGCCCCAAGAGTGTCCAGCCTTATGTCTTCTGCCGCTGGGGCTGTAGATGTGGTCAATCCTGGTTGCATGCCAGTCCCTGAACGCATTTTGGAAGAATTTCTCTCTGTTTTGCCCTGCTTGTTTCTTCTTTATGTTGGAAATGTATCCTCAGAATGGGTCTGAGCTGATTTTCCCTGCTGGTTTTAGGCCGCTTGACACACACTTGATGCACTTACACAGAGATATCAAGACTTAGCTTTTAAGATGCTTACTAGTCGGATAGATACTTGTGCGATGAACAGGGTCTGGTGAGTCCAGTTGATTGAGCAAGGAGTAGGTCGTGTCCATTCCATATTCGGTTTTCGGAAGGGTATCTGTGCTCATTTCAAACTCGAGTTTTATGCGTCACCCCACCTCACCTTTCCCCTGAAGCAGGCATAAGTGTGTTTTCTAAAAGCGTGACTCTGTTCTGTTTGGGGATTCAGTGCATGGGGAGCGATTTTTACATTCCCTCGATAAGTGATATCATAAGTTTCTTTTTTTGTGGGACTTATTTCACTGAGGATGATCGTACCTAAATCCACTCAGGATGCTGCTACCAGCCTCATGACGTGGATTTCATGGCTGAGTGACACTCCATTGGACCTACGTAGCACCACTTCTGCACTTGTCCACTTGTCCACTCGTCTTTGTCCACTTGGCTCTTTCCTGGGATATGAAACGTGTACCGGAGTGGAGGTTCTTGTCAAGACAGCAGCCCTCAACTTTGGGGTCCCTGTGTCTGGTTGATTTTTTCATTTTCCCAAGGTCAACGCCCATGTGTGGAAGTGCCCTATGCTCTGTGGTTCTGTGTTTTACATGGTTTGGGAAAGAGGATACACTTGTGAAGATTGGCTGTTGGCCATTGACATCCCGCCCATCAGCTTAACAAGGCTCCCTTGACTCCGTGGGCTGTCCTGCCTTTCTGGTTTTTAGACTTTTTTCGCCTGGCCCTTTTGCCCCGGGGGGGGGGGGGGCGAGAGATTTCTTTGTAGTGCTGATTTGCTCTCCCAGGTTGCTTGGTTGGCCAAAAAGGGCGTATGCGTTTTTTCCTGAATATATTCAGGAAAAAACGCATACGCCCTTTTTGGCCAACCGCATCATTGTCCACGTTCTGGCGCTTTTCATGTGCTATCGGGGCCATTCCGATGTAGCCGTTGACATCCGTTTCCTGCAATTCTGCCTTGCGTTCAACGCCTCTTCGTAGCCTGACCTCAATATATTTTGGGGCGATAGTTATCGTTTAGAACTCTGCAGGTTTGGGAAGTGCAGTGCCCCTGAGCTCCATTTCCCAAGTCGCTTTTTTGGGAGGGGGACGCAACACGGCTGGATGGCTTCACGCCCTATTGTCGATCCGCGGTGGCAGGCTGAACCGCTGGTGAATTCTTCTTCGTGATGGGAAATGAGAGTGACATGTGCCCGACCAAACACCTCCAGCGAGTCTCTCATTGGTTCCCCCTCTTGCAGTTCATCCTGCGGACAAATTGCAGACGGTACGAAAGAGGCATGGAAAGGCGCCGAGTCTCCAAGTGGGGAGATTGTTAGTAAGGGGGCCTGAATGGAGAACACGAGCACCAGGAGATGAAAACTGAGGTGAGTTTCAGAAAGCTTTCCCGATCCCACGGTGTAGCATCCGCTGGGTTTCCAATGAGTGCTTTCGCTGCCGGAAGATTGCGTTGAACCTGGAGAGTTGGGACCCATGGAATGGGGAGCACGCAGGATTCCTTTCAAGGGTCTGCATTTGCTTTCCCAACCTCACCAATCGTCTCAGCCCCAAGACTGTCCAGCGTTATGTCTTCTGCCGCTGGGGCTGTAGATGTGGTCAATCCTGGTTGCATGCCAGTCCCTGAACGCATTTTGGAAGAATTTCTCTCTGTTTTGCCCTGCTTCTTTCTTCTTTATGTTGGAAATGTATCCTCAGAATGGGTCTGAGCTGATTTTCCCTGCTGGTTTTAGGCCGCTTTACACACACTTGATGCACTTACACAGAGATATCAAGACTTAGCTTTTAAGATGCTTACTAGTCGGATAGATACTTGTGCGATGAAGAGGGTCTGGTGAGTCCAGTTGATTGAGCAAGGAGTAGGTCGTGTCCATTCCATATTCGGTTTTCGGAAGGGTATCTGTGCTCATTTCAAACTCGAGTTTTATGCGTCACCCCACCTCACCTTTCCCCTGAAGCAGGCATAAGTGTGTTTTCTAAAAGCGTGACTCTGTTCTGTTTGGGGATTCAGTGCATGGGGAGCGATTTTTACATTCCCTCGATAAGTGATATCATAAGTTTCTTTCTTTCTGGGACTTATTTCACTGAGGATGATCGTACCTAAATCCACTCAGGATGCTGCTACCAGCCTCATGACGTGGATTTCATGGCTGAGTGACACTCCATTGGACCTACGTAGCACCACTTGTCCACTTGTCCACTTGTCTTTGTCCACTTGTCCACTTGGCTCTTTCCTGGGATATGAAACGTGTACCGGAGTGGAGGTTCTTGTCAAGACAGCAGCCCTCAACTTTGGGGTCCCTGTGTCTGGTTGATTTTTTGATTTTCCCAAGGTCAACGCCCATGTGTGGAAGTGCCCTATGCTCTGTGGTTCTGTGTTTTCCATGGTTTGGGAAAGAGGATACACTTGTGAAGATTGGCTGTTGGCCATTGACATCCCGCCCATCAGCTTAACAAGGCTCCCTTGACTCCGTGGGCTGTCCTGCCTTTCTGGTTTTTAGACTTTTTTCGCCTGGCCCTTTTGCCCCGGGGGGGGGGGGGGGCGAGAGATTTCTTTGTAGTGCTGATTTGCTCTCCCAGGTTGCTTGGTTGGCCAAAAAGGGCGTATGCGTTTTTTCCTGAATATATTCAGGAAAAAACGCATACGCCCTTTTTGGCCAACCGCATCATTGTCCACGTTCTGGCGCTTTTCATGTGCTATCGGGGCCATTCCGATGTACCCGTTGACATCCGTTTCCTGCAATTCTGCCTTGCGTTCACCGCCTCTTCGTAGCCTGACCTCAATATATTTTGGGGCGATAGTTATCGTTTAGAACTCTGCAGGTTTGGGAAGTGCAGTGCCCCTGAGCTCCATTTCCCAAGTCGCTTTTTTGGGAGGGGGACGCAACACGGCTGGATGGCTTCACGCCCTATTGTCGATCCGGGGTGGCAGGCTGAACCTCTGGTGAATTCTTCTTCGTGATGGGAAATGAGAGTGACATGTGCCCGACCAAACACCTCCAGCGAGTCTCTCATTGGTTCCCCCTCTTGCAGTTCATCCTGCGGACAAATTGCAGACGGTACGAAAGAGGCATGGAAAGGCGCCGAGTCTCCAAGTGGGGAGATTGTTAGTAAGGGGGCCTGAATGGAGAACACGAGCACCAGGAGATGAAAACTGAGGTGAGTTTCAGAAAGCTTTCCCGATCCCACGGTGTAGCATCCGCTGGGTTTCCAATGAGTGCTTTCGCTGCCGGAAGATTGCGTTGAACCTGGAGAGTTGGGACCCATGGAATGGGGAGCACGCAGGATTCCTTTCAAGGGTCTGCATTTGCTTTCCCAACCTCACCAATCGTCTCAGCCCCAAGAGTGTCCAGCCTTATGTCTTCTGCCGCTGGGGCTGTAGATGTGGTCAATCCTGGTTGCATGCCAGTCCCTGAACGCATTTTGGAAGAATTTCTCTCTGTTTTGCCCTGCTTGTTTCTTCTTTATGTTGGAAATGTATCCTCAGAATGGGTCTGAGCTGATTTTCCCTGCTGGTTTTAGGCCGCTTTACACACACTTGATGCACTTACACAGAGATATCAAGACTTAGCTTTTAAGATGCTTACTAGTCGGATAGATACTTGTGCGATGAACAGGGTCTGGTGAGTCCAGTTGATTGAGCAAGGAGTAGGTCGTGTCCATTCCATATTCGGTTTTCGGAAGGGTATCTGTGCTCATTTCAAACTCGAGTTTTATGCGTCACCCCACCTCACCTTTCCCCTGAAGCAGGCATAAGTGTGTTTTCTAAAAGCGTGACTCTGTTCTGTTTGGGGATTCAGTGCATGGGGAGCGATTTTTACATTCCCTCGATAAGTGATATCATAAGTTTCTTTTTTTGTGGGACTTATTTCACTGAGGATGATCGTACCTAAATCCACTCAGGATGCTGCTACCAGCCTCATGACGTGGATTTCATGGCTGAGTGACACTCCATTGGACCTACGTAGCACCACTTGTCCACTTGTCCACTTGTCTTTGTCCACTTGTCCACTCGTCTTTGTCCACTTGGCTCTTTCCTGGGATATGAAACGTGTACCGGAGTGGAGGTTCTTGTCAAGACAGCAGCCCTCAACTTTGGGGTCCCTGTGTCTGGTTGATTTTTTCATTTTCCCAAGGTCAACGCCCATGTGTGGAAGTGCCCTATGCTCTGTGGTTCTGTGTTTTACATGGTTTGGGAAAGAGGATACACTTGTGAAGATTGGCTGTTGGCCATTGACATCCCGCCCATCAGCTTAACAAGGCTCCCTTGACTCCGTGGGCTGTCCTGCCTTTCTGGTTTTTAGACTTTTTTCGCCTGGCCCTTTTGCCCCGGGGGGGGGGGCGAGAGATTTCTTTGTAGTGCTGATTTGCTCTCCCAGGTTGCTTGGTTGGCCAAAAAGGGCGTATGCGTTTTTTCCTGAATATATTCAGGAAAAAACGCATACGCCCTTTTTGGCCAACCGCATCATTGTCCACGTTCTGGCGCTTTTCATGTGCTATCGGGGCCATTCCGATGTACCCGTTGACATCCGTTTCCTGCAGTTCTGCCTTGCGTTCAGCGCCTCTTCGTAGCCTGACCTCAATATATTTTGGGGCGATAGTTATCGTTTAGAACTCTGCAGGTTTGGGAAGTGCAGTGCCCCTGAGCTCCATTTCCCAAGTCGCTTTTTTGGGAGTGGGACGCAACACGGCTGGATGGCTTCACGCCCTATTGTCGATCCGGGGTGGCAGGCTGAACCGCTGGTGAATTCTTCTTCGTGATGGGAAATGAGAGTGACATGTGCCCCACCAAACACCTCCAGCGAGTCTCTCATTGGTTCCCCCTCTTGCAGTTCATCCTGCGGACAAATTGCAGACGGTACGAAAGAGGCATGGAAAGGCGCCGAGTCTCCAAGTGGGGAGATTGTTAGTAAGGGGGCCTGAATGGAGAACACGAGCACCAGGAGATGAAAACTGAGGTGAGTTTCAGAAAGCTTTCCCGATCCCACGGTGTAGCATCCGCTGGGTTTCCAATGAGTGCTTTCGCTGCCGGAAGATTGCGTTGAACCTGGAGAGTTGGGACCCATGGAATGGGGAGCACGCAGGATTCCTTTCAAGGGTCTGCATTTGCTTTCCCAACCTCACCAATCGTCTCAGCCCCAAGAGTGTCCAGCCTTATGTCTTCTGCCGCTGGGGCTGTAGATGTGGTCAATCCTGGTTGCATGCCAGTCCCTGAACGCATTTTGGAAGAATTTCTCTCTGTTTTGCCCTGCTTGTTTCTTCTTTATGTTGGAAATGTATCCTCAGAATGGGTCTGAGCTGATTTTCCCTGCTGGTTTTAGGCCGCTTGACACACACTTGATGCACTTACACAGAGATATCAAGACTTAGCTTTTAAGATGCTTACTAGTCGGATAGATACTTGTGCGATGAACAGGGTCTGGTGAGTCCAGTTGATTGAGCAAGGAGTAGGTCGTGTCCATTCCATATTCGGTTTTCGGAAGGGTATCTGTGCTCATTTCAAACTCGAGTTTTATGCGTCACCCCACCTCACCTTTCCCCTGAAGCAGGCATAAGTGTGTTTTCTAAAAGCGTGACTCTGTTCTGTTTGGGGATTCAGTGCATGGGGAGCGATTTTTACATTCCCTCGATAAGTGATATCATAAGTTTCTTTTTTTGTGGGACTTATTTCACTGAGGATGATCGTACCTAAATCCACTCAGGATGCTGCTACCAGCCTCATGACGTGGATTTCATGGCTGAGTGACACTCCATTGGACCTACGTAGCACCACTTGTCCACTTGTCCACTTGTCTTTGTCCACTTGTCCACTCGTCTTTGTCCACTTGGCTCTTTCCTGGGATATGAAACGTGTACCGGAGTGGAGGTTCTTGTCAAGACAGCAGCCCTCAACTTTGGGGTCCCTGTGTCTGGTTGATTTTTTCATTTTCCCAAGGTCAACGCCCATGTGTGGAAGTGCCCTATGCTCTGTGGTTCTGTGTTTTACATGGTTTGGGAAAGAGGATACACTTGTGAAGATTGGCTGTTGGCCATTGACATCCCGCCCATCAGCTTAACAAGGCTCCCTTGACTCCGTGGGCTGTCCTGCCTTTCTGGTTTTTAGACTTTTTTCGCCTGGCCCTTTTGCCCCGGGGGGGGGGGGCGAGAGATTTCTTTGTAGTGCTGATTTGCTCTCCCAGGTTGCTTGGTTGGCCAAAAAGGGCGTATGCGTTTTTTCCTGAATATATTCAGGAAAAAACGCATACGCCCTTTTTGGCCAACCGCATCATTGTCCACGTTCTGGCGCTTTTCATGTGCTATCGGGGCCATTCCGATGTACCCGTTGACATCCGTTTCCTGCAGTTCTGCCTTGCGTTCAGCGCCTCTTCGTAGCCTGACCTCAATATATTTTGGGGCGATAGTTATCGTTTAGAACTCTGCAGGTTTGGGAAGTGCAGTGCCCCTGAGCTCCATTTCCCAAGTCGCTTTTTTGTGAGTGGGACGCAACACGGCTGGATGGCTTCACGCCCTATTGTCGATCCGGGGTGGCAGGCTGAACCGCTGGTGAATTCTTCTTCGTGATGGGAAATGAGAGTGACATGTGCCCCACCAAACACCTCCAGCGAGTCTCTCATTGGTTCCCCCTCTTGCAGTTCATCCTGCGGACAAATTGCAGACGGTACGAAAGAGGCATGGAAAGGCGCCGAGTCTCCAAGTGGGGAGATTGTTAGTAAGGGGGCCTGAATGGAGAACACGAGCACCAGGAGATGAAAACTGAGGTGAGTTTCAGAAAGCTTTCCCGATCCCACGGTGTAGCATCCGCTGGGTTTCCAATGAGTGCTTTCGCTGTCGGAAGATTGCGTTGAACCTGGAGAGTTGGGACCCATGGAATGGGGAGCACGCAGGATTCCTTTCAAGGGTCTGCATTTGCTTTCCCAACCTCACCAATCGTCTCAGCCCCAAGAGTGTCCAGCCTTATGTCTTCTGCCGCTGGGGCTGTAGATGTGGTCAATCCTGGTTGCATGCCAGTCCCTGAACGCATTTTGGAAGAATTTCTCTCTGTTTTGCCCTGCTTGTTTCTTCTTTATGTTGGAAATGTATCCTCAGAATGGGTCTGAGCTGATTTTCCCTGCTGGTTTTAGGCCGCTTGACACACACTTGATGCACTTACACAGAGATATCAAGACTTAGCTTTTAAGATGCTTACTAGTCGGATAGATACTTGTGCGATGAACAGGGTCTGGTGAGTCCAGTTGATTGAGCAAGGAGTAGGTCGTGTCCATTCCATATTCGGTTTTCGGAAGGGTATCTGTGCTCATTTCAAACTCGAGTTTTATGCGTCACCCCACCTCACCTTTCCCCTGAAGCAGGCATAAGTGTGTTTTCTAAAAGCGTGACTCTGTTCTGTTTGGGGATTCAGTGCATGGGGAGCGATTTTTACATTCCCTCGATAAGTGATATCATAAGTTTCTTTTTTTGTGGGACTTATTTCACTGAGGATGATCGTACCTAAATCCACTCAGGATGCTGCTACCAGCCTCATGACGTGGATTTCATGGCTGAGTGACACTCCATTGGACCTACGTAGCACCACTTGTCCACTTGTCCACTTGTCTTTGTCCACTTGTCCACTTGGCTCTTTCCTGGGATATGAAACGTGTACCGGAGTGGAGGTTCTTGTCAAGACAGCAGCCCTCAACTTTGGGGTCCCTGTGTCTGGTTGATTTTTTCATTTTCCCAAGGTCAACGCCCATGTGTGGAAGTGCCCTATGCTCTGTGGTTCTGTGTTTTCCATGGTTTGGGAAAGAGGATACACTTGTGAAGATTGGCTGTTGGCCATTGACATCCCGCCCATCAGCTTAACAAGGCTCCCTTGACTCCGTGGGCTGTCCTGCCTTTCTTGTTTTTAGACTTTTTTCGCCTGGCCCTTTTGCCCCGGGGGGGGGGGGGCGAGAGATTTCTTTGTAGTGCTGATTTGCTCTCCCAGGTTGCTTGGTTGGCCAAAAAGGGCGTATGCTTTTTTTCCTGAATATATTCAGGGAAAAAAGCATACGCCCTTTTTGGCCAACCGCATCATTGTCCACGTTCTGGCGCTTTTCATGTGCTATCGGGGCCATTCCGATGTAGCCGTTGACATCCGTTTCCTGCAATTCTGCCTTGCGTTCAACGCCTCTTCGTAGCCTGACCTCAATATATTTTGGGGCGATAGTTATCGTTTAGAACTCTGCAGGTTTGGGAAGTGCAGTGCCCCTGAGCTCCATTTCCCAAGTCGCTTTTTTGGGAGGGGGACGCAACACGGCTGGATGGCTTCACGCCCTATTGTCGATCCGGGGTGGCAGGCTGAACCTCTGGTGAATTCTTCTTCGTGATGGGAAATGAGAGTGACATGTGCCCGACCAAACACCTCCAGCGAGTCTCTCATTGGTTCCCCCTCTTGCAGTTCATCCTGCGGACAAATTGCAGACGGTACGAAAGAGGCATGGAAAGGCGCCGAGTCTCCAAGTGGGGAGATTTTTAGTAAGGGGGCCTGAATGGAGAACACGAGCACCAGGAGATGAAAACTGAGGTGAGTTTCAGAAAGCTTTCCCGATCCCACGGTGTAGCATCCGCTGGGTTTCCAATGAGTGCTTTCGCTGCCGGAAGATTGCGTTGAACCTGGAGAGTTGGGACCCATGGAATGGGGAGCACGCAGGATTCCTTTCAAGGGTCTGCATTTGCTTTCCCAACCTCACCAATCGTCTCAGCCCCAAGACTGTCCAGCCTTATGTCTTCTGCCGCTGGGGCTGTAGATGTGGTCAATCCTGGTTGCATGCCAGTCCCTGAACGCATTTTGGAAGAATTTCTCTCTGTTTTGCCCTGCTTCTTTCTTCTTTATGTTGGAAATGTATCCTCAGAATGGGTCTGAGCTGATTTTCCCTGCTGGTTTTAGGCCGCTTTACACACACTTGATGCACTTACACAGAGATATCAAGACTTAGCTTTTAAGATGCTTACTAGTCGGATAGATACTTGTGCGATGAACAGGGTCTGGTGAGTCCAGTTGATTGAGCAAGGAGTAGGTCGTGTCCATTCCATATTCGGTTTTCGGAAGGGTATCTGTGCTCATTTCAAACTCGAGTTTTATGCGTCACCCCACCTCACCTTTCCCCTGAAGCAGGCATAAGTGTGTTTTCTAAAAGCGTGACTCTGTTCTGTTTGGGGATTCAGTGCATGGGGAGCGATTTTTACATTCCCTCGATAAGTGATATCATAAGTTTCTTTCTTTCTGGGACTTATTTCACTGAGGATGATCGTACCTAAATCCACTCAGGATGCTGCTACCAGCCTCATGACGTGGATTTCATGGCTGAGTGACACTCCATTGGACCTACGTAGCACCACTTGTCCACTTGTCCACTTGTCTTTGTCCACTTGTCCACTTGGCTCTTTCCTGGGATATGAAACGTGTACCGGAGTGGAGGTTCTTGTCAAGACAGCAGCCCTCAACTTTGGGGTCCCTGTGTCTGGTTGATTTTTTCATTTTCCCAAGGTCAACGCCCATGTGTGGAAGTGCCCTATGCTCTGTGGTTCTGTGTTTTACATGGTTTGGGAAAGAGGATACACTTGTGAAGATTGGCTGTTGGCCATTGACATCCCGCCCATCAGCTTAACAAGGCTCCCTTGACTCCGTGGGCTGTCCTGCCTTTCTGGTTTTTAGACTTTTTTCGCCTGGCCCTTTTGCCCCGGGGGGGGGGGGGGCGAGAGATTTCTTTGTAGTGCTGATTTGCTCTCCCAGGTTGCTTGGTTGGCCAAAAAGGGCGTATGCGTTTTTTCCTGAATATATTCAGGAAAAAACGCATACGCCCTTTTTGGCCAACCGCATCATTGTCCACGTTCTGGCGCTTTTCATGTGCTATCGGGGCCATTCCGATGTACCCGTTGACATCCGTTTCCTGCAGTTCTGCCTTGCGTTCAGCGCCTCTTCGTAGCCTGACCTCAATATATTTTGGGGCGATAGTTATCGTTTAGAACTCTGCAGGTTTGGGAAGTGCAGTGCCCCTGAGCTCCATTTCCCAAGTCGCTTTTTTGTGAGTGGGACGCAACACGGCTGGATGGCTTCACGCCCTATTGTCGATCCGGGGTGGCAGGCTGAACCTCTGGTGAATTCTTCTTCGTGATGGGAAATGAGAGTGACATGTGCCCGACCAAACACCTCCAGCGAGTCTCTCATTGGTTCCCCCTCTTGCAGTTCATCCTGCGGACAAATTGCAGACGGTACGAAAGAGGCATGGAAAGGCGCCGAGTCTCCAAGTGGGGAGATTGTTAGTAAGGGGGCCTGAATGGAGAACACGAGCACCAGGAGATGAAAACTGAGGTGAGTTTCAGAAAGCTTTCCCGATCCCACGGTGTAGCATCCGCTGGGTTTCCAATGAGTGCTTTCGCTGTCGGAAGATTGCGTTGAACCTGGAGAGTTGGGACCCATGGAATGGGGAGCACGCAGGATTCCTTTCAAGGGTCTGCATTTGCTTTCCCAACCTCACCAATCGTCTCAGCCCCAAGAGTGTCCAGCCTTATGTCTTCTGCCGCTGGGGCTGTAGATGTGGTCAATCCTGGTTGCATGCCAGTCCCTGAACGCATTTTGGAAGAATTTCTCTCTGTTTTGCCCTGCTTGTTTCTTCTTTATGTTGGAAATGTATCCTCAGAATGGGTCTGAGCTGATTTTCCCTGCTGGTTTTAGGCCGCTTGACACACACTTGATGCACTTACACAGAGATATCAAGACTTAGCTTTTAAGATGCTTACTAGTCGGATAGATACTTGTGCGATGAACAGGGTCTGGTGAGTCCAGTTGATTGAGCAAGGAGTAGGTCGTGTCCATTCCATATTCGGTTTTCGGAAGGGTATCTGTGCTCATTTCAAACTCGAGTTTTATGCGTCACCCCACCTCACCTTTCCCCTGAAGCAGGCATAAGTGTGTTTTCTAAAAGCGTGACTCTGTTCTGTTTGGGGATTCAGTGCATGGGGAGCGATTTTTACATTCCCTCGATAAGTGATATCATAAGTTTCTTTTTTTGTGGGACTTATTTCACTGAGGATGATCGTACCTAAATCCACTCAGGATGCTGCTACCAGCCTCATGACGTGGATTTCATGGCTGAGTGACACTCCATTGGACCTACGTAGCACCACTTGTCCACTTGTCCACTTGTCTTTGTCCACTTGTCCACTTGGCTCTTTCCTGGGATATGAAACGTGTACCGGAGTGGAGGTTCTTGTCAAGACAGCAGCCCTCAACTTTGGGGTCCCTGTGTCTGGTTGATTTTTTCATTTTCCCAAGGTCAACGCCCATGTGTGGAAGTGCCCTATGCTCTGTGGTTCTGTGTTTTACATGGTTTGGGAAAGAGGATACACTTGTGAAGATTGGCTGTTGGCCATTGACATCCCGCCCATCAGCTTAACAAGGCTCCCTTGACTCCGTGGCCTGTCCTGCCTTTCTGGTTTTTAGACTTTTTTCGCCTGGCCCTTTTGCCCCGGGGGGGGGCGAGAGATTTTTTGTAGTGCTGATTTGCTCTCCCAGGTTGCTTGGTTGGCCAAAAAGGGCGTATGCGTTTTTTCCTGAATATATTCAGGAAAAAACGCATACGCCCTTTTTGGCCAACCGCATCATTGTCCACGTTCTGGCGCTTTTCATGTGCTATCGGGGCCATTCCGATGTACCCGTTGACATCCGTTTCCTGCAGTTCTGCCTTGCGTTCAGCGCCTCTTCGTAGCCTGACCTCAATATATTTTGGGGCGATAGTTATCGTTTAGAACTCTGCAGGTTTGGGAAGTGCAGTGCCCCTGAGCTCCATTTCCCAAGTCGCTTTTTTGTGAGTGGGACGCAACACGGCTGGATGGCTTCACGCCCTATTGTCGATCCGGGGTGGCAGGCTGAACCTCTGGTGAATTCTTCTTCGTGATGGGAAATGAGAGTGACATGTGCCCGACCAAACACCTCCAGCGAGTCTCTCATTGGTTCCCCCTCTTGCAGTTCATCCTGCGGACAAATTGCAGACGGTACGAAAGAGGCATGGAAAGGCGCCGAGTCTCCAAGTGGGGAGATTGTTAGTAAGGGGGCCTGAATGGAGAACACGAGCACCAGGAGATGAAAACTGAGGTGAGTTTCAGAAAGCTTTCCCGATCCCACGGTGTAGCATCCGCTGGGTTTCCAATGAGTGCTTTCGCTGCCGGAAGATTGCGTTGAACCTGGAGAGTTGGGACCCATGGAATGGGGAGCACGCAGGATTCCTTTCAAGGGTCTGCATTTGCTTTCCCAACCTCACCAATCGTCTCAGCCCCAAGAGTGTCCAGCCTTATGTCTTCTGCCGCTGGGGCTGTAGATGTGGTCAATCCTGGTTGCATGCCAGTCCCTGAACGCATTTTGGAAGAATTTCTCTCTGTTTTGCCCTGCTTGTTTCTTCTTTATGTTGGAAATGTATCCTCAGAATGGGTCTGAGCTGATTTTCCCTGCTGGTTTTAGGCCGCTTTACACACACTTGATGCACTTACACAGAGATATCAAGACTTAGCTTTTAAGATGCTTACTAGTCGGATAGATACTTGTGCGATGAACAGGGTCTGGTGAGTCCAGTTGATTGAGCAAGGAGTAGGTCGTGTCCATTCCATATTCGGTTTTCGGAAGGGTATCTGTGCTCATTTCAAACTCGAGTTTTATGCGTCACCCCACCTCACCTTTCCCCTGAAGCAGGCATAAGTGTGTTTTCTAAAAGCGTGACTCTGTTCTGTTTGGGGATTCAGTGCATGGGGAGCGATTTTTACATTCCCTCGATAAGTGATATCATAAGTTTCTTTTTTTGTGGGACTTATTTCACTGAGGATGATCGTACCTAAATCCACTCAGGATGCTGCTACCAGCCTCATGACGTGGATTTCATGGCTGAGTGACACTCCATTGGACCTACGTAGCACCACTTGTCCACTTGTCCACTTGTCCACTCGTCTTTGTCCACTTGGCTCTTTCCTGAGATATGAAACGTGTACCGGAGTGCAGGTTCTTGTCAAGACAGCAGCCCTCAACTTTGGGGTCCCTGTGTCTGGTTGATTTTTTCATTTTTCCAAGGTCAACGCCCATGTGTGGAAGTGCCCTATGCTCTGTGGTTCTGTGTTTTACATGGTTTGGGAAAGAGGATACACTTGTGAAGATTGGCTGTTGGCCATTGACATCCCGCCCATCAGCTTAACAAGGCTCCCTTGACTCCGTGGGCTGTCCTGCCTTTCTGGTTTTTAGACTTTTTTCGCCTGGCCCTTTTGCCCCGGGGGGGGGGGCGAGAGATTTCTTTGTAGTGCTGATTTGCTCTCCCAGGTTGCTTGGTTGGCCAAAAAGGGCGTATGCGTTTTTTCCTGAATATATTCAGGAAAAAACGCATACGCCCTTTTTGGCCAACCGCATCATTGTCCACGTTCTGGCGCTTTTCATGTGCTATCGGGGCCATTCCGATGTACCCGTTGACATCCGTTTCCTGCAGTTCTGCCTTGCGTTCAGCGCCTCTTCGTAGCCTGACGTCAATATATTTTGGGGCGATAGTTATCGTTTAGAACTCTGCAGGTTTGGGAAGTGCAGTGCCCCTGAGCTCCATTTCCCAAGTCGCTTTTTTGTGAGTGGGACGCAACACGGCTGGATGGCTTCACGCCCTATTGTCGATCCGGGGTGGCAGGCTGAACCGCTGGTGAATTCTTCTTCGTGATGGGAAATGAGAGTGACATGTGCCCGACCAAACACCTCCAGCGAGTCTCTCATTGGTTCCCCCTCTTGCAGTTCATCCTGCGGACAAATTGCAGACGGTACGAAAGAGGCATGGAAAGGCGCCGAGTCTCCAAGTGGGGAGATTGTTAGTAAGGGGGCCTGAATGGAGAACACGAGCACCAGGAGATGAAAACTGAGGTGAGTTTCAGAAAGCTTTCCCGATCCCACGGTGTAGCATCCGCTGGGTTTCCAATGAGTGCTTTCGCTGTCGGAAGATTGCGTTGAACCTGGAGAGTTGGGACCCATGGAATGGGGAGCACGCAGGATTCCTTTCAAGGGTCTGCATTTGCTTTCCCAACCTCACCAATCGTCTCAGCCCCAAGAGTGTCCAGCCTTATGTCTTCTGCCGCTGGGGCTGTAGATGTGGTCAATCCTGGTTGCATGCCAGTCCCTGAACGCATTTTGGAAGAATTTCTCTGTTTTGCCCTGCTTGTTTCTTCTTTATGTTGGAAATGTATCCTCAGAATGGGTCTGAGCTGATTTTCCCTGCTGGTTTTAGGCCGCTTTACACACACTTGATGCACTTACACAGAGATATCAAGACTTAGCTTTTAAGATGCTTACTAGTCGGATAGATACTTGTGCGATGAACAGGGTCTGGTGAGTCCAGTTGATTGAGCAAGGAGTAGGTCGTGTCCATTCCATATTCGGTTTTCGGAAGGGTATCTGTGCTCATTTCAAACTCGAGTTTTATGCGTCACCCCACCTCACCTTTCCCCTGAAGCAGGCATAAGTGTGTTTTCTAAAAGCGTGACTCTGTTCTGTTTGGGGATTCAGTGCATGGGGAGCGATTTTTACATTCCCTCGATAAGTGATATCATAAGTTTCTTTCTTTCTGGGACTTATTTCACTGAGGATGATCGTACCTAAATCCACTCAGGATGCTGCTACCAGCCTCATGACGTGGATTTCATGGCTGAGTGACACTCCATTGGACCTACGTAGCACCACTTGTCCACTTGTCCACTTGTCTTTGTCCACTTGTCCACTTGGCTCTTTCCTGGGATATGAAACGTGTACCGGAGTGGAGGTTCTTGTCAAGACAGCAGCCCTCAACTTTGGGGTCCCTGTGTCTGGTTGATTTTTTCATTTTCCCAAGGTCAACGCCCATGTGTGGAAGTGCCCTATGCTCTGTGGTTCTGTGTTTTACATGGTTTGGGAAAGAGGATACACTTGTGAAGATTGGCTGTTGGCCATTGACATCCCGCCCATCAGCTTAACAAGGCTCCCTTGACTCCGTGGGCTGTCCTGCCTTTCTGGTTTTTAGACTTTTTTCGCCTGGCCCTTTTGCCCCGGGGGGGGGGGGGGCGAGAGATTTCTTTGTAGTGCTGATTTGCTCTCCCAGGTTGCTTGGTTGGCCAAAAAGGGCGTATGCGTTTTTTCCTGAATATATTCAGGAAAAAACGCATACGCCCTTTTTGGCCAACCGCATCATTGTCCACGTTCTGGCGCTTTTCATGTGCTATCGGGGCCATTCCGATGTACCCGTTGACATCCGTTTCCTGCAGTTCTGCCTTGCGTTCAGCGCCTCTTCGTAGCCTGACCTCAATATATTTTGGGGCGATAGTTATCGTTTAGAACTCTGCAGGTTTGGGAAGTGCAGTGCCCCTGAGCTCCATTTCCCAAGTCGCTTTTTTGTGAGTGGGACGCAACACGGCTGGATGGCTTCACGCCCTATTGTCGATCCGGGGTGGCAGGCTGAACCTCTGGTGAATTCTTCTTCGTGATGGGAAATGAGAGTGACATGTGCCCGACCAAACACCTCCAGCGAGTCTCTCATTGGTTCCCCCTCTTGCAGTTCATCCTGCGGACAAATTGCAGACGGTACGAAAGAGGCATGGAAAGGCGCCGAGTCTCCAAGTGGGGAGATTGTTAGTAAGGGGGCCTGAATGGAGAACACGAGCACCAGGAGATGAAAACTGAGGTGAGTTTCAGAAAGCTTTCCCGATCCCACGGTGTAGCATCCGCTGGGTTTCCAATGAGTGCTTTCGCTGTCGGAAGATTGCGTTGAACCTGGAGAGTTGGGACCCATGGAATGGGGAGCACGCAGGATTCCTTTCAAGGGTCTGCATTTGCTTTCCCAACCTCACCAATCGTCTCAGCCCCAAGAGTGTCCAGCCTTATGTCTTCTGCCGCTGGGGCTGTAGATGTGGTCAATCCTGGTTGCATGCCAGTCCCTGAACGCATTTTGGAAGAATTTCTCTCTGTTTTGCCCTGCTTGTTTCTTCTTTATGTTGGAAATGTATCCTCAGAATGGGTCTGAGCTGATTTTCCCTGCTGGTTTTAGGCCGCTTGACACACACTTGATGCACTTACACAGAGATATCAAGACTTAGCTTTTAAGATGCTTACTAGTCGGATAGATACTTGTGCGATGAACAGGGTCTGGTGAGTCCAGTTGATTGAGCAAGGAGTAGGTCGTGTCCATTCCATATTCGGTTTTCGGAAGGGTATCTGTGCTCATTTCAAACTCGAGTTTTATGCGTCACCCCACCTCACCTTTCCCCTGAAGCAGGCATAAGTGTGTTTTCTAAAAGCGTGACTCTGTTCTGTTTGGGGATTCAGTGCATGGGGAGCGATTTTTACATTCCCTCGATAAGTGATATCATAAGTTTCTTTTTTTGTGGGACTTATTTCACTGAGGATGATCGTACCTAAATCCACTCAGGATGCTGCTACCAGCCTCATGACGTGGATTTCATGGCTGAGTGACACTCCATTGGACCTACGTAGCACCACTTGTCCACTTGTCCACTTGTCTTTGTCCACTTGTCCACTTGGCTCTTTCCTGGGATATGAAACGTGTACCGGAGTGGAGGTTCTTGTCAAGACAGCAGCCCTCAACTTTGGGGTCCCTGTGTCTGGTTGATTTTTTCATTTTCCCAAGGTCAACGCCCATGTGTGGAAGTGCCCTATGCTCTGTGGTTCTGTGTTTTACATGGTTTGGGAAAGAGGATACACTTGTGAAGATTGGCTGTTGGCCATTGACATCCCGCCCATCAGCTTAACAAGGCTCCCTTGACTCCGTGGCCTGTCCTGCCTTTCTGGTTTTTAGACTTTTTTCGCCTGGCCCTTTTGCCCCGGGGGGGGGCGAGAGATTTTTTGTAGTGCTGATTTGCTCTCCCAGGTTGCTTGGTTGGCCAAAAAGGGCGTATGCGTTTTTTCCTGAATATATTCAGGAAAAAACGCATACGCCCTTTTTGGCCAACCGCATCATTGTCCACGTTCTGGCGCTTTTCATGTGCTATCGGGGCCATTCCGATGTACCCGTTGACATCCGTTTCCTGCAGTTCTGCCTTGCGTTCAGCGCCTCTTCGTAGCCTGACCTCAATATATTTTGGGGCGATAGTTATCGTTTAGAACTCTGCAGGTTTGGGAAGTGCAGTGCCCCTGAGCTCCATTTCCCAAGTCGCTTTTTTGTGAGTGGGACGCAACACGGCTGGATGGCTTCACGCCCTATTGTCGATCCGGGGTGGCAGGCTGAACCTCTGGTGAATTCTTCTTCGTGATGGGAAATGAGAGTGACATGTGCCCGACCAAACACCTCCAGCGAGTCTCTCATTGGTTCCCCCTCTTGCAGTTCATCCTGCGGACAAATTGCAGACGGTACGAAAGAGGCATGGAAAGGCGCCGAGTCTCCAAGTGGGGAGATTGTTAGTAAGGGGGCCTGAATGGAGAACACGAGCACCAGGAGATGAAAACTGAGGTGAGTTTCAGAAAGCTTTCCCGATCCCACGGTGTAGCATCCGCTGGGTTTCCAATGAGTGCTTTCGCTGCCGGAAGATTGCGTTGAACCTGGAGAGTTGGGACCCATGGAATGGGGAGCACGCAGGATTCCTTTCAAGGGTCTGCATTTGCTTTCCCAACCTCACCAATCGTCTCAGCCCCAAGAGTGTCCAGCCTTATGTCTTCTGCCGCTGGGGCTGTAGATGTGGTCAATCCTGGTTGCATGCCAGTCCCTGAACGCATTTTGGAAGAATTTCTCTCTGTTTTGCCCTGCTTGTTTCTTCTTTATGTTGGAAATGTATCCTCAGAATGGGTCTGAGCTGATTTTCCCTGCTGGTTTTAGGCCGCTTTACACACACTTGATGCACTTACACAGAGATATCAAGACTTAGCTTTTAAGATGCTTACTAGTCGGATAGATACTTGTGCGATGAACAGGGTCTGGTGAGTCCAGTTGATTGAGCAAGGAGTAGGTCGTGTCCATTCCATATTCGGTTTTCGGAAGGGTATCTGTGCTCATTTCAAACTCGAGTTTTATGCGTCACCCCACCTCAACTTTCCCCTGAAGCAGGCATAAGTGTGTTTTCTAAAAGCGTGACTCTGTTCTGTTTGGGGATTCAGTGCATGGGGAGCGATTTTTACATTCCCTCGATAAGTGATATCATAAGTTTCTTTTTTTGTGGGACTTATTTCACTGAGGATGATCGTACCTAAATCCACTCAGGATGCTGCTACCAGCCTCATGACGTGGATTTCATGGCTGAGTGACACTCCATTGGACCTACGTAGCACCACTTGTCCACTTGTCCACTTGTCCACTCGTCTTTGTCCACTTGGCTCTTTCCTGAGATATGAAACGTGTACCGGAGTGCAGGTTCTTGTCAAGACAGCAGCCCTCAACTTTGGGGTCCCTGTGTCTGGTTGATTTTTTCATTTTTCCAAGGTCAACGCCCATGTGTGGAAGTGCCCTATGCTCTGTGGTTCTGTGTTTTACATGGTTTGGGAAAGAGGATACACTTGTGAAGATTGGCTGTTGGCCATTGACATCCCGCCCATCAGCTTAACAAGGCTCCCTTGACTCCGTGGGCTGTCCTGCCTTTCTGGTTTTTAGACTTTTTTCGCCTGGCCCTTTTGCCCCGGGGGGGGGGGCGAGAGATTTCTTTGTAGTGCTGATTTGCTCTCCCAGGTTGCTTGGTTGGCCAAAAAGGGCGTATGCGTTTTTTCCTGAATATATTCAGGAAAAAACGCATACGCCCTTTTTGGCCAACCGCATCATTGTCCACGTTCTGGCGCTTTTCATGTGCTATCGGGGCCATTCCGATGTACCCGTTGACATCCGTTTCCTGCAGTTCTGCCTTGCGTTCAGCGCCTCTTCGTAGCCTGACGTCAATATATTTTGGGGCGATAGTTATCGTTTAGAACTCTGCAGGTTTGGGAAGTGCAGTGCCCCTGAGCTCCATTTCCCAAGTCGCTTTTTTGGGAGGGGGACGCAACACGGCTGGATGGCTTCACGCCCTATTGTCGATCCGGGGTGGCAGGCTGAACCTCTGGTGAATTCTTCTTCGTGATGGGAAATGAGAGTGACATGTGCCCGACCAAACACCTCCAGCGAGTCTCTCATTGGTTCCCCCTCTTGCAGTTCATCCTGCGGACAAATTGCAGACGGTACGAAAGAGGCATGGAAAGGCGCCGAGTCTCCAAGTGGGGAGATTGTTAGTAAGGGGGCCTGAATGGAGAACACGAGCACCAGGAGATGAAAACTGAGGTGAGTTTCAGAAAGCTTTCCCGATCCCACGGTGTAGCATCCGCTGGGTTTCCAATGAGTGCTTTCGCTGTCGGAAGATTGCGTTGAACCTGGAGAGTTGGGACCCATGGAATGGGGAGCACGCAGGATTCCTTTCAAGGGTCTGCATTTGCTTTCCCAACCTCACCAATCGTCTCAGCCCCAAGAGTGTCCAGCCTTATGTCTTCTGCCGCTGGGGCTGTAGATGTGGTCAATCCTGGTTGCATGCCAGTCCCTGAACGCATTTTGGAAGAATTTCTCTGTTTTGCCCTGCTTGTTTCTTCTTTATGTTGGAAATGTATCCTCAGAATGGGTCTGAGCTGATTTTCCCTGCTGGTTTTAGGCCGCTTTACACACACTTGATGCACTTACACAGAGATATCAAGACTTAGCTTTTAAGATGCTTACTAGTCGGATAGATACTTGTGCGATGAACAGGGTCTGGTGAGTCCAGTTGATTGAGCAAGGAGTAGGTCGTGTCCATTCCATATTCGGTTTTCGGAAGGGTATCTGTGCTCATTTCAAACTCGAGTTTTATGCGTCACCCCACCTCACCTTTCCCCTGAAGCAGGCATAAGTGTGTTTTCTAAAAGCGTGACTCTGTTCTGTTTGGGGATTCAGTGCATGGGGAGCGATTTTTACATTCCCTCGATAAGTGATATCATAAGTTTCTTTTTTTGTGGGACTTATTTCACTGAGGATGATCGTACCTAAATCCACTCAGGATGCTGCTACCAGCCTCATGACGTGGATTTCATGGCTGAGTGACACTCCATTGGACCTACGTAGCACCACTTGTCCACTTGTCCACTTGTCTTTGTCCACTTGTCCACTCGTCTTTGTCCACTTGGCTCTTTCCTGGGATATGAAACGTGTACCGGAGTGGAGGTTCTTGTCAAGACAGCAGCCCTCAACTTTGGGGTCCCTGTGTCTGGTTGATTTTTTCATTTTCCCAAGGTCAACGCCCATGTGTGGAAGTGCCCTATGCTCTGTGGTTCTGTGTTTTACATGGTTTGGGAAAGAGGATACACTTGTGAAGATTGGCTGTTGGCCATTGACATCCCGCCCATCAGCTTAACAAGGCTCCCTTGACTCCGTGGGCTGTCCTGCCTTTCTGGTTTTTAGACTTTTTTCGCCTGGCCCTTTTGCCCCGGGGGGGGGGGCGAGAGATTTCTTTGTAGTGCTGATTTGCTCTCCCAGGTTGCTTGGTTGGCCAAAAAGGGCGTATGCGTTTTTTCCTGAATATATTCAGGAAAAAACGCATACGCCCTTTTTGGCCAACCGCATCATTGTCCACGTTCTGGCGCTTTTCATGTGCTATCGGGGCCATTCCGATGTACCCGTTGACATCCGTTTCCTGCAGTTCTGCCTTGCGTTCAGCGCCTCTTCGTAGCCTGACCTCAATATATTTTGGGGCGATAGTTATCGTTTAGAACTCTGCAGGTTTGGGAAGTGCAGTGCCCCTGAGCTCCATTTCCCAAGTCGCTTTTTTGGGAGGGGGACGCAACACGGCTGGATGGCTTCACGCCCTATTGTCGATCCGGGGTGGCAGGCTGAACCTCTGGTGAATTCTTCTTCGTGATGGGAAATGAGAGTGACATGTGCCCGACCAAACACCTCCAGCGAGTCTCTCATTGGTTCCCCCTCTTGCAGTTCATCCTGCGGACAAATTGCAGACGGTACGAAAGAGGCATGGAAAGGCGCCGAGTCTCCAAGTGGGGAGATTGTTAGTAAGGGGGCCTGAATGGAGAACACGAGCACCAGGAGATGAAAACTGAGGTGAGTTTCAGAAAGCTTTCCCGATCCCACGGTGTAGCATCCGCTGGGTTTCCAATGAGTGCTTTCGCTGTCGGAAGATTGCGTTGAACCTGGAGAGTTGGGACCCATGGAATGGGGAGCACGCAGGATTCCTTTCAAGGGTCTGCATTTGCTTTCCCAACCTCACCAATCGTCTCAGCCCCAAGAGTGTCCAGCCTTATGTCTTCTGCCGCTGGGGCTGTAGATGTGGTCAATCCTGGTTGCATGCCAGTCCCTGAACGCATTTTGGAAGAATTTCTCTCTGTTTTGCCCTGCTTGTTTCTTCTTTATGTTGGAAATGTATCCTCAGAATGGGTCTGAGCTGATTTTCCCTGCTGGTTTTAGGCCGCTTTACACACACTTGATGCACTTACACAGAGATATCAAGACTTAGCTTTTAAGATGCTTACTAGTCGGATAGATACTTGTGCGATGAAGAGGGTCTGGTGAGTCCAGTTGATTGAGCAAGGAGTAGGTCGTGTCCATTCCATATTCGGTTTTCGGAAGTGTATCTGTGCTCATTTCAAACTCGAGTTTTATGCGTCACCCCACCTCACCTTTCCCCTGAAGCAGGCATAAGTGTGTTTTCTAAAAGCGTGACTCTGTTCTGTTTGGGGATTCAGTGCATGGGGAGCGATTTTTACATTCCCTCGATAAGTGATATCATAAGTTTCTTTTTTTGTGGGACTTATTTCACTGAGGATGATCGTACCTAAATCCACTCAGGATGCTGCTACCAGCCTCATGACGTGGATTTCATGGCTGAGTGACACTCCATTGGACCTACGTAGCACCACTTGTCCACTTGTCCACTTGTCTTTGTCCACTTGTCCACTCGTCTTTGTCCACTTGGCTCTTTCCTGGGATATGAAACGTGTACCGGAGTGGAGGTTCTTGTCAAGACAGCAGCCCTCAACTTTGGGGTCCCTGTGTCTGGTTGATTTTTTCATTTTCCCAAGGTCAACGCCCATGTGTGGAAGTGCCCTATGCTCTGTGGTTCTGTGTTTTACATGGTTTGGGAAAGAGGATACACTTGTGAAGATTGGCTGTTGGCCATTGACATCCCGCCCATCAGCTTAACAAGGCTCCCTTGACTCCGTGGGCTGTCCTGCCTTTCTGGTTTTTAGACTTTTTTCGCCTGGCCCTTTTGCCCCGGGGGGGGGGGGCGAGAGATTTCTTTGTAGTGCTGATTTGCTCTCCCAGGTTGCTTGGTTGGCCAAAAAGGGCGTATGCGTTTTTTCCTGAATATATTCAGGAAAAAACGCATACGCCCTTTTTGGCCAACCGCATCATTGTCCACGTTCTGGCGCTTTTCATGTGCTATCGGGGCCATTCCGATGTACCCGTTGACATCCGTTTCCTGCAGTTCTGCCTTGCGTTCAGCGCCTCTTCGTAGCCTGACCTCAATATATTTTGGGGCGATAGTTATCGTTTAGAACTCTGCAGGTTTGGGAAGTGCAGTGCCCCTGAGCTCCATTTCCCAAGTCGCTTTTTTGGGAGGGGGACGCAACACGGCTGGATGGCTTCACGCCCTATTGTCGATCCGGGGTGGCAGGCTGAACCTCTGGTGAATTCTTCTTCGTGATGGGAAATGAGAGTGACATGTGCCCGACCAAACACCTCCAGCGAGTCTCTCATTGGTTCCCCCTCTTGCAGTTCATCCTGCGGACAAATTGCAGACGGTACGAAAGAGGCATGGAAAGGCGCCGAGTCTCCAAGTGGGGAGATTGTTAGTAAGGGGGCCTGAATGGAGAACACGAGCACCAGGAGATGAAAACTGAGGTGAGTTTCAGAAAGCTTTCCCGATCCCACGGTGTAGCATCCGCTGGGTTTCCAATGAGTGCTTTCGCTGTCGGAAGATTGCGTTGAACCTGGAGAGTTGGGACCCATGGAATGGGGAGCACGCAGGATTCCTTTCAAGGGTCTGCATTTGCTTTCCCAACCTCACCAATCGTCTCAGCCCCAAGAGTGTCCAGCCTTATGTCTTCTGCCGCTGGGGCTGTAGATGTGGTCAATCCTGGTTGCATGCCAGTCCCTGAACGCATTTTGGAAGAATTTCTCTCTGTTTTGCCCTGCTTGTTTCTTCTTTATGTTGGAAATGTATCCTCAGAATGGGTCTGAGCTGATTTTCCCTGCTGGTTTTAGGCCGCTTTACACACACTTGATGCACTTACACAGAGATATCAAGACTTAGCTTTTAAGATGCTTACTAGTCGGATAGATACTTGTGCGATGAACAGGGTCTGGTGAGTCCAGTTGATTGAGCAAGGAGTAGGTCGTGTCCATTCCATATTCGGTTTTCGGAAGGGTATCTGTGCTCATTTCAAACTCGAGTTTTATGCGTCACCCCACCTCACCTTTCCCCTGAAGCAGGCATAAGTGTGTTTTCTAAAAGCGTGACTCTGTTCTGTTTGGGGATTCAGTGCATGGGGAGCGATTTTTACATTCCCTCGATAAGTGATATCATAAGTTTCTTTCTTTCTGGGACTTATTTCACTGAGGATGATCGTACCTAAATCCACTCAGGATGCTGCTACCAGCCTCATGACGTGGATTTCATGGCTGAGTGACACTCCATTGGACCTACGTAGCACCACTTGTCCACTTGTCCACTTGTCTTTGTCCACTTGTCCACTTGGCTCTTTCCTGGGATATGAAACGTGTACCGGAGTGGAGGTTCTTGTCAAGACAGCAGCCCTCAACTTTGGGGTCCCTGTGTCTGGTTGATTTTTTGATTTTCCCAAGGTCAACGCCCATGTGTGGAAGTGCCCTATGCTCTGTGGTTCTGTGTTTTACATGGTTTGGGAAAGAGGATACACTTGTGAAGATTGGCTGTTGGCCATTGACATCCCGCCCATCAGCTTAACAAGGCTCCCTTGACTCCGTGGGCTGTCCTGCCTTTCTGGTTTTTAGACTTTTTTCGCCTGGCCCTTTTGCCCCGGGGGGGGGGGGGGGCGAGAGATTTCTTTGTAGTGCTGATTTGCTCTCCCAGGTTGCTTGGTTGGCCAAAAAGGGCGTATGCGTTTTTTCCTGAATATATTCAGGAAAAAACGCATACGCCCTTTTTGGCCAACCGCATCATTGTCCACGTTCTGGCGCTTTTCATGTGCTATCGGGGCCATTCCGATGTACCCGTTGACATCCGTTTCCTGCAGTTCTGCCTTGCGTTCAGCGCCTCTTCGTAGCCTGACCTCAATATATTTTGGGGCGATAGTTATCGTTTAGAACTCTGCAGGTTTGGGAAGTGCAGTGCCCCTGAGCTCCATTTCCCAAGTCGCTTTTTTGTGAGTGGGACGCAACACGGCTGGATGGCTTCACGCCCTATTGTCGATCCGGGGTGGCAGGCTGAACCTCTGGTGAATTCTTCTTCGTGATGGGAAATGAGAGTGACATGTGCCCGACCAAACACCTCCAGCGAGTCTCTCATTGGTTCCCCCTCTTGCAGTTCATCCTGCGGACAAATTGCAGACGGTACGAAAGAGGCATGGAAAGGCGCCGAGTCTCCAAGTGGGGAGATTGTTAGTAAGGGGGCCTGAATGGAGAACACGAGCACCAGGAGATGAAAACTGAGGTGAGTTTCAGAAAGCTTTCCCGATCCCACGGTGTAGCATCCGCTGGGTTTCCAATGAGTGCTTTCGCTGTCGGAAGATTGCGTTGAACCTGGAGAGTTGGGACCCTTGGAATGGGGAGCACGCAGTATTCCTTTCAAGGGTCTGCATTTGCTTTCCCAACCTCACCAATCGTCTCAGCCCCAAGAGTGTCCAGCCTTATGTCTTCTGCCGCTGGGGCTGTAGATGTGGTCAATCCTGGTTGCATGCCAGTCCCTGAACGCATTTTGGAAGAATTTCTCTCTGTTTTGCCCTGCTTGTTTCTTCTTTATGTTGGAAATGTATCCTCAGAATGGGTCTGAGCTGATTTTCCCTGCTGGTTTTAGGCCGCTTTACACACACTTGATGCACTTACACAGAGATATCAAGACTTAGCTTTTAAGATGCTTACTAGTCGGATAGATACTTGTGCGATGAACAGGGTCTGGTGAGTCCAGTTGATTGAGCAAGGAGTAGGTCGTGTCCATTCCATATTCGGTTTTCGGAAGGGTATCTGTGCTCATTTCAAACTCGAGTTTTATGCGTCACCCCACCTCACCTTTCCCCTGAAGCAGGCATAAGTGTGTTTTCTAAAAGCGTGACTCTGTTCTGTTTGGGGATTCAGTGCATGGGGAGCGATTTTTACATTCCCTCGATAAGTGATATCATAAGTTTCTTTCTTTCTGGGACTTATTTCACTGAGGATGATCGTACCTAAATCCACTCAGGATGCTGCTACCAGCCTCATGACGTGGATTTCATGGCTGAGTGACACTCCATTGGACCTACGTAGCACCACTTGTCCACTTGTCCACTTGTCTTTGTCCACTTGTCCACTCGTCTTTGTCCACTTGGCTCTTTCCTGGGATATGAAACGTGTACCGGAGTGGAGGTTCTTGTCAAGACAGCAGCCCTCAACTTTGGGGTCCCTGTGTCTGGTTGATTTTTTCATTTTCCCAAGGTCAACGCCCATGTGTGGAAGTGCCCTATGCTCTGTGGTTCTGTGTTTTACATGGTTTGGGAAAGAGGATACACTTGTGAAGATTGGCTGTTGGCCATTGACATCCCGCCCATCAGCTTAACAAGGCTCCCTTGACTCCGTGGGCTGTCCTGCCTTTCTGGTTTTTAGACTTTTTTCGCCTGGCCCTTTTGCCCCGGGGGGGGGGGGGGCGAGAGATTTCTTTGTAGTGCTGATTTGCTCTCCCAGGTTGCTTGGTTGGCCAAAAAGGGCGTATGCGTTTTTTCCTGAATATATTCAGGAAAAAACGCATACGCCCTTTTTGGCCAACCGCATCATTGTCCACGTTCTGGCGCTTTTCATGTGCTATCGGGGCCATTCCGATGTACCCGTTGACATCCGTTTCCTGCAGTTCTGCCTTGCGTTCAGCGCCTCTTCGTAGCCTGACCTCAATATATTTTGGGGCGATAGTTATCGTTTAGAACTCTGCAGGTTTGGGAAGTGCAGTGCCCCTGAGCTCCATTTCCCAAGTCGCTTTTTTGTGAGTGGGACGCAACACGGCTGGATGGCTTCACGCCCTATTGTCGATCCGGGGTGGCAGGCTGAACCTCTGGTGAATTCTTCTTCGTGATGGGAAATGAGAGTGACATGTGCCCGACCAAACACCTCCAGCGAGTCTCTCATTGGTTCCCCCTCTTGCAGTTCATCCTGCGGACAAATTGCAGACGGTACGAAAGAGGCATGGAAAGGCGCCGAGTCTCCAAGTGGGGAGATTGTTAGTAAGGGGGCCTGAATGGAGAACACGAGCACCAGGAGATGAAAACTGAGGTGAGTTTCAGAAAGCTTTCCCGATCCCACGGTGTAGCATCCGCTGGGTTTCCAATGAGTGCTTTCGCTGTCGGAAGATTGCGTTGAACCTGGAGAGTTGGGACCCATGGAATGGGGAGCACGCAGGATTCCTTTCAAGGGTCTGCATTTGCTTTCCCAACCTCACCAATCGTCTCAGCCCCAAGAGTGTCCAGCCTTATGTCTTCTGCCGCTGGGGCTGTAGATGTGGTCAATCCTGGTTGCATGCCAGTCCCTGAACGCATTTTGGAAGAATTTCTCTCTGTTTTGCCCTGCTTGTTTCTTCTTTATGTTGGAAATGTATCCTCAGAATGGGTCTGAGCTGATTTTCCCTGCTGGTTTTAGGCCGCTTGACACACACTTGATGCACTTACACAGAGATATCAAGACTTAGCTTTTAAGATGCTTACTAGTCGGATAGATACTTGTGCGATGAACAGGGTCTGGTGAGTCCAGTTGATTGAGCAAGGAGTAGGTCGTGTCCATTCCATATTCGGTTTTCGGAAGGGTATCTGTGCTCATTTCAAACTCGAGTTTTATGCGTCACCCCACCTCACCTTTCCCCTGAAGCAGGCATAAGTGTGTTTTCTAAAAGCGTGACTCTGTTCTGTTTGGGGATTCAGTGCATGGGGAGCGATTTTTACATTCCCTCGATAAGTGATATCATAAGTTTCTTTTTTTGTGGGACTTATTTCACTGAGGATGATCGTACCTAAATCCACTCAGGATGCTGCTACCAGCCTCATGACGTGGATTTCATGGCTGAGTGACACTCCATTGGACCTACGTAGCACCACTTGTCCACTTGTCCACTTGTCTTTGTCCACTTGTCCACTTGGCTCTTTCCTGGGATATGAAACGTGTACCGGAGTGGAGGTTCTTGTCAAGACAGCAGCCCTCAACTTTGGGGTCCCTGTGTCTGGTTGATTTTTTCATTTTCCCAAGGTCAACGCCCATGTGTGGAAGTGCCCTATGCTCTGTGGTTCTGTGTTTTACATGGTTTGGGAAAGAGGATACACTTGTGAAGATTGGCTGTTGGCCATTGACATCCCGCCCATCAGCTTAACAAGGCTCCCTTGACTCCGTGGCCTGTCCTGCCTTTCTGGTTTTTAGACTTTTTTCGCCTGGCCCTTTTGCCCCGGGGGGGGGCGAGAGATTTTTTGTAGTGCTGATTTGCTCTCCCAGGTTGCTTGGTTGGCCAAAAAGGGCGTATGCGTTTTTTCCTGAATATATTCAGGAAAAAACGCATACGCCCTTTTTGGCCAACCGCATCATTGTCCACGTTCTGGCGCTTTTCATGTGCTATCGGGGCCATTCCGATGTACCCGTTGACATCCGTTTCCTGCAGTTCTGCCTTGCGTTCAGCGCCTCTTCGTAGCCTGACCTCAATATATTTTGGGGCGATAGTTATCGTTTAGAACTCTGCAGGTTTGGGAAGTGCAGTGCCCCTGAGCTCCATTTCCCAAGTCGCTTTTTTGTGAGTGGGACGCAACACGGCTGGATGGCTTCACGCCCTATTGTCGATCCGGGGTGGCAGGCTGAACCTCTGGTGAATTCTTCTTCGTGATGGGAAATGAGAGTGACATGTGCCCGACCAAACACCTCCAGCGAGTCTCTCATTGGTTCCCCCTCTTGCAGTTCATCCTGCGGACAAATTGCAGACAGTACGAAAGAGGCATGGAAAGGCGCCGAGTCTCCAAGTGGGGAGATTGTTAGTAAGGGGGCCTGAATGGAGAACACGAGCACCAGGAGATGAAAACTGAGGTGAGTTTCAGAAAGCTTTCCCGATCCCACGGTGTAGCATCCGCTGGGTTTCCAATGAGTGCTTTCGCTGCCGGAAGATTGCGTTGAACCTGGAGAGTTGGGACCCATGGAATGGGGAGCACGCAGGATTCCTTTCAAGGGTCTGCATTTGCTTTCCCAACCTCACCAATCGTCTCAGCCCCAAGAGTGTCCAGCCTTATGTCTTCTGCCGCTGGGGCTGTAGATGTGGTCAATCCTGGTTGCATGCCAGTCCCTGAACGCATTTTGGAAGAATTTCTCTCTGTTTTGCCCTGCTTGTTTCTTCTTTATGTTGGAAATGTATCCTCAGAATGGGTCTGAGCTGATTTTCCCTGCTGGTTTTAGGCCGCTTTACACACACTTGATGCACTTACACAGAGATATCAAGACTTAGCTTTTAAGATGCTTACTAGTCGGATAGATACTTGTGCGATGAACAGGGTCTGGTGAGTCCAGTTGATTGAGCAAGGAGTAGGTCGTGTCCATTCCATATTCGGTTTTCGGAAGGGTATCTGTGCTCATTTCAAACTCGAGTTTTATGCGTCACCCCACCTCACCTTTCCCCTGAAGCAGGCATAAGTGTGTTTTCTAAAAGCGTGACTCTGTTCTGTTTGGGGATTCAGTGCATGGGGAGCGATTTTTACATTCCCTCGATAAGTGATATCATAAGTTTCTTTTTTTGTGGGACTTATTTCACTGAGGATGATCGTACCTAAATCCACTCAGGATGCTGCTACCAGCCTCATGACGTGGATTTCATGGCTGAGTGACACTCCATTGGACCTACGTAGCACCACTTGTCCACTTGTCCACTTGTCCACTCGTCTTTGTCCACTTGGCTCTTTCCTGAGATATGAAACGTGTACCGGAGTGCAGGTTCTTGTCAAGACAGCAGCCCTCAACTTTGGGGTCCCTGTGTCTGGTTGATTTTTTCATTTTTCCAAGGTCAACGCCCATGTGTGGAAGTGCCCTATGCTCTGTGGTTCTGTGTTTTACATGGTTTGGGAAAGAGGATACACTTGTGAAGATTGGCTGTTGGCCATTGACATCCCGCCCATCAGCTTAACAAGGCTCCCTTGACTCCGTGGGCTGTCCTGCCTTTCTGGTTTTTAGACTTTTTTCGCCTGGCCCTTTTGCCCCGGGGGGGGGGGGCGAGAGATTTCTTTGTAGTGCTGATTTGCTCTCCCAGGTTGCTTGGTTGGCCAAAAAGGGCGTATGCGTTTTTTCCTGAATATATTCAGGAAAAAACGCATACGCCCTTTTTGGCCAACCGCATCATTGTCCACGTTCTGGCGCTTTTCATGTGCTATCGGGGCCATTCCGATGTACCCGTTGACATCCGTTTCCTGCAGTTCTGCCTTGCGTTCAGCGCCTCTTCGTAGCCTGACGTCAATATATTTTGGGGCGATAGTTATCGTTTAGAACTCTGCAGGTTTGGGAAGTGCAGTGCCCCTGAGCTCCATTTCCCAAGTCGCTTTTTTGTGAGTGGGACGCAACACGGCTGGATGGCTTCACGCCCTATTGTCGATCCGGGGTGGCAGGCTGAACCGCTGGTGAATTCTTCTTCGTGATGGGAAATGAGAGTGACATGTGCCCGACCAAACACCTCCAGCGAGTCTCTCATTGGTTCCCCCTCTTGCAGTTCATCCTGCGGACAAATTGCAGACGGTACGAAAGAGGCATGGAAAGGCGCCGAGTCTCCAAGTGGGGAGATTGTTAGTAAGGGGGCCTGAATGGAGAACACGAGCACCAGGAGATGAAAACTGAGGTGAGTTTCAGAAAGCTTTCCCGATCCCACGGTGTAGCATCCGCTGGGTTTCCAATGAGTGCTTTCGCTGTCGGAAGATTGCGTTGAACCTGGAGAGTTGGGACCCATGGAATGGGGAGCACGCAGGATTCCTTTCAAGGGTCTGCATTTGCTTTCCCAACCTCACCAATCGTCTCAGCCCCAAGAGTGTCCAGCCTTATGTCTTCTGCCGCTGGGGCTGTAGATGTGGTCAATCCTGGTTGCATGCCAGTCCCTGAACGCATTTTGGAAGAATTTCTCTGTTTTGCCCTGCTTGTTTCTTCTTTATGTTGGAAATGTATCCTCAGAATGGGTCTGAGCTGATTTTCCCTGCTGGTTTTAGGCCGCTTTACACACACTTGATGCACTTACACAGAGATATCAAGACTTAGCTTTTAAGATGCTTACTAGTCGGATAGATACTTGTGCGATGAACAGGGTCTGGTGAGTCCAGTTGATTGAGCAAGGAGTAGGTCGTGTCCATTCCATATTCGGTTTTCGGAAGGGTATCTGTGCTCATTTCAAACTCGAGTTTTATGCGTCACCCCACCTCACCTTTCCCCTGAAGCAGGCATAAGTGTGTTTTCTAAAAGCGTGACTCTGTTCTGTTTGGGGATTCAGTGCATGGGGAGCGATTTTTACATTCCCTCGATAAGTGATATCATAAGTTTCTTTTTTTGTGGGACTTATTTCACTGAGGATGATCGTACCTAAATCCACTCAGGATGCTGCTACCAGCCTCATGACGTGGATTTCATGGCTGAGTGACACTCCATTGGACCTACGTAGCACCACTTGTCCACTTGTCCACTTGTCTTTGTCCACTTGTCCACTCGTCTTTGTCCACTTGGCTCTTTCCTGGGATATGAAACGTGTACCGGAGTGGAGGTTCTTGTCAAGACAGCAGCCCTCAACTTTGGGGTCCCTGTGTCTGGTTGATTTTTTCATTTTCCCAAGGTCAACGCCCATGTGTGGAAGTGCCCTATGCTCTGTGGTTCTGTGTTTTACATGGTTTGGGAAAGAGGATACACTTGTGAAGATTGGCTGTTGGCCATTGACATCCCGCCCATCAGCTTAACAAGGCTCCCTTGACTCCGTGGGCTGTCCTGCCTTTCTGGTTTTTAGACTTTTTTCGCCTGGCCCTTTTGCCCCGGGGGGGGGGGCGAGAGATTTCTTTGTAGTGCTGATTTGCTCTCCCAGGTTGCTTGGTTGGCCAAAAAGGGCGTATGCGTTTTTTCCTGAATATATTCAGGAAAAAACGCATACGCCCTTTTTGGCCAACCGCATCATTGTCCACGTTCTGGCGCTTTTCATGTGCTATCGGGGCCATTCCGATGTACCCGTTGACATCCGTTTCCTGCAGTTCTGCCTTGCGTTCAGCGCCTCTTCGTAGCCTGACCTCAATATATTTTGGGGCGATAGTTATCGTTTAGAACTCTGCAGGTTTGGGAAGTGCAGTGCCCCTGAGCTCCATTTCCCAAGTCGCTTTTTTGGGAGGGGGACGCAACACGGCTGGATGGCTTCACGCCCTATTGTCGATCCGGGGTGGCAGGCTGAACCTCTGGTGAATTCTTCTTCGTGATGGGAAATGAGAGTGACATGTGCCCGACCAAACACCTCCAGCGAGTCTCTCATTGGTTCCCCCTCTTGCAGTTCATCCTGCGGACAAATTGCAGACGGTACGAAAGAGGCATGGAAAGGCGCCGAGTCTCCAAGTGGGGAGATTGTTAGTAAGGGGGCCTGAATGGAGAACACGAGCACCAGGAGATGAAAACTGAGGTGAGTTTCAGAAAGCTTTCCCGATCCCACGGTGTAGCATCCGCTGGGTTTCCAATGAGTGCTTTCGCTGCCGGAAGATTGCGTTGAACCTGGAGAGTTGGGACCCATGGAATGGGGAGCACGCAGGATTCCTTTCAAGGGTCTGCATTTGCTTTCCCAACCTCACCAATCGTCTCAGCCCCAAGAGTGTCCAGCCTTATGTCTTCTGCCGCTGGGGCTGTAGATGTGGTCAATCCTGGTTGCATGCCAGTCCCTGAACGCATTTTGGAAGAATTTCTCTGTTTTGCCCTGCTTGTTTCTTCTTTATGTTGGAAATGTATCCTCAGAATGGGTCTGAGCTGATTTTCCCTGCTGGTTTTAGGCCGCTTTACACACACTTGATGCACTTACACAGAGATATCAAGACTTAGCTTTTAAGATGCTTACTAGTCGGATAGATACTTGTGCGATGAACAGGGTCTGGTGAGTCCAGTTGATTGAGCAAGGAGTAGGTCGTGTCCATTCCATATTCGGTTTTCGGAAGTGTATCTGTGCTCATTTCAAACTCGAGTTTTATGCGTCACCCCACCTCACCTTTCCCCTGAAGCAGGCATAAGTGTGTTTTCTAAAAGCGTGACTCTGTTCTGTTTGGGGATTCAGTGCATGGGGAGCGATTTTTACATTCCCTCGATAAGTGATATCATAAGTTTCTTTTTTTGTGGGACTTATTTCACTGAGGATGATCGTACCTAAATCCACTCAGGATGCTGCTACCAGCCTCATGACGTGGATTTCATGGCTGAGTGACACTCCATTGGACCTACGTAGCACCACTTGTCCACTTGTCCACTTGTCTTTGTCCACTTGTCCACTCGTCTTTGTCCACTTGGCTCTTTCCTGGGATATGAAACGTGTACCGGAGTGGAGGTTCTTGTCAAGACAGCAGCCCTCAACTTTGGGGTCCCTGTGTCTGGTTGATTTTTTCATTTTCCCAAGGTCAACGCCCATGTGTGGAAGTGCCCTATGCTCTGTGGTTCTGTGTTTTACATGGTTTGGGAAAGAGGATACACTTGTGAAGATTGGCTGTTGGCCATTGACATCCCGCCCATCAGCTTAACAAGGCTCCCTTGACTCCGTGGGCTGTCCTGCCTTTCTGGTTTTTAGACTTTTTTCGCCTGGCCCTTTTGCCCCGGGGGGGGGGGGCGAGAGATTTCTTTGTAGTGCTGATTTGCTCTCCCAGGTTGCTTGGTTGGCCAAAAAGGGCGTATGCGTTTTTTCCTGAATATATTCAGGAAAAAACGCATACGCCCTTTTTGGCCAACCGCATCATTGTCCACGTTCTGGCGCTTTTCATGTGCTATCGGGGCCATTCCGATGTACCCGTTGACATCCGTTTCCTGCAGTTCTGCCTTGCGTTCAGCGCCTCTTCGTAGCCTGACCTCAATATATTTTGGGGCGATAGTTATCGTTTAGAACTCTGCAGGTTTGGGAAGTGCAGTGCCCCTGAGCTCCATTTCCCAAGTCGCTTTTTTGGGAGGGGGACGCAACACGGCTGGATGGCTTCACGCCCTATTGTCGATCCGGGGTGGCAGGCTGAACCTCTGGTGAATTCTTCTTCGTGATGGGAAATGAGAGTGACATGTGCCCGACCAAACACCTCCAGCGAGTCTCTCATTGGTTCCCCCTCTTGCAGTTCATCCTGCGGACAAATTGCAGACGGTACGAAAGAGGCATGGAAAGGCGCCGAGTCTCCAAGTGGGGAGATTGTTAGTAAGGGGGCCTGAATGGAGAACACGAGCACCAGGAGATGAAAACTGAGGTGAGTTTCAGAAAGCTTTCCCGATCCCACGGTGTAGCATCCGCTGGGTTTCCAATGAGTGCTTTCGCTGTCGGAAGATTGCGTTGAACCTGGAGAGTTGGGACCCATGGAATGGGGAGCACGCAGGATTCCTTTCAAGGGTCTGCATTTGCTTTCCCAACCTCACCAATCGTCTCAGCCCCAAGAGTGTCCAGCCTTATGTCTTCTGCCGCTGGGGCTGTAGATGTGGTCAATCCTGGTTGCATGCCAGTCCCTGAACGCATTTTGGAAGAATTTCTCTCTGTTTTGCCCTGCTTGTTTCTTCTTTATGTTGGAAATGTATCCTCAGAATGGGTCTGAGCTGATTTTCCCTGCTGGTTTTAGGCCGCTTTACACACACTTGATGCACTTACACAGAGATATCAAGACTTAGCTTTTAAGATGCTTACTAGTCGGATAGATACTTGTGCGATGAACAGGGTCTGGTGAGTCCAGTTGATTGAGCAAGGAGTAGGTCGTGTCCATTCCATATTCGGTTTTCGGAAGGGTATCTGTGCTCATTTCAAACTCGAGTTTTATGCGTCACCCCACCTCACCTTTCCCCTGAAGCAGGCATAAGTGTGTTTTCTAAAAGCGTGACTCTGTTCTGTTTGGGGATTCAGTGCATGGGGAGCGATTTTTACATTCCCTCGATAAGTGATATCATAAGTTTCTTTCTTTCTGGGACTTATTTCACTGAGGATGATCGTACCTAAATCCACTCAGGATGCTGCTACCAGCCTCATGACGTGGATTTCATGGCTGAGTGACACTCCATTGGACCTACGTAGCACCACTTGTCCACTTGTCCACTTGTCTTTGTCCACTTGTCCACTTGGCTCTTTCCTGGGATATGAAACGTGTACCGGAGTGGAGGTTCTTGTCAAGACAGCAGCCCTCAACTTTGGGGTCCCTGTGTCTGGTTGATTTTTTGATTTTCCCAAGGTCAACGCCCATGTGTGGAAGTGCCCTATGCTCTGTGGTTCTGTGTTTTACATGGTTTGGGAAAGAGGATACACTTGTGAAGATTGGCTGTTGGCCATTGACATCCCGCCCATCAGCTTAACAAGGCTCCCTTGACTCCGTGGGCTGTCCTGCCTTTCTGGTTTTTAGACTTTTTTCGCCTGGCCCTTTTGCCCCGGGGGGGGGCGAGAGATTTCTTTGTAGTGCTGATTTGCTCTCCCAGGTTGCTTGGTTGGCCAAAAAGGGCGTATGCGTTTTTTCCTGAATATATTCAGGAAAAAACGCATACGCCCTTTTTGGCCAACCGCATCATTGTCCACGTTCTGGCGCTTTTCATGTGCTATCGGGGCCATTCCGATGTACCCGTTGACATCCGTTTCCTGCAGTTCTGCCTTGCGTTCAGCGCCTCTTCGTAGCCTGACCTCAATATATTTTGGGGCGATAGTTATCGTTTAGAACTCTGCAGGTTTGGGAAGTGCAGTGCCCCTGAGCTCCATTTCCCAAGTCGCTTTTTTGGGAGGGGGACGCAACACGGCTGGATGGCTTCACGCCCTATTGTCGATCCGGGGTGGCAGGCTGAACCTCTGGTGAATTCTTCTTCGTGATGGGAAATGAGAGTGACATGTGCCCGACCAAACACCTCCAGCGAGTCTCTCATTGGTTCCCCCTCTTGCAGTTCATCCTGCGGACAAATTGCAGACGGTACGAAAGAGGCATGGAAAGGCGCCGAGTCTCCAAGTGGGGAGATTGTTAGTAAGGGGGCCTGAATGGAGAACACGAGCACCAGGAGATGAAAACTGAGGTGAGTTTCAGAAAGCTTTCCCGATCCCACGGTGTAGCATCCGCTGGGTTTCCAATGAGTGCTTTCGCTGTCGGAAGATTGCGTTGAACCTGGAGAGTTGGGACCCTTGGAATGGGGAGCACGCAGGATTCCTTTCAAGGGTCTGCATTTGCTTTCCCAACCTCACCAATCGTCTCAGCCCCAAGAGTGTCCAGCCTTATGTCTTCTGCCGCTGGGGCTGTAGATGTGGTCAATCCTGGTTGCATGCCAGTCCCTGAACGCATTTTGGAAGAATTTCTCTCTGTTTTGCCCTGCTTGTTTCTTCTTTATGTTGGAAATGTATCCTCAGAATGGGTCTGAGCTGATTTTCCCTGCTGGTTTTAGGCCGCTTGACACACACTTGATGCACTTACACAGAGATATCAAGACTTAGCTTTTAAGATGCTTACTAGTCGGATAGATACTTGTGCGATGAACAGGGTCTGGTGAGTCCAGTTGATTGAGCAAGGAGTAGGTCGTGTCCATTCCATATTCGGTTTTCGGAAGGGTATCTGTGCTCATTTCAAACTCGAGTTTTATGCGTCACCCCACCTCACCTTTCCCCTGAAGCAGGCATACGTGTGTTTTCTAAAAGCGTGACTCTGTTCTGTTTGGGGATTCAGTGCATGGGGAGCGATTTTTACATTCCCTCGATAAGTGATATCATAAGTTTCTTTCTTTCTGGGACTTATTTCACTGAGGATGATCGTACCTAAATCCACTCAGGATGCTGCTACCAGCCTCATGACGTGGATTTCATGGCTGAGTGACACTCCATTGGACCTACGTAGCACCACTTGTCCACTTGTCCACTTGTCTTTGTCCACTTGTCCACTCGTCTTTGTCCACTTGCCTCTTTCCTGGGATATGAAACGTGTACTGGAGTGGAGGTTCTTGTCAAGACAGCAGCCCTCAACTTTGGGGTCCCTGTGTCTGGTTGATTTTTTCATTTTCCCAAGGTCAACGCCCATGTGTGGAAGTGCCCTATGCTCTGTGGTTCTGTGTTTTACATGGTTTGGGAAAGAGGATACACTTGTGAAGATTGGCTGTTGGCCATTGACATCCCGCCCATCAGCTTAACAAGGCTCCCTTGACTCCGTGGGCTGTCCTGCCTTTCTGGTTTTTAGACTTTTTTCGCCTGGCCCTTTTGCCCCGGGGGGGGGCGAGAGATTTCTTTGTAGTGCTGATTTGCTCTCCCAGGTTGCTTGGTTGGCCAAAAAGGGCGTATGCGTTTTTTCCTGAATATATTCAGGAAAAAACGCATACGCCCTTTTTGGCCAACCGCATCATTGTCCACGTTCTGGCGCTTTTCATGTGCTATCGGGGCCATTCCGATGTACCCGTTGACATCCGTTTCCTGCAGTTCTGCCTTGCGTTCAGCGCCTCTTCGTAGCCTGACCTCAATATATTTTGGGGCGATAGTTATCGTTTAGAACTCTGCAGGTTTGGGAAGTGCAGTGCCCCTGAGCTCCATTTCCCAAGTCGCTTTTTTGTGAGTGGGACGCAACACGGCTGGATGGCTTCACGCCCTATTGTCGATCCGGGGTGGCAGGCTGAACCGCTGGTGAATTCTTCTTCGTGATGGGAAATGAGAGTGACATGTGCCCCACCAAACACCTCCAGCGAGTCTCTCATTGGTTCCCCCTCTTGCAGTTCATCCTGCGGACAAATTGCAGACGGTACGAAAGAGGCATGGAAAGGCGCCGAGTCTCCAAGTGGGGAGATTGTTAGTAAGGGGGCCTGAATGGAGAACACGAGCACCAGGAGATGAAAACTGAGGTGAGTTTCAGAAAGCTTTCCCGATCCCACGGTGTAGCATCCGCTGGGTTTCCAATGAGTGCTTTCGCTGTCGGAAGATTGCGTTGAACCTGGAGAGTTGGGACCCATGGAATGGGGAGCACGCAGGATTCCTTTCAAGGGTCTGCATTTGCTTTCCCAACCTCACCAATCGTCTCAGCCCCAAGAGTGTCCAGCCTTATGTCTTCTGCCGCTGGGGCTGTAGATGTGGTCAATCCTGGTTGCATGCCAGTCCCTGAACGCATTTTGGAAGAATTTCTCTCTGTTTTGCCCTGCTTGTTTCTTCTTTATGTTGGAAATGTATCCTCAGAATGGGTCTGAGCTGATTTTCCCTGCTGGTTTTAGGCCGCTTTACACACACTTGATGCACTTACACAGAGATATCAAGACTTAGCTTTTAAGATGCTTACTAGTCGGATAGATACTTGTGCGATGAACAGGGTCTGGTGAGTCCAGTTGATTGAGCAAGGAGTAGGTCGTGTCCATTCCATATTCGGTTTTCGGAAGGGTATCTGTGCTCATTTCAAACTCGAGTTTTATGCGTCACCCCACCTCACCTTTCCCCTGAAGCAGGCATAAGTGTGTTTTCTAAAAGCGTGACTCTGTTCTGTTTGGGGATTCAGTGCATGGGGAGCGATTTTTACATTCCCTCGATAAGTGATATCATAAGTTTCTTTTTTTGTGGGACTTATTTCACTGAGGATGATCGTACCTAAATCCACTCAGGATGCTGCTACCAGCCTCATGACGTGGATTTCATGGCTGAGTGACACTCCATTGGACCTACGTAGCACCACTTTTGCACTTGTCCACTTGTCCACTCGTCTTTGTCCACTTGGCTCTTTCCTGGGATATGAAACGTGTACCGGAGTGGAGGTTCTTGTCAAGACAGCAGCCCTCAACTTTGGGGTCCCTGTGTCTGGTTGATTTTTTCATTTTCCCAAGGTCAACGCCCATGTGTGGAAGTGCCCTATGCTCTGTGGTTCTGTGTTTTACATGGTTTGGGAAAGAGGATACACTTGTGAAGATTGGCTGTTGGCCATTGACATCCCGCCCATCAGCTTAACAAGGCTCCCTTGACTCCGTGGGCTGTCCTGCCTTTCTGGTTTTTAGACTTTTTTCGCCTGGCCCTTTTGCCCCGGGGGGGGGGGGCGAGAGATTTCTTTGTAGTGCTGATTTGCTCTCCCAGGTTGCTTGGTTGGCCAAAAAGGGCGTATGCGTTTTTTCCTGAATATATTCAGGAAAAAACGCATACGCCCTTTTTGGCCAACCGCATCATTGTCCACGTTCTGGCGCTTTTCATGTGCTATCGGGGCCATTCCGATGTAGCCGTTGACATCCGTTTCCTGCAATTCTGCCTTGCGTTCAACGCCTCTTCGTAGCCTGACCTCAATATATTTTGGGGCGATAGTTATCGTTTAGAACTCTGCAGGTTTGGGAAGTGCAGTGCCCCTGAGCTCCATTTCCCAAGTCGCTTTTTTGGGAGGGGGACGCAACACGGCTGGATGGCTTCACGCCCTATTGTCGATCCGCGGTGGCAGGCTGAACCGCTGGTGAATTCTTCTTCGTGATGGGAAATGAGAGTGACATGTGCCCGACCAAACACCTCCAGCGAGTCTCTCATTGGTTCCCCCTCTTGCAGTTCATCCTGCGGACAAATTGCAGACGGTACGAAAGAGGCATGGAAAGGCGCCGAGTCTCCAAGTGGGGAGATTGTTAGTAAGGGGGCCTGAATGGAGAACACGAGCACCAGGAGATGAAAACTGAGGTGAGTTTCAGAAAGCTTTCCCGATCCCACGGTGTAGCATCCGCTGGGTTTCCAATGAGTGCTTTCGCTGCCGGAAGATTGCGTTGAACCTGGAGAGTTGGGACCCATGGAATGGGGAGCACGCAGGATTCCTTTCAAGGGTCTGCATTTGCTTTCCCAACCTCACCAATCGTCTCAGCCCCAAGACTGTCCAGCGTTATGTCTTCTGCCGCTGGGGCTGTAGATGTGGTCAATCCTGGTTGCATGCCAGTCCCTGAACGCATTTTGGAAGAATTTCTCTCTGTTTTGCCCTGCTTGTTTCTTCTTTATGTTGGAAATGTATCCTCAGAATGGGTCTGAGCTGATTTTCCCTGCTGGTTTTAGGCCGCTTGACACACACTTGATGCACTTACACAGAGATATCAAGACTTAGCTTTTAAGATGCTTACTAGTCGGATAGATACTTGTGCGATGAACAGGGTCTGGTGAGTCCAGTTGATTGAGCAAGGAGTAGGTCGTGTCCATTCCATATTCGGTTTTCGGAAGGGTATCTGTGCTCATTTCAAACTCGAGTTTTATGCGTCACCCCACCTCACCTTTCCCCTGAAGCAGGCATAAGTGTGTTTTCTAAAAGCGTGACTCTGTTCTGTTTGGGGATTCAGTGCATGGGGAGCGATTTTTACATTCCCTCGATAAGTGATATCATAAGTTTCTTTCTTTCTGGGACTTATTTCACTGAGGATGATCGTACCTAAATCCACTCAGGATGCTGCTACCAGCCTCATGACGTGGATTTCATGGCTGAGTGACACTCCATTGGACCTACGTAGCACCACTTGTCCACTTGTCCACTTGTCTTTGTCCACTTGTCCACTTGGCTCTTTCCTGGGATATGAAACGTGTACCGGAGTGGAGGTTCTTGTCAAGACAGCAGCCCTCAACTTTGGGGTCCCTGTGTCTGGTTGATTTTTTGATTTTCCCAAGGTCAACGCCCATGTGTGGAAGTGCCCTATGCTCTGTGGTTCTGTGTTTTCCATGGTTTGGGAAAGAGGATACACTTGTGAAGATTGGCTGTTGGCCATTGACATCCCGCCCATCAGCTTAACAAGGCTCCCTTGACTCCGTGGGCTGTCCTGCCTTTCTGGTTTTTAGACTTTTTTCGCCTGGCCCTTTTGCCCCGGGGGGGGGGGGGGGGGGGCGAGAGATTTCTTTGTAGTGCTGATTTGCTCTCCCAGGTTGCTTGGTTGGCCAAAAAGGGCGTATGCGTTTTTTCCTGAATATATTCAGGAAAAAACGCATACGCCCTTTTTGGCCAACCGCATCATTGTCCACGTTCTGGCGCTTTTCATGTGCTATCGGGGCCATTCCGATGTACCCGTTGACATCCGTTTCCTGCAATTCTGCCTTGCGTTCACCGCCTCTTCGTAGCCTGACCTCAATATATTTTGGGGCGATAGTTATCGTTTAGAACTCTGCAGGTTTGGGAAGTGCAGTGCCCCTGAGCTCCATTTCCCAAGTCGCTTTTTTGGGAGGGGGACGCAACACGGCTGGATGGCTTCACGCCCTATTGTCGATCCGGGGTGGCAGGCTGAACCTCTGGTGAATTCTTCTTCGTGATGGGAAATGAGAGTGACATGTGCCCGACCAAACACCTCCAGCGAGTCTCTCATTGGTTCCCCCTCTTGCAGTTCATCCTGCGGACAAATTGCAGACGGTACGAAAGAGGCATGGAAAGGCGCCGAGTCTCCAAGTGGGGAGATTGTTAGTAAGGGGGCCTGAATGGAGAACACGAGCACCAGGAGATGAAAACTGAGGTGAGTTTCAGAAAGCTTTCCCGATCCCACGGTGTAGCATCCGCTGGGTTTCCAATGAGTGCTTTCGCTGCCGGAAGATTGCGTTGAACCTGGAGAGTTGGGACCCATGGAATGGGGAGCACGCAGGATTCCTTTCAAGGGTCTGCATTTGCTTTCCCAACCTCACCAATCGTCTCAGCCCCAAGAGTGTCCAGCCTTATGTCTTCTGCCGCTGGGGCTGTAGATGTGGTCAATCCTGGTTGCATGCCAGTCCCTGAACGCATTTTGGAAGAATTTCTCTCTGTTTTGCCCTGCTTGTTTCTTCTTTATGTTGGAAATGTATCCTCAGAATGGGTCTGAGCTGATTTTCCCTGCTGGTTTTAGGCCGCTTGACACACACTTGATGCACTTACACAGAGATATCAAGACTTAGCTTTTAAGATGCTTACTAGTCGGATAGATACTTGTGCGATGAACAGGGTCTGGTGAGTCCAGTTGATTGAGCAAGGAGTAGGTCGTGTCCATTCCATATTCGGTTTTCGGAAGGGTATCTGTGCTCATTTCAAACTCGAGTTTTATGCGTCACCCCACCTCACCTTTCCCCTGAAGCAGGCATAAGTGTGTTTTCTAAAAGCGTGACTCTGTTCTGTTTGGGGATTCAGTGCATGGGGAGCGATTTTTACATTCCCTCGATAAGTGATATCATAAGTTTCTTTTTTTGTGGGACTTATTTCACTGAGGATGATCGTACCTAAATCCACTCAGGATGCTGCTACCAGCCTCATGACGTGGATTTCATGGCTGAGTGACACTCCATTGGACCTACGTAGCACCACTTGTCCACTTGTCCACTTGTCTTTGTCCACTTGTCCACTCGTCTTTGTCCACTTGGCTCTTTCCTGGGATATGAAACGTGTACCGGAGTGGAGGTTCTTGTCAAGACAGCAGCCCTCAACTTTGGGGTCCCTGTGTCTGGTTGATTTTTTCATTTTCCCAAGGTCAACGCCCATGTGTGGAAGTGCCCTATGCTCTGTGGTTCTGTGTTTTACATGGTTTGGGAAAGAGGATACACTTGTGAAGATTGGCTGTTGGCCATTGACATCCCGCCCATCAGCTTAACAAGGCTCCCTTGACTCCGTGGGCTGTCCTGCCTTTCTGGTTTTTAGACTTTTTTCGCCTGGCCCTTTTGCCCCGGGGGGGGGGGGCGAGAGATTTCTTTGTAGTGCTGATTTGCTCTCCCAGGTTGCTTGGTTGGCCAAAAAGGGCGTATGCGTTTTTTCCTGAATATATTCAGGAAAAAACGCATACGCCCTTTTTGGCCAACCGCATCATTGTCCACGTTCTGGCGCTTTTCATGTGCTATCGGGGCCATTCCGATGTACCCGTTGACATCCGTTTCCTGCAGTTCTGCCTTGCGTTCAGCGCCTCTTCTTAGCCTGACCTCAATATATTTTGGGGCGATAGTTATCGTTTAGAACTCTGCAGGTTTGGGAAGTGCAGTGCCCCTGAGCTCCATTTCCCAAGTCGCTTTTTTGTGAGTGGGACGCAACACGGCTGGATGGCTTCACGCCCTATTGTCGATCCGGGGTGGCAGGCTGAACCGCTGGTGAATTCTTCTTCGTGATGGGAAATGAGAGTGACATGTGCCCCACCAAACACCTCCAGCGAGTCTCTCATTGGTTCCCCCTCTTGCAGTTCATCCTGCGGACAAATTGCAGACGGTACGAAAGAGGCATGGAAAGGCGCCGAGTCTCCAAGTGGGGAGATTGTTAGTAAGGGGGCCTGAATGGAGAACACGAGCACCAGGAGATGAAAACTGAGGTGAGTTTCAGAAAGCTTTCCCGATCCCACGGTGTAGCATCCGCTGGGTTTCCAATGAGTACTTTCGCTGTCGGAAGATTGCGTTGAACCTGGAGAGTTGGGACCCATGGAATGGGGAGCACGCAGGATTCCTTTCAAGGGTCTGCATTTGCTTTCCCAACCTCACCAATCGTCTCAGCCTCAAGAGTGTCCAGCCTTATGTCTTCTGCCGCTGGGGCTGTAGATGTGGTCAATCCTGGTTGCATGCCAGTCCCTGAACGCATTTTGGAAGAATTTCTCTCTGTTTTGCCCTGCTTCTTTCTTCTTTATGTTGGAAATGTATCCTCAGAATGGGTCTGAGCTGATTTTCCCTGCTGGTTTTAGGCCGCTTGACACACACTTGATGCACTTACACAGAGATATCAAGACTTAGCTTTTAAGATGCTTACTAGTCGGATAGATACTTGTGCGATGAACAGGGTCTGGTGAGTCCAGTTGATTGAGCAAGGAGTAGGTCGTGTCCATTCCATATTCGGTTTTCGGAAGGGTATCTGTGCTCATTTCAAACTCGAGTTTTATGCGTCACCCCACCTCACCTTTCCCCTGAAGCAGGCATAAGTGTGTTTTCTAAAAGCGTGACTCTGTTCTGTTTGGGGATTCAGTGCATGGGGAGCGATTTTTACATTCCCTCGATAAGTGATATCATAAGTTTCTTTTTTTGTGGGACTTATTTCACTGAGGATGATCGTACCTAAATCCACTCAGGATGCTGCTACCAGCCTCATGACGTGGATTTCATGGCTGAGTGACACTCCATTGGACCTACGTAGCACCACTTGTCCACTTGTCCACTTGTCTTTGTCCACTTGTCCACTTGGCTCTTTCCTGGGATATGAAACGTGTACCGGAGTGGAGGTTCTTGTCAAGACAGCAGCCCTCAACTTTGGGGTCCCTGTGTCTGGTTGATTTTTTGATTTTCCCAAGGTCAACGCCCATGTGTGGAAGTGCCCTATGCTCTGTGGTTCTGTGTTTTACATGGTTTGGGAAAGAGGATACACTTGTGAAGATTGGCTGTTGGCCATTGACATCCCGCCCATCAGCTTAACAAGGCTCCCTTGACTCCGTGGGCTGTCCTGCCTTTCTGGTTTTTAGACTTTTTTCGCCTGGCCCTTTTGCCCCGGGGGGAGGGGGCGAGAGATTTCTTTGTAGTGCTGATTTGCTCTCCCAGGTTGCTTGGTTGGCCAAAAAGGGCGTATGCTTTTTTTCCTGAATATATTCAGGAAAAAAAGCATACGCCCTTTTTGGCCAACCGCATCATTGTCCACGTTCTGGCGCTTTTCATGTGCTATCGGGGCCATTCCGATGTAGCCGTTGACATCCGTTTCCTGCAATTCTGCCTTGCGTTCAACGCCTCTTCGTAGCCTGACCTCAATATATTTTGGGGCGATAGTTATCGTTTAGAACTCTGCAGGTTTGGGAAGTGCAGTGCCCCTGAGCTCCATTTCCCAAGTCGCTTTTTTGGGAGGGGGACGCAACACGGCTGGATGGCTTCACGCCCTATTGTCGATCCGGGGTGGCAGGCTGAACCTCTGGTGAATTCTTCTTCGTGATGGGAAATGAGAGTGACATGTGCCCGACCAAACACCTCCAGCGAGTCTCTCATTGGTTCCCCCTCTTGCAGTTCATCCTGCGGACAAATTGCAGACGGTACGAAAGAGGCATGGAAAGGCGCCGAGTCTCCAAGTGGGGAGATTGTTAGTAAGGGGGCCTGAATGGAGAACACGAGCACCAGGAGATGAAAACTGAGGTGAGTTTCAGAAAGCTTTCCCGATCCCACGGTGTAGCATCCGCTGGGTTTCCAATGAGTGCTTTCGCTGCCGGAAGATTGCGTTGAACCTGGAGAGTTGGGACCCATGGAATGGGGAGCACGCAGGATTCCTTTCAAGGGTCTGCATTTGCTTTCCCAACCTCACCAATCGTCTCAGCCCCAAGACTGTCCAGCCTTATGTCTTCTGCCGCTGGGGCTGTAGATGTGGTCAATCCTGGTTGCATGCCAGTCCCTGAACGCATTTTGGAAGAATTTCTCTCTGTTTTGCCCTGCTTCTTTCTTCTTTATGTTGGAAATGTATCCTCAGAATGGGTCTGAGCTGATTTTCCCTGCTGGTTTTAGGCCGCTTTACACACACTTGATGCACTTACACAGAGATATCAAGACTTAGCTTTTAAGATGCTTACTAGTCGGATAGATACTTGTGCGATGAACAGGGTCTGGTGAGTCCAGTTGATTGAGCAAGGAGTAGGTCGTGTCCATTCCATATTCGGTTTTCGGAAGGGTATCTGTGCTCATTTCAAACTCGAGTTTTATGCGTCACCCCACCTCACCTTTCCCCTGAAGCAGGCATAAGTGTGTTTTCTAAAAGCGTGACTCTGTTCTGTTTGGGGATTCAGTGCATGGGGAGCGATTTTTACATTCCCTCGATAAGTGATATCATAAGTTTCTTTCTTTCTGGGACTTATTTCACTGAGGATGATCGTACCTAAATCCACTCAGGATGCTGCTACCAGCCTCATGACGTGGATTTCATGGCTGAGTGACACTCCATTGGACCTACGTAGCACCACTTGTCCACTTGTCCACTTGTCTTTGTCCACTTGTCCACTTGGCTCTTTCCTGGGATATGAAACGTGTACCGGAGTGGAGGTTCTTGTCAAGACAGCAGCCCTCAACTTTGGGGTCCCTGTGTCTGGTTGATTTTTTCATTTTCCCAAGGTCAACGCCCATGTGTGGAAGTGCCCTATGCTCTGTGGTTCTGTGTTTTACATGGTTTGGGAAAGAGGATACACTTGTGAAGATTGGCTGTTGGCCATTGACATCCCGCCCATCAGCTTAACAAGGCTCCCTTGACTCCGTGGGCTGTCCTGCCTTTCTGGTTTTTAGACTTTTTTCGCCTGGCCCTTTTGCCCCGGGGGGGGGGGGCGAGAGATTTCTTTGTAGTGCTGATTTGCTCTCCCAGGTTGCTTGGTTGGCCAAAAAGGGCGTATGCGTTTTTTCCTGAATATATTCAGGAAAAAACGCATCCGCCCTTTTTGGCCAACCGCATCATTGTCCACGTTCTGGCGCTTTTCATGTGCTATCGGGGCCATTCCGATGTACCCGTTGACATCCGTTTCCTGCAGTTCTGCCTTGCGTTCAGCGCCTCTTCGTAGCCTGACCTCAATATATTTTGGGGCGATAGTTATCGTTTAGAACTCTGCAGGTTTGGGAAGTGCAGTGCCCCTGAGCTCCATTTCCCAAGTCGCTTTTTTGTGAGTGGGACGCAACACGGCTGGATGGCTTCACGCCCTATTGTCGATCCGGGGTGGCAGGCTGAACCTCTGGTGAATTCTTCTTCGTGATGGGAAATGAGAGTGACATGTGCCCGACCAAACACCTCCAGCGAGTCTCTCATTGGTTCCCCCTCTTGCAGTTCATCCTGCGGACAAATTGCAGACGGTACGAAAGAGGCATGGAAAGGCGCCGAGTCTCCAAGTGGGGAGATTGTTAGTAAGGGGGCCTGAATGGAGAACACGAGCACCAGGAGATGAAAACTGAGGTGAGTTTCAGAAAGCTTTCCCGATCCCACGGTGTAGCATCCGCTGGGTTTCCAATGAGTGCTTTCGCTGTCGGAAGATTGCGTTGAACCTGGAGAGTTGGGACCCATGGAATGGGGAGCACGCAGGATTCCTTTCAAGGGTCTGCATTTGCTTTCCCAACCTCACCAATCGTCTCAGCCCCAAGAGTGTCCAGCCTTATGTCTTCTGCCGCTGGGGCTGTAGATGTGGTCAATCCTGGTTGCATGCCAGTCCCTGAACGCATTTTGGAAGAATTTCTCTCTGTTTTGCCCTGCTTGTTTCTTCTTTATGTTGGAAATGTATCCTCAGAATGGGTCTGAGCTGATTTTCCCTGCTGGTTTTAGGCCGCTTTACACACACTTGATGCACTTACACAGAGATATCAAGACTTAGCTTTTAAGATGCTTACTAGTCGGATAGATACTTGTGCGATGAACAGGGTCTGGTGAGTCCAGTTGATTGAGCAAGGAGTAGGTCGTGTCCATTCCATATTCGGTTTTCGGAAGGGTATCTGTGCTCATTTCAAACTCGAGTTTTATGCGTCACCCCACCTCACCTTTCCCCTGAAGCAGGCATAAGTGTGTTTTCTAAAAGCGTGACTCTGTTCTGTTTGGGGATTCAGTGCATGGGGAGCGATTTTTACATTCCCTCGATAAGTGATATCATAAGTTTCTTTTTTTGTGGGACTTATTTCACTGAGGATGATCGTACCTAAATCCACTCAGGATGCTGCTACCAGCCTCATGACGTGGATTTCATGGCTGAGTGACACTCCATTGGACCTACGTAGCACCACTTGTCCACTTGTCCACTTGTCTTTGTCCACTTGTCCACTTGGCTCTTTCCTGGGATATGAAACGTGTACCGGAGTGGAGGTTCTTGTCAAGACAGCAGCCCTCAACTTTGGGGTCCCTGTGTCTGGTTGATTTTTTCATTTTCCCAAGGTCAACGCCCATGTGTGGAAGTGCCCTATGCTCTGTGGTTCTGTGTTTTACATGGTTTGGGAAAGAGGATACACTTGTGAAGATTGGCTGTTGGCCATTGACATCCCGCCCATCAGCTTAACAAGGCTCCCTTGACTCCGTGGCCTGTCCTGCCTTTCTGGTTTTTAGACTTTTTTCGCCTGGCCCTTTTGCCCCGGGGGGGGGCGAGAGATTTTTTGTAGTGCTGATTTGCTCTCCCAGGTTGCTTGGTTGGCCAAAAAGGGCGTATGCGTTTTTTCCTGAATATATTCAGGAAAAAACGCATACGCCCTTTTTGGCCAACCGCATCATTGTCCACGTTCTGGCGCTTTTCATGTGCTATCGGGGCCATTCCGATGTACCCGTTGACATCCGTTTCCTGCAGTTCTGCCTTGCGTTCAGCGCCTCTTCGTAGCCTGACCTCAATATATTTTGGGGCGATAGTTATCGTTTAGAACTCTGCAGGTTTGGGAAGTGCAGTGCCCCTGAGCTCCATTTCCCAAGTCGCTTTTTTGTGAGTGGGACGCAACACGGCTGGATGGCTTCACGCCCTATTGTCGATCCGGGGTGGCAGGCTGAACCTCTGGTGAATTCTTCTTCGTGATGGGAAATGAGAGTGACATGTGCCCGACCAAACACCTCCAGCGAGTCTCTCATTGGTTCCCCCTCTTGCAGTTCATCCTGCGGACAAATTGCAGACGGTACGAAAGAGGCATGGAAAGGCGCCGAGTCTCCAAGTGGGGAGATTGTTAGTAAGGGGGCCTGAATGGAGAACACGAGCACCAGGAGATGAAAACTGAGGTGAGTTTCAGAAAGCTTTCCCGATCCCACGGTGTAGCATCCGCTGGGTTTCCAATGAGTGCTTTCGCTGCCGGAAGATTGCGTTGAACCTGGAGAGTTGGGACCCATGGAATGGGGAGCACGCAGGATTCCTTTCAAGGGTCTGCATTTGCTTTCCCAACCTTACCAATCGTCTCAGCCCCAAGAGTGTCCAGCCTTATGTCTTCTGCCGCTGGGGCTGTAGATGTGGTCAATCCTGGTTGCATGCCAGTCCCTGAACGCATTTTGGAAGAATTTCTCTCTGTTTTGCCCTGCTTGTTTCTTCTTTATGTTGGAAATGTATCCTCAGAATGGGTCTGAGCTGATTTTCCCTGCTGGTTTTAGGCCGCTTTACACACACTTGATGCACTTACACAGAGATATCAAGACTTAGCTTTTAAGATGCTTACTAGTCGGATAGATACTTGTGCGATGAAGAGGGTCTGGTGAGTCCAGTTGATTGAGCAAGGAGTAGGTCGTGTCCATTCTATATTCGGTTTTCGGAAGGGTATCTGTGCTCATTTCAAACTCGAGTTTTATGCGTCACCCCACCTCACCTTTCCCCTGAAGCAGGCATAAGTGTGTTTTCTAAAAGCGTGACTCTGTTCTGTTTGGGGATTCAGTGCATGGGGAGCGATTTTTACATTCCCTCGATAAGTGATATCATAAGTTTCTTTTTTGTGGGACTTATTTCACTGAGGAGGATCGTACCTAAATCCACTCAGGATGCTGCTACCAGCCTCATGACGTGGATTTCATGGCTGAGTGACACTCCATTGGACCTACGTAGCACCACTTGTCCACTTGTCCACTTGTCTTTGTCCACTTGTCCACTTGGCTCTTTCCTGGGATATGAAACGTGTACCGGAGTGGAGGTTCTTGTCAAGACAGCAGCCCTCAACTTTGGGGTCCCTGTGTCTGGTTGATTTTTTCATTTTCCCAAGGTCAACGCCCATGTGTGGAAGTGCCCTATGCTCTGTGGTTCTGTGTTTTCCATGGTTTGGGAAAGAGGATACACTTGTGAAGATTGGCTGTTGGCCATTGACATCCCGCCCATCAGCTTAACAAGGCTCCCTTGACTCCGTGGGCTGTCCTGCCTTTCTGGTTTTTAGACTTTTTTCGCCTGGCCCTTTTGCCCCGGGGGGGGGGCGAGAGATTTCTTTGTAGTGCTGATTTGCTCTCCCAGGTTGCTTGGTTGGCCAAAAAGGGCGTATGCGTTTTTTCCTGAATATATTCAGGAAAAAACGCATACGCCCTTTTTGGCCAACCGCATCATTGTCCACGTTCTGGCGCTTTTCATGTGCTATCGGGGCCATTCCGATGTACCCGTTGACATCCGTTTCCTGCAGTTCTGCCTTGCGTTCAGCGCCTCTTCGTAGCCTGACCTCAATATATTTTGGGGCGATAGTTATCGTTTAGAACTCTGCAGGTTTGGGAAGTGCAGTGCCCCTGAGCTCCATTTCCCAAGTCGCTTTTTTGGGAGTGGGACGCAACACGGCTGGATGGCTTCACGCCCTATTGTCGATCCGGGGTGGCAGGCTGAACCTCTGGTGAATTCTTCTTCGTGATGGGAAATGAGAGTGACATGTGCCCGACCAAACACCTCCAGCGAGTCTCTCATTGGTTCCCCCTCTTGCAGTTCATCCTGCGGACAAATTGCAGACGGTACGAAAGAGGCATGGAAAGGCGCCGAGTCTCCAAGTGGGGAGATTGTTAGTAAGGGGGCCTGAATGGAGAACACGAGCACCAGGAGATGAAAACTGAGGTGAGTTTCAGAAAGCTTTCCCGATCCCACGGTGTAGCATCCGCTGGGTTTCCAATGAGTGCTTTCGCTGTCGGAAGATTGCGTTGAACCTGGAGAGTTGGGACCCATGGAATGGGGAGCACGCAGGATTCCTTTCAAGGGTCTGCATTTGCTTTCCCAACCTCACCAATCGTCTCAGCCCCAAGAGTGTCCAGCCTTATGTCTTCTGCCGCTGGGGCTGTAGATGTGGTCAATCCTGGTTGCATGCCAGTCCCTGAACGCATTTTGGAAGAATTTCTCTCTGTTTTGCCCTGCTTGTTTCTTCTTTATGTTGGAAATGTATCCTCAGAATGGGTCTGAGCTGATTTTCCCTGCTGGTTTTAGGCCGCTTTACACACACTTGATGCACTTACACAGAGATATCAAGACTTAGCTTTTAAGATGCTTACTAGTCGGATAGATACTTGTGCGATGAACAGGGTCTGGTGAGTCCAGTTGATTGAGCAAGGAGTAGGTCGTGTCCATTCCATATTCGGTTTTCGGAAGGGTATCTGTGCTCATTTCAAACTCGAGTTTTATGCGTCACCCCACCTCACCTTTCCCCTGAAGCAGGCATAAGTGTGTTTTCTAAAAGCGTGACTCTGTTCTGTTTGGGGATTCAGTGCATGGGGAGCGATTTTTACATTCCCTCGATAAGTGATATCATAAGTTTCTTTTTTTGTGGGACTTATTTCACTGAGGATGATCGTACCTAAATCCACTCAGGATGCTGCTACCAGCCTCATGACGTGGATTTCATGGCTGAGTGACACTCCATTGGACCTACGTAGCACCACTTGTCCACTTGTCCACTTGTCTTTGTCCACTTGTCCACTCGTCTTTGTCCACTTGGCTCTTTCCTGGGATATGAAACGTGTACCGGAGTGGAGGTTCTTGTCAAGACAGCAGCCCTCAACTTTGGGGTCCCTGTGTCTGGTTGATTTTTTCATTTTCCCAAGGTCAACGCCCATGTGTGGAAGTGCCCTATGCTCTGTGGTTCTGTGTTTTCCATGGTTTGGGAAAGAGGATACACTTGTGAAGATTGGCTGTTGGCCATTGACATCCCGCCCATCAGCTTAACAAGGCTCCCTTGACTCCGTGGCCTGTCCTGCCTTTCTGGTTTTTAGACTTTTTTCGCCTGGCCCTTTTGCCCCGGGGGGGGGGGCGAGAGATTTCTTTGTAGTGCTGATTTGCTCTCCCAGGTTGCTTGGTTGGCCAAAAAGGGCGTATGCGTTTTTTCCTGAATATATTCAGGAAAAAACGCATACGCCCTTTTTGGCCAACCGCATCATTGTCCACGTTCTGGCGCTTTTCATGTGCTATCGGGGCCATTCCGATGTACCCGTTGACATCCGTTTCCTGTAGTTCTGCCTTGCGTTCAGCGCCTCTTCGTAGCCTGACCTCAATATATTTTGGGGCGATAGTTATCGTTTAGAACTCTGCAGGTTTGGGAAGTGCAGTGCCCCTGAGCTCCATTTCCCAAGTCGCTTTTTTTGTGAGTGGGACGCAACACGGCTGGATGGCTTCACGCCCTATTGTCGATCCGGGGTGGCAGGCTGAACCTCTGGTGAATTCTTCTTCGTGATGGGAAATGAGAGTGACATGTGCCCGACCAAACACCTCCAGCGAGTCTCTCATTGGTTCCCCCTCTTGCAGTTCATCCTGCGGACAAATTGCAGACGGTACGAAAGAGGCATGGAAAGGCGCCGAGTCTCCAAGTGGGGAGATTGTTAGTAAGGGGGCCTGAATGGAGAACACGAGCACCAGGAGATGAAAACTGAGGTGAGTTTCAGAAAGCTTTCCCGATCCCACGGTGTAGCATCCGCTGGGTTTCCAATGAGTGCTTTCGCTGCCGGAAGATTGCGTTGAACCTGGAGAGTTGGGACCCATGGAATGGGGAGCACGCAGGATTCCTTTCAAGGGTCTGCATTTGCTTTCCCAACCTCACCAATCGTCTCAGCCCCAAGAGTGTCCAGCCTTATGTCTTCTGCCGCTGGGGCTGTAGATGTGGTCAATCCTGGTTGCATGCCAGTCCCTGAACGCATTTTGGAAGAATTTCTCTCTGTTTTGCCCTGCTTGTTTCTTCTTTATGTTGGAAATGTATCCTCAGAATGGGTCTGAGCTGATTTTCCCTGCTGGTTTTAGGCCGCTTTACACACACTTGATGCACTTACACAGAGATATCAAGACTTAGCTTTTAAGATGCTTACTAGTCGGATAGATACTTGTGCGATGAACAGGGTCTGGTGAGTCCAGTTGATTGAGCAAGGAGTAGGTCGTGTCCATTCCATATTCGGTTTTCGGAAGGGTATCTGTGCTCATTTCAAACTCGAGTTTTATGCGTCACCCCACCTCACCTTTCCCCTGAAGCAGGCATAAGTGTGTTTTCTAAAAGCGTGACTCTGTTCTGTTTGGGGATTCAGTGCATGGGGAGCGATTTTTACATTCCCTCGATAAGTGATATCATAAGTTTCTTTTTTGTGGGACTTATTTCACTGAGGAGGATCGTACCTAAATCCACTCAGGATGCTGCTACCAGCCTCATGACGTGGATTTCATGGCTGAGTGACACTCCATTGGACCTACGTAGCACCACTTCTGCACTTGTCCACTTGTCTTTGTCCACTTGTCCACTTGGCTCTTTCCTGGGATATGAAACGTGTACCGGAGTGGAGGTTCTTGTCAAGACAGCAGCCCTCAACTTTGGGGTCCCTGTGTCTGGTTGATTTTTTCATTTTCCCAAGGTCAACGCCCATGTGTGGAAGTGCCCTATGCTCTGTGGTTCTGTGTTTTCCATGGTTTGGGAAAGAGGATACACTTGTGAAGATTGGCTGTTGGCCATTGACATCCCGCCCATCAGCTTAACAAGGCTCCCTTGACTCCGTGGGCTGTCCTGCCTTTCTGGTTTTTAGACTTTTTTCGCCTGGCCCTTTTGCCCCGGGGGGGGGGGCGAGAGATTTCTTTGTAGTGCTGATTTGCTCTCCCAGGTTGCTTGGTTGGCCAAAAAGGGCGTATGCGTTTTTTCCTGAATATATTCAGGAAAAAACGCATACGCCCTTTTTGGCCAACCGCATCATTGTCCACGTTCTGGCGCTTTTCATGTGCTATCGGGGCCATTCCGATGTACCCGTTGACATCCGTTTCCTGCAGTTCTGCCTTGCGTTCAGCGCCTCTTCGTAGCCTGACCTCAATATATTTTGGGGCGATAGTTATCGTTTAGAACTCTGCAGGTTTGGGAAGTGCAGTGCCCCTGAGCTCCATTTCCCAAGTCGCTTTTTTGGGAGGGGGACGCAACACGGCTGGATGGCTTCACGCCCTATTGTCGATCCGGGGTGGCAGGCTGAACCTCTGGTGAATTCTTCTTCGTGATGGGAAATGAGAGTGACATGTGCCCGACCAAACACCTCCAGCGAGTCTCTCATTGGTTCCCCCTCTTGCAGTTCATCCTGCGGACAAATTGCAGACGGTACGAAAGAGGCATGGAAAGGCGCCGAGTCTCCAAGTGGGGAGATTGTTAGTAAGGGGGCCTGAATGGAGAACACGAGCACCAGGAGATGAAAACTGAGGTGAGTTTCAGAAAGCTTTCCCGATCCCACGGTGTAGCATCCGCTGGGTTTCCAATGAGTGCTTTCGCTGCCGGAAGATTGCGTTGAACCTGGAGAGTTGGGACCCATGGAATGGGGAGCACGCAGGATTCCTTTCAAGGGTCTGCATTTGCTTTCCCAACCTCACCCATCGTCTCAGCCCCAAGAGTGTCCATCCTTATGTCTTCTGCCGCTGGGGCTGTAGATGTGGTCAATCCTGGTTGCATGCCAGTCCCTGAACGCATTTTGGAAGAATTTCTCTCTGTTTTGCCCTGCTTGTTTCTTCTTTATGTTGGAAATGTATCCTCAGAATGGGTCTGAGCTGATTTTCCCTGCTGGTTTTAGGCCGCTTTACACACACTTGATGCACTTACACAGAGATATCAAGACTTAGCTTTTAAGATGCTTACTAGTCGGATAGATACTTGTGCGATGAAGAGGGTCTGGTGAGTCCAGTTGATTGAGCAAGGAGTAGGTCGTGTCCATTCCATATTCGGTTTTCGGAAGGGTATCTGTGCTCATTTCAAACTCGAGTTTTATGCGTCACCCCACCTCACCTTTCCCCTGAAGCAGGCATAAGTGTGTTTTCTAAAAGCGTGACTCTGTTCTGTTTGGGGATTCAGTGCATGGGGAGCGATTTTTACATTCCCTCGATAAGTGATATCATAAGTTTCTTTTTTGTGGGACTTATTTCACTGAGGAGGATCGTACCTAAATCCACTCAGGATGCTGCTACCAGCCTCATGACGTGGATTTCATGGCTGAGTGACACTCCATTGGACCTACGTAGCACCACTTGTCCACTTGTCCACTTGTCTTTGTCCACTTGTCCACTTGGCTCTTTCCTGGGATATGAAACGTGTACCGGAGTGGAGGTTCTTGTCAAGACAGCAGCCCTCAACTTTGGGGTCCCTGTGTCTGGTTGATTTTTTCATTTTCCCAAGGTCAACGCCCATGTGTGGAAGTGCCCTATGCTCTGTGGTTCTGTGTTTTCCATGGTTTGGGAAAGAGGATACACTTGTGAAGATTGGCTGTTGGCCATTGACATCCCGCCCATCAGCTTAACAAGGCTCCCTTGACTCCGTGGCCTGTCCTGCCTTTCTGGTTTTTAGACTTTTTTCGCCTGGCCCTTTTGCCCCGGGGGGGGGGGCGAGAGATTTCTTTGTAGTGCTGATTTGCTCTCCCAGGTTGCTTGGTTGGCCAAAAAGGGCGTATGCGTTTTTTCCTGAATATATTCAGGAAAAAACGCATACGCCCTTTTTGGCCAACCGCATCATTGTCCACGTTCTGGCGCTTTTCATGTGCTATCGGGGCCATTCCGATGTACCCGTTGACATCCGTTTCCTGTAGTTCTGCCTTGCGTTCAGCGCCTCTTCGTAGCCTGACCTCAATATATTTTGGGGCGATAGTTATCGTTTAGAACTCTGCAGGTTTGGGAAGTGCAGTGCCCCTGAGCTCCATTTCCCAAGTCGCTTTTTTTGTGAGTGGGACGCAACACGGCTGGATGGCTTCACGCCCTATTGTCGATCCGGGGTGGCAGGCTGAACCTCTGGTGAATTCTTCTTCGTGATGGGAAATGAGAGTGACATGTGCCCGACCAAACACCTCCAGCGAGTCTCTCATTGGTTCCCCCTCTTGCAGTTCATCCTGCGGACAAATTGCAGACGGTACGAAAGAGGCATGGAAAGGCGCCGAGTCTCCAAGTGGGGAGATTGTTAGTAAGGGGGCCTGAATGGAGAACACGAGCACCAGGAGATGAAAACTGAGGTGAGTTTCAGAAAGCTTTCCCGATCCCACGGTGTAGCATCCGCTGGGTTTCCAATGAGTGCTTTCGCTGCCGGAAGATTGCGTTGAACCTGGAGAGTTGGGACCCATGGAATGGGGAGCACGCAGGATTCCTTTCAAGGGTCTGCATTTGCTTTCCCAACCTCACCAATCGTCTCAGCCCCAAGAGTGTCCAGCCTTATGTCTTCTGCCGCTGGGGCTGTAGATGTGGTCAATCCTGGTTGCATGCCAGTCCCTGAACGCATTTTGGAAGAATTTCTCTCTGTTTTGCCCTGCTTGTTTCTTCTTTATGTTGGAAATGTATCCTCAGAATGGGTCTGAGCTGATTTTCCCTGCTGGTTTTAGGCCGCTTTACACACACTTGATGCACTTACACAGAGATATCAAGACTTAGCTTTTAAGATGCTTACTAGTCGGATAGATACTTGTGCGATGAAGAGGGTCTGGTGAGTCCAGTTGATTGAGCAAGGAGTAGGTCGTGTCCATTCCATATTCGGTTTTCGGAAGGGTATCTGTGCTCATTTCAAACTCGAGTTTTATGCGTCACCCCACCTCACCTTTCCCCTGAAGCAGGCATAAGTGTGTTTTCTAAAAGCGTGACTCTGTTCTGTTTGGGGATTCAGTGCATGGGGAGCGATTTTTACATTCCCTCGATAAGTGATATCATAAGTTTCTTTTTTGTGGGACTTATTTCACTGAGGAGGATCGTACCTAAATCCACTCAGGATGCTGCTACCAGCCTCATGACGTGGATTTCATGGCTGAGTGACACTCCATTGGACCTACGTAGCACCACTTCTGCACTTGTCCACTTGTCTTTGTCCACTTGTCCACTTGGCTCTTTCCTGGGATATGAAACGTGTACCGGAGTGGAGGTTCTTGTCAAGACAGCAGCCCTCAACTTTGGGGTCCCTGTGTCTGGTTGATTTTTTCATTTTCCCAAGGTCAACGCCCATGTGTGGAAGTGCCCTATGCTCTGTGGTTCTGTGTTTTCCATGGTTTGGGAAAGAGGATACACTTGTGAAGATTGGCTGTTGGCCATTGACATCCCGCCCATCAGCTTAACAAGGCTCCCTTGACTCCGTGGGCTGTCCTGCCTTTCTGGTTTTTAGACTTTTTTCGCCTGGCCCTTTTGCCCCGGGGGGGGGGGCGAGAGATTTCTTTGTAGTGCTGATTTGCTCTCCCAGGTTGCTTGGTTGGCCAAAAAGGGCGTATGCGTTTTTTCCTGAATATATTCAGGAAAAAACGCATACGCCCTTTTTGGCCAACCGCATCATTGTCCACGTTCTGGCGCTTTTCATGTGCTATCGGGGCCATTCCGATGTACCCGTTGACATCCGTTTCCTGCAGTTCTGCCTTGCGTTCAGCGCCTCTTCGTAGCCTGACCTCAATATATTTTGGGGCGATAGTTATCGTTTAGAACTCTGCAGGTTTGGGAAGTGCAGTGCCCCTGAGCTCCATTTCCCAAGTCGCTTTTTTGTGAGTGGGACGCAACACGGCTGGATGGCTTCACGCCCTATTGTCGATCCGGGGTGGCAGGCTGAACCTCTGGTGAATTCTTCTTCGTGATGGGAAATGAGAGTGACATGTGCCCGACCAAACACCTCCAGCGAGTCTCTCATTGGTTCCCCCTCTTGCAGTTCATCCTTCGGACAAATTGCAGACGGTACGAAAGAGGCATGGAAAGGCGCCGAGTCTCCAAGTGGGGAGATTGTTAGTAAGGGGGCCTGAATGGAGAACACGAGCACCAGGAGATGAAAACTGAGGTGAGTTTCAGAAAGCTTTCCCGATCCCACGGTGTAGCATCCGCTGGGTTTCCAATGAGTGCTTTCGCTGTCGGAAGATTGCGTTGAACCTGGAGAGTTGGGACCCATGGAATGGGGAGCACGCAGGATTCCTTTCAAGGGTCTGCATTTGCTTTCCCAACCTCACCCATCGTCTCAGCCCCAAGAGTGTCCAGCCTTATGTCTTCTGCCGCTGGGGCTGTAGATGTGGTCAATCCTGGTTGCATGCCAGTCCCTGAACGCATTTTGGAAGAATTTCTCTCTGTTTTGCCCTGCTTGTTTCTTCTTTATGTTGGAAATGTATCCTCAGAATGGGTCTGAGCTGATTTTCCCTGCTGGTTTTAGGCCGCTTTACACACACTTGATGCACTTACACAGAGATATCAAGACTTAGCTTTTAAGATGCTTACTAGTCGGATAGATACTTGTGCGATGAACAGGGTCTGGTGAGTCCAGTTGATTGAGCAAGGAGTAGGTCGTGTCCATTCCATATTCGGTTTTCGGAAGGGTATCTGTGCTCATTTCAAACTCGAGTTTTATGCGTCACCCCACCTCACCTTTCCCCTGAAGCAGGCATAAGTGTGTTTTCTAAAAGCGTGACTCTGTTCTGTTTGGGGATTCAGTGCATGGGGAGCGATTTTTACATTCCCTCGATAAGTGATATCATAAGTTTCTTTTTTGTGGGACTTATTTCACTGAGGATGATCGTACCTAAATCCACTCAGGATGCTGCTACCAGCCTCATGACGTGGATTTCATGGCTGAGTGACACTCCATTGGACCTACGTAGCACCACTTCTGCACTTGTCCACTTGTCCACTCGTCTTTGTCCACTTGGCTCTTTCCTGGGATATGAAACGTGTACCGGAGTGGAGGTTCTTGTCAAGACAGCAGCCCTCAACTTTGGGGTCCCTGTGTCTGGTTGATTTTTTCATTTTCCCAAGGTCAACGCCCATGTGTGGAAGTGCCCTATGCTCTGTGGTTCTGTGTTTTACATGTTTTGGGAAAGAGGATACACTTGTGAAGATTGGCTGTTGGCCATTGACATCCCGCCCATCAGCTTAACAAGGCTCCTTTGACTCCGTGGGCTGTCCTGCCTTTCTGGTTTTTAGACTTTTTTCGCCTGGCCCTTTTGCCCCGGGGGGGGGGCGAGAGATTTCTTTGTAGTGCTGATTTGCTCTCCCAGGTTGCTTGGTTGGCCAAAAAGGGCGGATGCGTTTTTTCCTGAATATATTCAGGAAAAAACGCATCCGCCCTTTTTGGCCAACCGCATCATTGTCCACGTTCTGGCGCTTTTCATGTGCTATCGGGGCCATTCCGATGTACCCGTTGACATCCGTTTCCTGCAATTCTGCCTTGCGTTCAACGCCTCTTCGTAGCCTGACCTCAATATATTTTGGGGCGATAGTTATCGTTTAGAACTCTGCAGGTTTGGGAAGTGCAGTGCCCCTGAGCTCCATTTCCCAAGTCGCTTTTTTGTGAGTGGGACGCAACACGGCTGGATGGCTTCACGCCCTATTGTCGATCCGGGGTGGCAGGCTGAACCTCTGGTGAATTCTTCTTCGTGATGGGAAATGAGAGTGACATGTGCCCGACCAAACACCTCCAGCGAGTCTCTCATTGGTTCCCCCTCTTGCAGTTCATCCTGCGGACAAATTGCAGACGGTACGAAAGAGGCATGGAAAGGCGCCGAGTCTCCAAGTGGGGAGATTGTTAGTAAGGGGGCCTGAATGGAGAACACGAGCACCAGGAGATGAAAACTGAGGTGAGTTTCAGAAAGCTTTCCCGATCCCACGGTGTAGCATCCGCTGGGTTTCCAATGAGTGCTTTCGCTGTCGGAAGATTGCGTTGAACCTGGAGAGTTGGGACCCATGGAATGGGGAGCACGCAGGATTCCTTTCAAGGGTCTGCATTTGCTTTCCCAACCTCACCAATCGTCTCAGCCCCAAGAGTGTCCAGCCTTATGTCTTCTGCCGCTGGGGCTGTAGATGTGGTCAATCCTGGTTGCATGCCAGTCCCTGAACGCATTTTGGAAGAATTTCTCTCTGTTTTGCCCTGCTTGTTTCTTCTTTATGTTGGAAATGTATCCTCAGAATGGGTCTGAGCTGATTTTCCCTGCTGGTTTTAGGCCGCTTGACACACACTTGATGCACTTACACAGAGATATCAAGACTTAGCTTTTAAGATGCTTACTAGTCAGATAGATACTTGTGCGATGAACAGGGTCTGGTGAGTCCAGTTGATTGAGCAAGGAGTAGGTCGTGTCCATTCCATATTCGGTTTTCGGAAGGGTATCTGTGCTCATTTCAAACTCGAGTTTTATGCGTCACCCCACCTCACCTTTCCCCTGAAGCAGGCATAAGTGTGTTTTCTAAAAGCGTGACTCTGTTCTGTTTGGGGATTCAGTGCATGGGGAGCGATTTTTACATTCCCTCGATAAGTGATATCATAAGTTTCTTTTTTGTGGGACTTATTTCACTGAGGATGATCGTACCTAAATCCACTCAGGATGCTGCTACCAGCCTCATGACGTGGATTTCATGGCTGAGTGACACTCCATTGGACCTACGTAGCACCACTTCTGCACTTGTCCACTTGTCCACTCGTCTTTGTCCACTTGGCTCTTTCCTGGGATATGAAACGTGTACCGGAGTGGAGGTTCTTGTCAAGACAGCAGCCCTCAACTTTGGGGTTCCTGTGTCTGGTTGATTTTTTCATTTTCCCAAGGTCAACGCCCATGTGTGGAAGTGCCCTATGCTCTGTGGTTCTGTGTTTTACATGGTTTGGGAAAGAGGATACACTTGTGAAGATTGGCTGTTGGCCATTGCCATCCCGCCCATCAGCTTAACAAGGCTCCCTTGACTCCGTGGCCTGTCCTGCCTTTCTGGTTTTTAGACTTTTTTCGCCTGGCCCTTTTGCCCCGGGGGGGGGGCGAGAGATTTCTTTGTAGTGCTGATTTGCTCTCCCAGGTTGCTTGGTTGGCCAAAAAGGGCGTATGCGTTTTTTCCTGACTATATTCAGGAAAAAACGCATACGCCCTTTTTGGCCAACCGCATCATTGTCCACGTTCTGGCGCTTTTCAAGTGCTATCGGGGCCATTCTGATGTAGCCGTTGACATCCGTTTCCTGCAGTTCTGCCTTGCGTTCAACGCCTCTTCGTAGCCTGACCTCAATATATTTTGGGGCGATAGTTATCGTTTAGAACTCTGCAGGTTTGGGAAGTGCAGTGCCCCTGAGCTCCATTTCCCAAGTCGCTTTTTTGTGAGTGGGACTCAACACGGCTGGATGGCTTCACGTCCTATTGTCGATCCGGGGTGGCAGGCTGAACCTCTGGTGAATTCTTCTTCGTGATGGGAAATGAGAGTGACATGTGCCCGACCAAACACCTCCAGCGAGTCTCTCATTGGTTCCCCCTCTTGCAGTTCATCCTGCGGACAAATTGCAGACGGTACGAAAGAGGCATGGAAAGGCGCCGAGTCTCCAAGTGGGGAGATTGTTAGTAAGGGGGCCTGAATGGAGAACACGAGCACCAGGAGATGAAAACTGAGGTGAGTTTCAGAAAGCTTTCCCGATCCCACGGTGTAGCATCCGCTGGGTTTCCAATGAGTGCTTTCGCTGTCGGAAGATTGCGTTGAACCTGGAGAGTTGGGACCCATGGAATGGGGAGCACGCAGGATTCCTTTCAAGGGTCTGCATTTGCTTTCCCAACCTCACCAATCGTCTCAGCCCCAAGAGTGTCCAGCCTTATGTCTTCTGCCGCTGGGGCTGTAGATGTGGTCAATCCTGGTTGCATGCCAGTCCCTGAACGCATTTTGGAAGAATTTCTCTCTGTTTTGCCCTGCTTGTTTCTTCTTTATGTTGGAAATGTATCCTCAGAATGGGTCTGAGCTGATTTTCCCTGCTGGTTTTAGGCCGCTTGACACACACTTGATGCACTTACACAGAGATATCAAGACTTAGCTTTTAAGATGCTTACTAGTCGGATAGATACTTGTGCGATGAACAGGGTCTGGTGAGTCCAGTTGATTGAGCAAGGAGTAGGTCGTGTCCATTCCATATTCGGTTTTCGGAAGGGTATCTGTGCTCATTTCAAACTCGAGTTGTATGCGTCACCCCACCTCACCTTTCCCCTGAAGCAGGCATAAGTGTGTTTTCTAAAAGCGTGACTCTGTTCTGTTTGGGGATTCAGTGCATGGGGAGCGATTTTTACATTCCCTCGATAAGTGATATCATAAGTTTCTTTTTTTGTGGGACTTATTTCACTGAGGATGATCGTACCTAAATCCACTCAGGATGCTGCTACCAGCCTCATGACGTGGATTTCATGGCTGAGTGACACTCCATTGGACCTACGTAGCACCACTTGTCCACTTGTCCACTTGTCTTTGTCCACTTGTCCACTCGTCTTTGTCCACTTGGGTCTTTCCTGGGATATGAAACGTGTACCGGAGTGGAGGTTCTTGTCAAGACAGCAGCCCTCAACTTTGGGGTCCCTGTGTCTGGTTGATTTTTTCATTTTCCCAAGGTCAACGCCCATGTGTGGAAGTGCCCTATGCTCTGTGGTTCTGTGTTTTACATGTTTTGGGAAAGAGGATACACTTGTGAAGATTGGCTGTTGACCATTGACATCCCGCCCATCAGCTTAACAAGGCTCCTTTGACTCCGTGGGCTGTCCTGCCTTTCTGGTTTTTAGACTTTTTTCGCCTGGCCCTTTTGCCCCGGGGGGGGGCGAGAGATTTCTTTGTAGTGCTGATTTGCTCTCCCAGGTTGCTTGGTTGGCCAAAAAGGGCGGATGCGTTTTTTCCTGAATATATTCAGGAAAAAACGCATCCGCCCTTTTTGGCCAACCGCATCATTGTCCACGTTCTGGCGCTTTTCATGTGCTATCGGGGCCATTCCGATGTACCCGTTGACATCCGTTTCCTGCAGTTCTGCCTTGCGTTCAACGCCTCTTCGTAGCCTGACCTCAATATATTTTGGGGCGATAGTTATCGTTTAGAACTCTGCAGGTTTGGGAAGTGCAGTGCCCCTGAGCTCCATTTCCCAAGTCGCTTTTTTGTGAGTGGGACGCAACACGGCTGGATGGCTTCACGCCCTATTGTCGATCCGGGGTGGCAGGCTGAACCTCTGGTGAATTCTTCTTCGTGATGGGAAATGAGAGTGACATGTGCCCGACCAAACACCTCCAGCGAGTCTCTCATTGGTTCCCCCTCTTGCAGTTCATCCTGCGGACAAATTGCAGACGGTACGAAAGAGGCATGGAAAGGCGCCGAGTCTCCAAGTGGGGAGATTGTTAGTAAGGGGGCCTGAATGGAGAACACGAGCACCAGGAGATGAAAACTGAGGTGAGTTTCAGAAAGCTTTCCCGATCCCACGGTGTAGCATCCGCTGGGTTTCCAATGAGTGCTTTCGCTGTCGGAAGATTGCGTTGAACCTGGAGAGTTGGGACCCATGGAATGGGGAGCACGCAGGATTCCTTTCAAGGGTCTGCATTTGCTTTCCCAACCTCACCAATCGTCTCAGCCCCAAGAGTGTCCAGCCTTATGTCTTCTGCCGCTGGGGCTGTAGATGTGGTCAATCCTGGTTGCATGCCAGTCCCTGAACGCATTTTGGAAGAATTTCTCTCTGTTTTGCCCTGCTTGTTTCTTCTTTATGTTGGAAATGTATCCTCAGAATGGGTCTGAGCTGATTTTCCCTGCTGGTTTTAGGCCGCTTTACACACACTTGATGCACTTACACAGAGATATCAAGACTTAGCTTTTAAGATGCTTACTAGTCGGATAGATACTTGTGCGATGAACAGGGTCTGGTGAGTCCAGTTGATTGAGCAAGGAGTAGGTCGTGTCCATTCCATATTCGGTTTTCGGAAGGGTATCTGTGCTCATTTCAAACTCGAGTTTTATGCGTCACCCCACCTCACCTTTCCCCTGAAGCAGGCATAAGTGTGTTTTCTAAAAGCGTGACTCTGTTCTGTTTGGGGATTCAGTGCATGGGGAGCGATTTTTACATTCCCTCGATAAGTGATATCATAAGTTTCTTTCTTTCTGGGACTTATTTCACTGAGGATGATCGTACCTAAATCCACTCAGGATGCTGCTACCAGCCTCATGACGTGGATTTCATGGCTGAGTGACACTCCATTGGACCTACGTAGCACCACTTGTCCACTTGTCCACTTGTCTTTGTCCACTTGTCCACTTGGCTCTTTCCTGGGATATGAAACGTGTACCGGAGTGGAGGTTCTTGTCAAGACAGCAGCCCTCAACTTTGGGGTCCCTGTGTCTGGTTGATTTTTTCATTTTCCCAAGGTCAACGCCCATGTGTGGAAGTGCCCTATGCTCTGTGGTTCTGTGTTTTCCATGGTTTGGGAAAGAGGATACACTTGTGAAGATTGGCTGTTGGCCATTGACATCCCGCCCATCAGCTTAACAAGGCTCCCTTGACTCCGTGGGCTGTCCTGCCTTTCTGGTTTTTAGACTTTTTTCGCCTGGCCCTTTTGCCCCGGGGGGGTGGGCGAGAGATTTCTTTGTAGTGCTGATTTGCTCTCCCAGGTTGCTTGGTTGGCCAAAAAGGGCGTATGCGTTTTTTCCTGAATATATTCAGGAAAAAACGCATACGCCCTTTTTGGCCAACCGCATCATTGTCCACGTTCTGGCGCTTTTCATGTGCTATCGGGGCCATTCCGATGTACCCGTTGACATCCGTTTCCTGCAGTTCTGCCTTGCGTTCAGCGCCTCTTCGTAGCCTGACCTCAATATATTTTGGGGCGATAGTTATCGTTTAGAACTCTGCAGGTTTGGGAAGTGCAGTGCCCCTGAGCTCCATTTCCCAAGTCGCTTTTTTGGGAGGGGGACGCAACACGGCTGGATGGCTTCACGCCCTATTGTCGATCCGGGGTGGCAGGCTGAACCTCTGGTGAATTCTTCTTCGTGATGGGAAATGAGAGTGACATGTGCCCGACCAAACACCTCCAGCGAGTCTCTCATTGGTTCCCCCTCTTGCAGTTCATCCTGCGGACAAATTGCAGACGGTACGAAAGAGGCATGGAAAGGCGCCGAGTCTCCAAGTGGGGAGATTGTTAGTAAGGGGGCCTGAATGGAGAACACGAGCACCAGGAGATGAAAACTGAGGTGAGTTTCAGAAAGCTTTCCCGATCCCACGGTGTAGCATCCGCTGGGTTTCCAATGAGTGCTTTCGCTGTCGGAAGATTGCGTTGAACCTGGAGAGTTGGGACCCATGGAATGGGGAGCACGCAGGATTCCTTTCAAGGGTCTGCATTTGCTTTCCCAACCTCACCAATCGTCTCAGCCCCAAGAGTGTCCAGCCTTATGTCTTCTGCCGCTGGGGCTGTAGATGTGGTCAATCCTGGTTGCATGCCAGTCCCTGAACGCATTTTGGAAGAATTTCTCTCTGTTTTGCCCTGCTTGTTTCTTCTTTATGTTGGAAATGTATCCTCAGAATGGGTCTGAGCTGATTTTCCCTGCTGGTTTTAGGCCGCTTTACACACACTTGATGCACTTACACAGAGATATCAAGACTTAGCTTTTAAGATGCTTACTAGTCGGATAGATACTTGTGCGATGAACAGGATCTGGTGAGTCCAGTTGATTGAGCAAGGAGTAGGTCGTGTCCATTCCATATTCGGTTTTCGGAAGGGTATCTGTGCTCATTTCAAACTCGAGTTGTATGCGTCACCCCACCTCACCTTTCCCCTGAAGCAGGCATAAGTGTGTTTTCTAAAAGCGTGACTCTGTTCTGTTTGGGGATTCAGTGCATGGGGAGCGATTTTTACATTCCCTCGATAAGTGATATCATAAGTTTCTTTTTTGTGGGACTTATTTCACTGAGGATGATCGTACCTAAATCCACTCAGGATGCTGCTACCAGCCTCATGACGTGGATTTCATGGCTGAGTGACACTCCATTGGACCTACGTAGCACCACTTCTGCACTTGTCCACTTGTCTTTGTCCACTTGTCCACTTGGCTCTTTCCTGGGATATGAAACGTGTACCGGAGTGGAGGTTCTTGTCAAGACAGCAGCCCTCAACTTTGGGGTCCCTGTGTCTGGTTGATTTTTTCATTTTCCCAAGGTCAACGCCCATGTGTGGAAGTGCCCTATGCTCTGTGGTTCTGTGTTTTCCATGGTTTGGGAAAGAGGATACACTTGTGAAGATTGGCTGTTGGCCATTGACATCCCGCCCATCAGCTTAACAAGGCTCCCTTGACTCCGTGGGCTGTCCTGCCTTTCTGGTTTTTAGACTTTTTTCGCCTGGCCCTTTTGCCCCGGGGGGGTGGGCGAGAGATTTCTTTGTAGTGCTGATTTGCTCTCCCAGGTTGCTTGGTTGGCCAAAAAGGGCGTATGCGTTTTTTCCTGAATATATTCAGGAAAAAACGCATACGCCCTTTTTGGCCAACCGCATCATTGTCCACGTTCTGGCGCTTTTCATGTGCTATCGGGGCCATTCCGATGTACCCGTTGACATCCGTTTCCTGCAGTTCTGCCTTGCGTTCAGCGCCTCTTCGTAGCCTGACCTCAATATATTTTGGGGCGATAGTTATCGTTTAGAACTCTGCAGGTTTGGGAAGTGCAGTGCCCCTGAGCTCCATTTCCCAAGTCGCTTTTTTGGGAGGGGGACGCAACACGGCTGGATGGCTTCACGCCCTATTGTCGATCCGGGGTGGCAGGCTGAACCTCTGGTGAATTCTTCTTCGTGATGGGAAATGAGAGTGACATGTGCCCGACCAAACACCTCCAGCGAGTCTCTCATTGGTTCCCCCTCTTGCAGTTCATCCTGCGGACAAATTGCAGACGGTACGAAAGAGGCATGGAAAGGCGCCGAGTCTCCAAGTGGGGAGATTGTTAGTAAGGGGGCCTGAATGGAGAACACGAGCACCAGGAGATGAAAACTGAGGTGAGTTTCAGAAAGCTTTCCCGATCCCACGGTGTAGCATCCGCTGGGTTTCCAATGAGTGCTTTCGCTGTCGGAAGATTGCGTTGAACCTGGAGAGTTGGGACCCATGGAATGGGGAGCACGCAGGATTCCTTTCAAGGGTCTGCATTTGCTTTCCCAACCTCACCAATCGTCTCAGCCCCAAGAGTGTCCAGCCTTATGTCTTCTGCCGCTGGGGCTGTAGATGTGGTCAATCCTGGTTGCATGCCAGTCCCTGAACGCATTTTGGAAGAATTTCTCTCTGTTTTGCCCTGCTTGTTTCTTCTTTATGTTGGAAATGTATCCTCAGAATGGGTCTGAGCTGATTTTCCCTGCTGGTTTTAGGCCGCTTTACACACACTTGATGCACTTACACAGAGATATCAAGACTTAGCTTTTAAGATGCTTACTAGTCGGATAGATACTTGTGCGATGAACAGGGTCTGGTGAGTCCAGTTGATTGAGCAAGGAGTAGGTCGTGTCCATTCCATATTCGGTTTTCGGAAGGGTATCTGTGCTCATTTCAAACTCGAGTTTTATGCGTCACCCCACCTCACCTTTCCCCTGAAGCAGGCATAAGTGTGTTTTCTAAAAGCGTGACTCTGTTCTGTTTGGGGATTCAGTGCATGGGGAGCGATTTTTACATTCCCTCGATAAGTGATATCATAAGTTTCTTTTTTGTGGGACTTATTTCACTGAGGATGATCGTACCTAAATCCACTCAGGATGCTGCTACCAGCCTCATGACGTGGATTTCATGGCTGAGTGACACTCCATTGGACCTACGTAGCACCACTTCTGCACTTGTCCACTTGTCTTTGTCCACTTGTCCACTTGGCTCTTTCCTGGGATATGAAACGTGTACCGGAGTGGAGGTTCTTGTCAAGACAGCAGCCCTCAACTTTGGGGTCCCTGTGTCTGGTTGATTTTTTCATTTTCCCAAGGTCAACGCCCATGTGTGGAAGTGCCCTATGCTCTGTGGTTCTGTGTTTTCCATGGTTTGGGAAAGAGGATACACTTGTGAAGATTGGCTGTTGGCCATTGACATCCCGCCCATCAGCTTAACAAGGCTCCCTTGACTCCGTGGGCTGTCCTGCCTTTCTGGTTTTTAGACTTTTTTCGCCTGGCCCTTTTGCCCCGGGGGGGTGGGCGAGAGATTTCTTTGTAGTGCTGATTTGCTCTCCCAGGTTGCTTGGTTGGCCAAAAAGGGCGTATGCGTTTTTTCCTGAATATATTCAGGAAAAAACGCATACGCCCTTTTTGGCCAACCGCATCATTGTCCACGTTCTGGCGCTTTTCATGTGCTATCGGGGCCATTCCGATGTACCCGTTGACATCCGTTTCCTGCAGTTCTGCCTTGCGTTCAGCGCCTCTTCGTAGCCTGACCTCAATATATTTTGGGGCGATAGTTATCGTTTAGAACTCTGCAGGTTTGGGAAGTGCAGTGCCCCTGAGCTCCATTTCCCAAGTCGCTTTTTTGGGAGGGGGACGCAACACGGCTGGATGGCTTCACGCCCTATTGTCGATCCGGGGTGGCAGGCTGAACCTCTGGTGAATTCTTCTTCGTGATGGGAAATGAGAGTGACATGTGCCCGACCAAACACCTCCAGCGAGTCTCTCATTGGTTCCCCCTCTTGCAGTTCATCCTGCGGACAAATTGCAGACGGTACGAAAGAGGCATGGAAAGGCGCCGAGTCTCCAAGTGGGGAGATTGTTAGTAAGGGGGCCTGAATGGAGAACACGAGCACCAGGAGATGAAAACTGAGGTGAGTTTCAGAAAGCTTTCCCGATCCCACGGTGTAGCATCCGCTGGGTTTCCAATGAGTGCTTTCGCTGTCGGAAGATTGCGTTGAACCTGGAGAGTTGGGACCCATGGAATGGGGAGCACGCAGGATTCCTTTCAAGGGTCTGCATTTGCTTTCCCAACCTCACCAATCGTCTCAGCCCCAAGAGTGTCCAGCCTTATGTCTTCTGCCGCTGGGGCTGTAGATGTGGTCAATCCTGGTTGCATGCCAGTCCCTGAACGCATTTTGGAAGAATTTCTCTCTGTTTTGCCCTGCTTGTTTCTTCTTTATGTTGGAAATGTATCCTCAGAATGGGTCTGAGCTGATTTTCCCTGCTGGTTTTAGGCCGCTTTACACACACTTGATGCACTTACACAGAGATATCAAGACTTAGCTTTTAAGATGCTTACTAGTCGGATAGATACTTGTGCGATGAACAGGGTCTGGTGAGTCCAGTTGATTGAGCAAGGAGTAGGTCGTGTCCATTCCATATTCGGTTTTCGGAAGGGTATCTGTGCTCATTTCAAACTCGAGTTTTATGCGTCACCCCACCTCACCTTTCCCCTGAAGCAGGCATAAGTGTGTTTTCTAAAAGCGTGACTCTGTTCTGTTTGGGGATTCAGTGCATGGGGAGCGATTTTTACATTCCCTCGATAAGTGATATCATAAGTTTCTTTTTTTGTGGGACTTATTTCACTGAGGATGATCGTACCTAAATCCACTCAGGATGCTGCTACCAGCCTCATGACGTGGATTTCATGGCTGAGTGACACTCCATTGGACCTACGTAGCACCACTTGTCCACTTGTCCACTTGTCTTTGTCCACTTGTCCACTCGTCTTTGTCCACTTGGCTCTTTCCTGGGATATGAAACGTGTACCGGAGTGGAGGTTCTTGTCAAGACAGCAGCCCTCAACTTTGGGGTCCCTGTGTCTGGTTGATTTTTTCATTTTCCCAAGGTCAACGCCCATGTGTGGAAGTGCCCTATGCTCTGTGGTTCTGTGTTTTACATGTTTTGGGAAAGAGGATACACTTGTGAAGATTGGCTGTTGGCCATTGACATCCCGCCCATCAGCTTAACAAGGCTCCTTTGACTCCGTGGGCTGTCCTGCCTTTCTGGTTTTTAGACTTTTTTCGCCTGGCCCTTTTGCCCCGGGGGAGGGCGAGAGATTTCTTTGTAGTGCTGATTTGCTCTCCCAGGTTGCTTGGTTGGCCAAAAAGGGCGGATGCGTTTTTTCCTGAATATATTCAGGAAAAAACGCATCCGCCCTTTTTGGCCAACCGCATCATTGTCCACGTTCTGGCGCTTTTCATGTGCTATCGGGGCCATTCCGATGTACCCGTTGACATCCGTTTCCTGCAGTTCTGCCTTGCGTTCAACGCCTCTTCGTAGCCTGACCTCAATATATTTTGGGGCGATAGTTATCGTTTAGAACTCTGCAGGTTTGGGAAGTGCAGTGCCCCTGAGCTCCATTTCCCAAGTCGCTTTTTTGTGAGTGGGACGCAACACGGCTGGATGGCTTCACGCCCTATTGTCGATCCGGGGTGGCAGGCTGAACCTCTGGTGAATTCTTCTTCGTGATGGGAAATGAGAGTGACATGTGCCCGACCAAACACCTCCAGCGAGTCTCTCATTGGTTCCCCCTCTTGCAGTTCATCCTGCGGACAAATTGCAGACGGTACGAAAGAGGCATGGAAAGGCGCCGAGTCTCCAAGTGGGGAGATTGTTAGTAAGGGGGCCTGAATGGAGAACACGAGCACCAGGAGATGAAAACTGAGGTGAGTTTCAGAAAGCTTTCCCGATCCCACGGTGTAGCATCCGCTGGGTTTCCAATGAGTGCTTTCGCTGTCGGAAGATTGCGTTGAACCTGGAGAGTTGGGACCCATGGAATGGGGAGCACGCAGGATTCCTTTCAAGGGTCTGCATTTGCTTTCCCAACCTCACCAATCGTCTCAGCCCCAAGAGTGTCCAGCCTTATGTCTTCTGCCGCTGGGGCTGTAGATGTGGTCAATCCTGGTTGCATGCCAGTCCCTGAACGCATTTTGGAAGAATTTCTCTCTGTTTTGCCCTGCTTGTTTCTTCTTTATGTTGGAAATGTATCCTCAGAATGGGTCTGAGCTGATTTTCCCTGCTGGTTTTAGGCCGCTTGACACACACTTGATGCACTTACACAGAGATATCAAGACTTAGCTTTTAAGATGCTTACTAGTCGGATAGATACTTGTGCGATGAACAGGGTCTGGTGAGTCCAGTTGATTGAGCAAGGAGTAGGTCGTGTCCATTCCATATTCGGTTTTCGGAAGGGTATCTGTGCTCATTTCAAACTCGAGTTTTATGCGTCACCCCACCTCACCTTTCCCCTGAAGCAGGCATAAGTGTGTTTTCTAAAAGCGTGACTCTGTTCTGTTTGGGGATTCAGTGCATGGGGAGCGATTTTTACATTCCCTCGATAAGTGATATCATAAGTTTCTTTTTTGTGGGACTTATTTCACTGAGGATGATCGTACCTAAATCCACTCAGGATGCTGCTACCAGCCTCATGACGTGGATTTCATGGCTGAGTGACACTCCATTGGACCTACGTAGCACCACTTCTGCACTTGTCCACTTGTCCACTCGTCTTTGTCCACTTGGCTCTTTCCTGGGATATGAAACGTGTACCGGAGTGGAGGTTCTTGTCAAGACAGCAGCCCTCAACTTTGGGGTCCCTGTGTCTGGTTGATATTTTCATTTTCCCAAGGTCAACGCCCATGTGTGGAAGTGCCCTATGCTCTGTGGTTCTGTGTTTTACATGGTTTGGGAAAGAGGATACACTTGTGAAGATTGGCTGTTGGCCATTGACATCCCGCCCATCAGCTTAACAAGGCTCCCTTGACTCCGTGGCCTGTCCTGCCTTTCTGGTTTTTAGACTTTTTTCGCCTGGCCCTTTTGCCCCGGGGGGGGGGGGCGAGAGATTTCTTTGTAGTGCTGATTTGCTCTCCCAGGTTGCTTGGTTGGCCAAAAAGGGCGTATGCGTTTTTTCCTGACTATATTCAGGAAAAAACGCATACGCCCTTTTTGGCCAACCGCATCATTGTCCACTTTCTGGCGCTTTTCATGTGCTATCGGGGCCATTCCGATGTACCCGTTGACATCCGTTTCCTGCAGTTCTGCCTTGCGTTCAACGCCTCTTCGTAGCCTGACCTCAATATATTTTGGGGCGATAGTTATCGTTTAGAACTCTGCAGGTTTGGGAAGTGCAGTGCCCCTGAGCTCCATTTCCCAAGTCGCTTTTTTGTGAGTGGGACTCAACACGGCTGGATGGCTTCACGTCCTATTGTCGATCCGGGGTGGCAGGCTGAACCTCTGGTGAATTCTTCTTCGTGATGGGAAATGAGAGTGACATGTGCCCGACCAAACACCTCCAGCGAGTCTCTCATTGGTTCCCCCTCTTGCAGTTCATCCTGCGGACAAATTGCAGACGGTACGAAAGAGGCATGGAAAGGCGCCGAGTCTCCAAGTGGGGAGATTGTTAGTAAGGGGGCCTGAATGGAGAACACGAGCACCAGGAGATGAAAACTGAGGTGAGTTTCAGAAAGCTTTCCCGATCCCACGGTGTAGCATCCGCTGGGTTTCCAATGAGTGCTTTCGCTGTCGGAAGATTGCGTTGAACCTGGAGAGTTGGGACCCATGGAATGGGGAGCACGCAGGATTCCTTTCAAGGGTCTGCATTTGCTTTCCCAACCTCACCAATCGTCTCAGCCCCAAGAGTGTCCAGCCTTATGTCTTCTGCCGCTGGGGCTGTAGATGTGGTCAATCCTGGTTGCATGCCAGTCCCTGAACGCATTTTGGAAGAATTTCTCTCTGTTTTGCCCTGCTTGTTTCTTCTTTATGTTGGAAATGTATCCTCAGAATGGGTCTGAGCTGATTTTCCCTGCTGGTTTTAGGCCGCTTTACACACACTTGATGCACTTACACAGAGATATCAAGACTTAGCTTTTAAGATGCTTACTAGTCGGATAGATACTTGTGCGATGAACAGGGTCTGGTGAGTCCAGTTGATTGAGCAAGGAGTAGGTCGTGTCCATTCCATATTCGGTTTTCGGAAGGGTATCTGTGCTCATTTCAAACTCGAGTTGTATGCGTCACCCCACCTCACCTTTCCCCTGAAGCAGGCATAAGTGTGTTTTCTAAAAGCGTGACTCTGTTCTGTTTGGGGATTCAGTGCATGGGGAGCGATTTTTACATTCCCTCGATAAGTGATATCATAAGTTTCTTTCTTTCTGGGACTTATTTCACTGAGGATGATCGTACCTAAATCCACTCAGGATGCTGCTACCAGCCTCATGACGTGGATTTCATGGCTGAGTGACACTCCATTGGACCTACGTAGCACCACTTGTCCACTTGTCCACTTGTCTTTGTCCACTTGTCCACTTGGCTCTTTCCTGGGATATGAAACGTGTACCGGAGTGGAGGTTCTTGTCAAGACAGCAGCCCTCAACTTTGGGGTCCCTGTGTCTGGTTGATATTTTCATTTTCCCAAGGTCAACGCCCATGTGTGGAAGTGCCCTATGCTCTGTGGTTCTGTGTTTTACATGGTTTGGGAAAGAGGATACACTTGTGAAGATTGGCTGTTGGCCATTGACATCCCGCCCATCAGCTTAACAAGGCTCCCTTGACTCCGTGGGCTGTCCTGCCTTTCTGGTTTTTAGACTTTTTTCGCCTGGCCCTTTTGCCCCGGGGGGGGGGGGGCGAGAGATTTCTTTGTAGTGCTGATTTGCTCTCCCAGGTTGCTTGGTTGGCCAAAAAGGGCGTATGCGTTTTTTCCTGACTATATTCAGGAAAAAACGCATACGCCCTTTTTGGCCAACCGCATCATTGTCCACGTTCTGGCGCTTTTCATGTGCTATCGGGGCCATTCCGATGTACCCGTTGACATCCGTTTCCTGCAATTCTGCCTTGCGTTCAACGCCTCTTCGTAGCCTGACCTCAATATATTTTGGGGCGATAGTTATCGTTTAGAACTCTGCAGGTTTGGGAAGTGCAGTGCCCCTGAGCTCCATTTCCCAAGTCGCTTTTTTGTGAGTGGGACGCAACACGGCTGGATGGCTTCACGCCCTATTGTCGATCCGGGGTGGCAGGCTGAACCGCTGGTGAATTCTTCTTCGTGATGGGAAATGAGAGTGACATGTGCCCGACCAAACACCTCCAGCGAGTCTCTCATTGGTTCCCCCTCTTGCAGTTCATCCTGCGGACAAATTGCAGACGGTACGAAAGAGGCATGGAAAGGCGCCGAGTCTCCAAGTGGGGAGATTGTTAGTAAGGGGGCCTGAATGGAGAACACGAGCACCAGGAGATGAAAACTGAGGTGAGTTTCAGAAAGCTTTCCCGATCCCACGGTGTAGCATCCGCTGGGTTTCCAATGAGTGCTTTCGCTGCCGGAAGATTGCGTTGAACCTGGAGAGTTGGGACCCATGGAATGGGGAGCACGCAGGATTCCTTTCAAGGGTCTGCATTTGCTTTCCCAACCTCACCAATCGTCTCAGCCCCAAGAGTGTCCAGCCTTATGTCTTCTGCCGCTGGGGCTGTAGATGTGGTCAATCCTGGTTGCATGCCAGTCCCTGAACGCATTTTGGAAGAATTTCTCTCTGTTTTGCCCTGCTTGTTTCTTCTTTATGTTGGAAATGTATCCTCAGAATGGGTCTGAGCTGATTTTCCCTGCTGGTTTTAGGCCGCTTTACACACACTTGATGCACTTACACAGAGATATCAAGACTTAGCTTTTAAGATGCTTACTAGTCGGATAGATACTTGTGCGATGAACAGGATCTGGTGAGTCCAGTTGATTGAGCAAGGAGTAGGTCGTGTCCATTCCATATTCGGTTTTCGGAAGGGTATCTGTGCTCATTTCAAACTCGAGTTGTATGCGTCACCCCACCTCACCTTTCCCCTGAAGCAGGCATAAGTGTGTTTTCTAAAAGCGTGACTCTGTTCGGTTTGGGGATTCAGTGCATGGGGAGCGATTTTTACATTCCCTCGATAAGTGATATCATAAGTTTCTTTTTTGTGGGACTTATTTCACTGAGGATGATCGTACCTAAATCCACTCAGGATGCTGCTACCAGCCTCATGACGTGGATTTCATGGCTGAGTGACACTCCATTGGACCTACGTAGCACCACTTCTGCACTTGTCCACTTGTCTTTGTCCACTTGTCCACTTGGCTCTTTCCTGGGATATGAAACGTGTACCGGAGTGGAGGTTCTTGTCAAGACAGCAGCCCTCAACTTTGGGGTCCCTGTGTCTGGTTGATTTTTTCATTTTCCCAAGGTCAACGCCCATGTGTGGAAGTGCCCTATGCTCTGTGGTTCTGTGTTTTCCATGGTTTGGGAAAGAGGATACACTTGTGAAGATTGGCTGTTGGCCATTGACATCCCGCCCATCAGCTTAACAAGGCTCCCTTGACTCCGTGGGCTGTCCTGCCTTTCTGGTTTTTAGACTTTTTTCGCCTGGCCCTTTTGCCCCGGGGGGGGGGGGGCGAGAGATTTCTTTGTAGTGCTGATTTGCTCTCCCAGGTTGCTTGGTTGGCCAAAAAGGGCGTATGCGTTTTTTCCTGAATATATTCAGGAAAAAACGCATACGCCCTTTTTGGCCAACCGCATCATTGTCCACGTTCTGGCGCTTTTCATGTGCTATCGGGGCCATTCCGATGTACCCGTTGACATCCGTTTCCTGCAGTTCTGCCTTGCGTTCAGCGCCTCTTCGTAGCCTGACCTCAATATATTTTGGGGCGATAGTTATCGTTTAGAACTCTGCAGGTTTGGGAAGTGCAGTGCCCCTGAGCTCCATTTCCCAAGTCGCTTTTTTGGGAGGGGGACGCAACACGGCTGGATGGCTTCACGCCCTATTGTCGATCCGGGGTGGCAGGCTGAACCTCTGGTGAATTCTTCTTCGTGATGGGAAATGAGAGTGACATGTGCCCGACCAAACACCTCCAGCGAGTCTCTCATTGGTTCCCCCTCTTGCAGTTCATCCTGCGGACAAATTGCAGACGGTACGAAAGAGGCATGGAAAGGCGCCGAGTCTCCAAGTGGGGAGATTGTTAGTAAGGGGGCCTGAATGGAGAACACGAGCACCAGGAGATGAAAACTGAGGTGAGTTTCAGAAAGCTTTCCCGATCCCACGGTGTAGCATCCGCTGGGTTTCCAATGAGTGCTTTCGCTGTCGGAAGATTGCGTTGAACCTGGAGAGTTGGGACCCATGGAATGGGGAGCACGCAGGATTCCTTTCAAGGGTCTGCATTTGCTTTCCCAACCTCACCAATCGTCTCAGCCCCAAGAGTGTCCAGCCTTATGTCTTCTGCCGCTGGGGCTGTAGATGTGGTCAATCCTGGTTGCATGCCAGTCCCTGAACGCATTTTGGAAGAATTTCTCTCTGTTTTGCCCTGCTTGTTTCTTCTTTATGTTGGAAATGTATCCTCAGAATGGGTCTGAGCTGATTTTCCCTGCTGGTTTTAGGCCGCTTTACACACACTTGATGCACTTACACAGAGATATCAAGACTTAGCTTTTAAGATGCTTACTAGTCGGATAGATACTTGTGCGATGAACAGGGTCTGGTGAGTCCAGTTGATTGAGCAAGGAGTAGGTCGTGTCCATTCCATATTCGGTTTTCGGAAGGGTATCTGTGCTCATTTCAAACTCGAGTTTTATGCGTCACCCCACCTCACCTTTCCCCTGAAGCAGGCATAAGTGTGTTTTCTAAAAGCGTGACTCTGTTCGGTTTGGGGATTCAGTGCATGGGGAGCGATTTTTACATTCCCTCGATAAGTGATATCATAAGTTTCTTTTTTTGTGGGACTTATTTCACTGAGGATGATCGTACCTAAATCCACTCAGGATGCTGCTACCAGCCTCATGACGTGGATTTCATGGCTGAGTGACACTCCATTGGACCTACGTAGCTCCACTTCTGCACTTGTCCACTTGTCTTTGTCCACTTGTCCACTTGGCTCTTTCCTGGGATATGAAACGTGTACCGGAGTGGAGGTTCTTGTCAAGACAGCAGCCCTCAACTTTGGGGTCCCTGTGTCTGGTTGATTTTTTCATTTTCCCAAGGTCAACGCCCATGTGTGGAAGTGCCCTATGCTCTGTGGTTCTGTGTTTTCCATGGTTTGGGAAAGAGGATACACTTGTGAAGATTGGCTGTTGGCCATTGACATCCCGCCCATCAGCTTAACAAGGCTCCCTTGACTCCGTGGGCTGTCCTGCCTTTCTGGTTTTTAGACTTTTTTCGCCTGGCCCTTTTGCCCCGGGGGGGGGCGAGAGATTTCTTTGTAGTACTGATTTGCTCTCCCAGGTTGCTTGGTTGGCCAAAAAGGGCGTATGCGTTTTTTCCTGAATATATTCAGGAAAAAACGCATACGCCCTTTTTGGCCAACCGCATCATTGTCCACGTTCTGGCGCTTTTCATGTGCTATCGGGGCCATTCCGATGTACCCGTTGACATCCGTTTCCTGCAGTTCTGCCTTGCGTTCAGCGCCTCTTCGTAGCCTGACCTCAATATATTTTGGGGCGATAGTTATCGTTTAGAACTCTGCAGATTTGGGAAGTGCAGTGCCCCTGAGCTCCATTTCCCAAGTCGCTTTTTTGTGAGTGGGACGCAACACGGCTGGATGGCTTCACGCCCTATTGTCGATCCGGGGTGGCAGGCTGAACCTCTGGTGAATTCTTCTTCGTGATGGGAAATGAGAGTGACATGTGCCCGACCAAACACCTCCAGCGAGTCTCTCATTGGTTCCCCCTCTTGCAGTTCATCCTGCGGACAAATTGCAGACGGTACGAAAGAGGCATGGAAAGGCGCCGAGTCTCCAAGTGGGGAGATTGTTAGTAAGGGGGCCTGAATGGAGAACACGAGCACCAGGAGATGAAAACTGAGGTGAGTTTCAGAAAGCTTTCCCGATCCCACGGTGTAGCATCCGCTGGGTTTCCAATGAGTGCTTTCGCTGTCGGAAGATTGCGTTGAACCTGGAGAGTTGGGACCCATGGAATGGGGAGCACGCAGGATTCCTTTCAAGGGTCTGCATTTGCTTTCCCAACCTCACCAATCGTCTCAGCCCCAAGAGTGTCCAGCCTTATGTCTTCTGCCGCTGGGGCTGTAGATGTGGTCAATCCTGGTTGCATGCCAGTCCCTGAACGCATTTTGGAAGAATTTCTCTCTGTTTTGCCCTGCTTGTTTCTTCTTTATGTTGGAAATGTATCCTCAGAATGGGTCTGAGCTGATTTTCCCTGCTGGTTTTAGGCCGCTTTACACACACTTGATGCACTTACACAGAGATATCAAGACTTAGCTTTTAAGATGCTTACTAGTCGGATAGATACTTGTGCGATGAACAGGGTCTGGTGAGTCCAGTTGATTGAGCAAGGAGTAGGTCGTGTCCATTCCATATTCGGTTTTCGGAAGGGTATCTGTGCTCATTTCAAACTCGAGTTTTATGCGTCACCCCACCTCACCTTTCCCCTGAAGCAGGCATAAGTGTGTTTTCTAAAAGCGTGACTCTGTTCGGTTTGGGGATTCAGTGCATGGGGAGCGATTTTTACATTCCCTCGATAAGTGATATCATAAGTTTCTTTTTTTGTGGGACTTATTTCACTGAGGATGATCGTACCTAAATCCACTCAGGATGCTGCTACCAGCCTCATGACGTGGATTTCATGGCTGAGTGACACTCCATTGGACCTACGTAGCTCCACTTCTGCACTTGTCCACTTGTCTTTGTCCACTTGTCCACTTGGCTCTTTCCTGGGATATGAAACGTGTACCGGAGTGGAGGTTCTTGTCAAGACAGCAGCCCTCAACTTTGGGGTCCCTGTGTCTGGTTGATTTTTTCATTTTCCCAAGGTCAACGCCCATGTGTGGAAGTGCCCTATGCTCTGTGGTTCTGTGTTTTCCATGGTTTGGGAAAGAGGATACACTTGTGAAGATTGGCTGTTGGCCATTGACATCCCGCCCATCAGCTTAACAAGGCTCCCTTGACTCCGTGGGCTGTCCTGCCTTTCTGGTTTTTAGACTTTTTTCGCCTGGCCCTTTTGCCCCGGGGGGGGGCGAGAGATTTCTTTGTAGTACTGATTTGCTCTCCCAGGTTGCTTGGTTGGCCAAAAAGGGCGTATGCGTTTTTTCCTGAATATATTCAGGAAAAAACGCATACGCCCTTTTTGGCCAACCGCATCATTGTCCACGTTCTGGCGCTTTTCATGTGCTATCGGGGCCATTCCGATGTACCCGTTGACATCCGTTTCCTGCAGTTCTGCCTTGCGTTCAGCGCCTCTTCGTAGCCTGACCTCAATATATTTTGGGGCGATAGTTATCGTTTAGAACTCTGCAGATTTGGGAAGTGCAGTGCCCCTGAGCTCCATTTCCCAAGTCGCTTTTTTGTGAGTGGGACGCAACACGGCTGGATGGCTTCACGCCCTATTGTCGATCCGGGGTGGCAGGCTGAACCTCTGGTGAATTCTTCTTCGTGATGGGAAATGAGAGTGACATGTGCCCGACCAAACACCTCCAGCGAGTCTCTCATTGGTTCCCCCTCTTGCAGTTCATCCTGCGGACAAATTGCAGACGGTACGAAAGAGGCATGGAAAGGCGCCGAGTCTCCAAGTGGGGAGATTGTTAGTAAGGGGGCCTGAATGGAGAACACGAGCACCAGGAGATGAAAACTGAGGTGAGTTTCAGAAAGCTTTCCCGATCCCACGGTGTAGCATCCGCTGGGTTTCCAATGAGTGCTTTCGCTGTCGGAAGATTGCGTTGAACCTGGAGAGTTGGGACCCATGGAATGGGGAGCACGCAGGATTCCTTTCAAGGGTCTGCATTTGCTTTCCCAACCTCACCAATCGTCTCAGCCCCAAGAGTGTCCAGCCTTATGTCTTCTGCCGCTGGGGCTGTAGATGTGGTCAATCCTGGTTGCATGCCAGTCCCTGAACGTATTTTGGAAGAATTTCTCTGTTTTGCCCTGCTTGTTTCTTCTTTATGTTGGAAATGTATCCTCAGAATGGGTCTGAGCTGATTTTCCCTGCTGGTTTTAGGCCGCTTTACACACACTTGATGCACTTACACAGAGATATCAAGACTTAGCTTTTAAGATGCTTACTAGTCGGATAGATACTTGTGCGATGAACAGGGTCTGGTGAGTCCAGTTGATTGAGCAAGGAGTAGGTCGTGTCCATTCCATATTCGGTTTTCGGAAGGGTATCTGTGCTCATTTCAAACTCGAGTTTTATGCGTCACCCCACCTCACCTTTCCCCTGAAGCAGGCATAAGTGTGTTTTCTAAAAGCGTGACTCTGTTCTGTTTGGGGATTCAGTGCATGGGGAGCGATTTTTACATTCCCTCGATAAGTGATATCATAAGTTTCTTTTTTTGTGGGACTTATTTCACTGAGGATGATCGTACCTAAATCCACTCAGGATGCTGCTACCAGCCTCATGACGTGGATTTCATGGCTGAGTGACACTCCATTGGACCTACGTAGCACCACTTGTCCACTTGTCCACTTGTCTTTGTCCACTTGTCCACTTGGCTCTTTCCTGGGATATGAAACGTGTACCGGAGTGGAGGTTCTTGTCAAGACAGCAGCCCTCAACTTTGGGGTCCCTGTGTCTGGTTGATTTTTTCATTTTCCCAAGGTCAACGCCCATGTGTGGAAGTGCCCTATGCTCTGTGGTTCTGTGTTTTCCATGGTTTGGGAAAGAGGATACACTTGTGAAGATTGGCTGTTGGCCATTGACATCCCGCCCATCAGCTTAACAAGGCTCCCTTGACTCCGTGGGCTGTCCTGCCTTTCTGGTTTTTAGACTTTTTTCGCCTGGCCCTTTTGCCCCGGGGGGGGGGGGGGGCGAGAGATTTCTTTGTAGTGCTGATTTGCTCTCCCAGGTTGCTTGGTTGGCCAAAAAGGGCGTATGCGTTTTTTCCTGAATATATTCAGGAAAAAACGCATACGCCCTTTTTGGCCAACCGCATCATTGTCCACGTTCTGGCGCTTTTCATGTGCTATCGGGGCCATTCCGATGTACCCGTTGACATCCGTTTCCTGCAGTTCTGCCTTGCGTTCAGCGCCTCTTCGTAGCCTGACCTCAATATATTTTGGGGCGATAGTTATCGTTTAGAACTCTGCAGGTTTGGGAAGTGCAGTGCCCCTGAGCTCCATTTCCCAAGTCGCTTTTTTGTGAGTGGGACGCAACACGGCTGGATGGCTTCACGCCCTATTGTCGATCCGGGGTGGCAGGCTGAACCTCTGGTGAATTCTTCTTCGTGATGGGAAATGAGAGTGACATGTGCCCGACCAAACACCTCCAGCGAGTCTCTCATTGGTTCCCCCTCTTGCAGTTCATCCTGCGGACAAATTGCAGACGGTACGAAAGAGGCATGGAAAGGCGCCGAGTCTCCAAGTGGGGAGATTGTTAGTAAGGGGGCCTGAATGGAGAACACGAGCACCAGGAGATGAAAACTGAGGTGAGTTTCAGAAAGCTTTCCCGATCCCACGGTGTAGCATCCGCTGGGTTTCCAATGAGTGCTTTCGCTGTCGGAAGATTGCGTTGAACCTGGAGAGTTGGGACCCATGGAATGGGGAGCACGCAGGATTCCTTTCAAGGGTCTGCATTTGCTTTCCCAACCTCACCAATCGTCTCAGCCCCAAGAGTGTCCAGCCTTATGTCTTCTGCCGCTGGGGCTGTAGATGTGGTCAATCCTGGTTGCATGCCAGTCCCTGAACGCATTTTGGAAGAATTTCTCTCTGTTTTGCCCTGCTTGTTTCTTCTTTATGTTGGAAATGTATCCTCAGAATGGGTCTGAGCTGATTTTCCCTGCTGGTTTTAGGCCGCTTTACACACACTTGATGCACTTACACAGAGATATCAAGACTTAGCTTTTAAGATGCTTACTAGTCGGATAGATACTTGTGCGATGAACAGGGTCTGGTGAGTCCAGTTGATTGAGCAAAGAGTAGGTCGTGTCCATTCCATATTCGGTTTTCGGAAGGGTATCTGTGCTCATTTCAAACTCGAGTTTTATGCGTCACCCCACCTCACCTTTCCCCTGAAGCAGGCATAAGTGTGTTTTCTAAAAGCGTGACTCTGTTCTGTTTGGGGATTCCGTTCATGGGGAGCGATTTTTACATTCCCTCGATAAGTGATATCATAAGTTTCTTTTTTTGTGGGACTGATTTCACTGAGGATGATCGTACCTAAATCCACTCAGGATGCTGCTACCAGCCTCATGACGTGGATTTCATGGCTGAGTGACACTCCATTGGACCTACGTAGCACCACTTGCCCACTTGTCCACTTGTCTTTGTCCACTTGTCCACTCGTCTTTGTCCACTTGGCTCTTTCCTGGGATATGAAACGTGTACCGGAGTGGAGGTTCTTGTCAAGACAGCAGCCCTCAACTTTGGGGTCCCTGTGTCTGGTTGATTTTTTCATTTTCCCAAGGTCAACGCCCATGTGTGGAAGTGCCCTATGCTCTGTGGTTCTGTGTTTTACATGGTTTGGGAAAGAGGATACACTTGTGAAGATTGGCTGTTGGCCATTGACATCCCACCCATCAGCTTAACAAGGCTCCCTTGACTCCGTGGCCTGTCCTGCCTTTCTGGTTTTTAGACTTTTTTCGCCTGGCCCTTTTGCCCCGGGGGGGGCGAGAGATTTCTTTGTAGTGCTGATTTGCTCTCCCAGGTTGCTTGGTTGGCCAAAAAGGGCGTATGCGTTTTTTCCTGAAAAAACGCATACGCCCTTTTTGGCCAACCGCATCATTGTCCACGTTCTGGCGCTTTTCATGTGCTATCGGGGCCATTCCGATGTACCCGTTGACATCCGTTTCCTGCAATTCTGCCTTGCGTTCAACGCCTCTTCGTAGCCTGACCTCAATATATTTTGGGGCGATAGTTATCGTTTAGAACTCTGCAGGTTTGGGAAGTGCAGTGCCCCTGAGCTCCATTTCCCAAGTCGCTTTTTTGTGAGTGGGACGCAACACGGCTGGATGGCTTCACGCCCTATTGTCGATCCGCGGTGGCAGGCTGAACCTCTGGTGAATTCTTCTTCGTGATGGGAAATGAGAGTGACATGTGCCCGACCAAACACCTCCAGCGAGTCTCTCATTGGTTCCCCCTCTTGCAGTTCATCCTGCGGACAAATTGCAGACGGTACGAAAGAGGCATGGAAAGGCGCCGAGTCTCCAAGTGGGGAGATTGTTAGTAAGGGGGCCTGAATGGAGAACACGAGCACCAGGAGATGAAAACTGAGGTGAGTTTCAGAAAGCTTTCCCGATCCCACGGTGTAGCATCCGCTGGGTTTCCAATGAGTGCTTTCGCTGTCGGAAGATTGCGTTGAACCTGGAGAGTTGGGACCCATGGAATGGGGAGCACGCAGGATTCCTTTCAAGGGTCTGCATTTGCTTTCCCAACCTCACCCATCGTCTCAGGCCCAAGAGTGTCCAGCCTTATGTCTTCTGCCGCTGGGGCTGTAGATGTGGTCAATCCTGGTTGCATGCCAGTCCCTGAACGCATTTTGGAAGAATTTCTCTCTGTTTTGCCCTGCTGGTTTCTTCTTTATGTTGGAAATGTATCCTCAGAATGGGTCTGAGCTGATTTTCCCTGCTGGTTTTAGGCCGCTTTACACACACTTGATGCACTTACACACAGATATCAAGACTTAGCTTTTAAGATGCTTACTAGTCGGATAGATACTTGTGCGATGAACGGGGTCTGTTGAGTCCAGTTGATTGAGCAAGGAGTAGGTCGTGTCCATTCCATATTCGGTTTTCGGAAGGGTATCTGTGCTCATTTCAAACTCGAGTTTTATGCGTCACCCCACCTCACCTTTCCCCTGAAGCAGGCATAAGTGTGTTTTCTAAAAGCGTGACTCTGTTCTGTTTGGGGATTCATTTCATGGGGAGCGATTTTTACATTCCCTCGATAAGTGATATCATAAGTTTCTTTTTTTGTGGGACTGATTTCACTGAGGATGATCGTACCTAAATCCACTCAGGATGCTGCTACCAGCCTCATGACGTGGATTTCATGGCTGAGTGACACTCCATTGGACCTACGTAGCACCACTTGCCCACTTGTCCACTTGTCTTTGTGCACTTGTCCACTTGGCTCTTTCCTGGGATATGAAACATGTACCGGAGTGGAGGTTCTCGTCAAGACAGCAGCCCTCAACTTTGGGGTCCCTGTGTCTGGTTGATTTTTTCATTTTCCCAAGGTCAACGCCCATGTGTGGAAGTGCCCTATGGTCTGTGGTTCTGTGTTTTACATGGTTTGGGAAAGAGGATACACTTGTGAAGATTGGCTGTTGGCCATTGACATCCCGCCCATCAGCTTAACAAGGCTCCCTTGACTCCGTGGCCTGTCCTGCCTTTCTGGTTTTTAGACTTTTTTCGCCTGGCCCTTTTGCCCCGGGGGGGGGAGAGATTTCTTTGTAGTGCTGATTTGCTCTCCCAGGTTGCTTGGTTGGCCAAAATGGGCGTATGCGTTTTTTCCTCAGGAAAAAACGCATACGCCCTTTTTGGCCAACCGCATCATTGTCCACGTTCTGGCGCTTTTCATGTGCTATCGGGGCCATTCCGATGTACCCGTTGACATCCGTTTCCTGCAATTCTGCCTTGCGTTCAACGCCTCTTCGTAGCCTGACCTCAATATATTTTGGGGCGATAGTTATCGTTTAGAACTCTGCAGGTTTGGGAAGTGCAGTGTCCCTGAGCTCCATTTCCCAAGTCGCTTTTTTGTGAGTGGGACGCAACACGGCTGGATGGCTTCACGCCCTATTGTCGATCCGCGGTGGCAGGCTGAACCTCTGGTGAATTCTTCTTCGTGATGGGAAATGAGAGTGACATGTGCCCGACCAAACACCTCCAGCGAGTCTCTCATTGGTTCCCCCTCTTGCAGTTCATCCTGCGGACAAATTGCAGACGGTACGAAAAAGGCATGGAAAGGCGCCGAGTCTCCAAGTGGTGAGATTGTTAGTAAGGGGGCCTGAATGGAGAACACGAGCACCAGGAGATGAAAACTGAGGTGAGTTTCAGAAAGCTTTCCCGATCCCACGGTGTAGCATCCGCTGGGTTTCCAATGAGTGCTTTCGCTGTCGGAAGATTGCGTTGAACCTGGAGAGTTGGGACCCATGGAATGGGGAGCACGCAGGATTCCTTTCAAGGGTCTGCATTTGCTTTCCCAACCTCACCCATCGTCTCAGCCCCAAGAGTGTCCAGCCTTATGTCTTCTGCCGCTGGGGCTGTAGATGTGGTCAATCCTGGTTGCATGCCAGTCCCTGAACGCATTTTGGAAGAATTTCTCTCTGTTTTGCCCTTCTTCTTTCTTCTTTATGTTGGAAATGTATCCTCAGAATGGGTCTGAGCTGATTTTCCCTGCGGGTTTTAGGCCGCTTTACACACACTTGATGCACTTACACAGAGATATCAAGACTTAGCTTTTAAGATGCTTACTAGTCGGATAGATACTTGTGTGATGAACAGGGTCTGGTGAGTCCAGTTGATTGAGCAAAGAGTAGGTCGTGTCCATTCCATATTCGGTTTTCGGAAGGGTATCTGTGCTCATTTCAAACTCGAGTTTTATGCGTCACCCCACCTCACCTTTCCCCTGAAGCAGGCATAAGTGTGTTTTCTAAAAGCGTGACTCTGTTCTGTTTGGGGATTCAGTTCATGGGGAGCGAGTTTTACATTCCCTCGATAAGTGATATCATAAGTTTCTTTTTTTGTGGGACTGATTTCACTGAGGATGATCGTACCTAAATCCACTCAGGATGCTGCTACCAGCCTCATGACGTGGATTTCATGGCTGAGTGACACTCCATTGGACCTACGTAGCACCACTTGCCCACTTGTCCACTTGTCTTTGTCCACTTGTCCACTCGTCTTTGTCCACTTGGCTCTTTCCTGGGATATGAAACGTGTACCGGAGTGGAGGTTCTTGTGAAGACAGCAGCCCTCAACTTTGGGGTCCCTGTGTCTGGTTGATTTTTTCATTTTCCCAAGGTCAACGCCCATGTGTGGAAGTGCCCTATGCTCTGTGGTTCTGTGTTTTACATGGTTTGGGAAAGAGGATACACTTGTGAAGATTGGCTGTTGGCCATTGACATCCCGCCCATCAGCTTAACAAGGCTCCCTTTACTCCGTGGCCTGTCCTGCCTTTCTGGTTTTTAGACTTTTTTCGCCTGGCCCTTTTGCCCCCCGGGGGGGGGGCGAGAGATTTCTTTGTAGTGCTGATTTGCTCTCCCAGGTTGCTTGGTTGGCCAAAAAGGGCGTATGCGTTTTTTCCTGAATATATTCAGGAAAAAACGCATACGCCCTTTTTGGCCAACCGCATCATTGTCCACGTTCTGGCGCTTTTCATGTGCTATCGGGGCCATTCCGATGTACCCGTTGACATCCGTTTCCTGCACTTCTGCCTTGCGTTCAACGCCTCTTCGTAGCCTGACCTCAATATATTTTGGGGCGATAGTTATCGTTTAGAACTCTGCAGGTTTGGGAAGTGCAGTGCCCCTGAGCTCCATTTCCCAAGTCGCTTTTTTGTGAGTGGGACGCAACACGGATGGATGGCTTCACGCCCTATTGTCGATCCGCGGTGGCAGGCTGAACCTCTGGTGAATTCTTCTTCGTGATGGGAAATGAGAGTGACATGTGACCGACCAAACACCTCCAGCGAGTCTCTCATTGGTTCCCCCTCTTGCAGTTCATCCTGCGGACAAATTGCAGACGGTACGAAAGAGGCATGGAAAGGCGCCGAGTCTCCAAGTGGGGAGATTGTTAGTAAGGGGGCCTGAATGGAGAACACGAGCACCAGGAGATGAAAACTGAGGTGAGTTTCAGAAAGCTTTCCCGATCCCACGGTGTAGCATCCGCTGGGTTTCCAATGAGTGCTTTCGCTGCCGGAAGATTGCGTTGAACCTGGAGAGTTGGGACCCATGGAATGGGGAGCACGCAGGATTTCTTTCAAGGGTCTGCATTTGCTTTCCGAACCTCACCAATCGTCTCAGCCCCAAGAGTGTCCAGCCTTATGTCTTCTGCCGCTGGGGCTGTAGATGTGGTCAATCCTGGTTGCATGCCAGTCCCTGAACGCATTTTGGAACAATTTCTCTCTGTTTTGCCCTGCTGGTTTCTTCTTTATGTTGGAAATGTATCCTCAGAATGGGTCTGAGCTGATTTTCCCTGCTGGTTTTAGGCTGCTTTACACACACTTGATGCACTTACACAGAGATATCAAGACTTAGCTTTTAAGATGCTTACTAGTCGGATAGATACTTGTGCGATGAATAGGGTGTGGTGAGTCCAGTTGATTGAGCAAGGAGTAGGTCGTGTCCATTCCATATTCGGTTTTCGGAAGGGTATCTGTGCTCATTTCAAACTCGAGTTTTATGCGTCACCCCACCTCACCTTTCCCCTGAAGCAGGCATAAGTGTGTTTTCTAAAAGCGTGACTCTGTTCTGTTTGGGGATTCATTTCATGGGGTGCGATTTTTACATTCCCTCGATAAGTGATATCATAAGATTCTTTTTTTGTGGGACTGATTTCACTGAGGATGATCGTACCTAATTCCATTCAGGATGCTGCTACCAGCCTCATGACGTGGATTTCATGGCTGAGTGACACTCCATTGGACCTACGTAGCACCACTTGTCCACTTGTCCACTTGTCTTTGTGCACTTGTCCACTTGGCTCTTTCCTGGGATATGAAACATGTACCGGAGTGGAGGTTCTTGTCAAGACAGCAGCCCTCAACTTTGGGGTCCCTTTGTCTGGTTGATTTTTTCAGTTTCCCAAGGTCAACGCCCATGTGTGGAAGTGCCCTATGGTCTGTGGTTCTGTGTTTTACATGGTTTGGGAAAGAGGATACACTTGTGAAGATTGGCTGTTGGCCATTGACATCCCGCCCATCAGCTTAACAAGGCTCCCTTGACTCCGTGGCCTGTCCTGCCTTTCTGGTTTTTAGACTTTTTTCGCCTGGCCCTTTTGCCCCGGGGGGGGGAGAGATTTCTTTGTAGTGCTGATTTGCTCTCCCAGGTTGCTTGGTTGGCCAAAAAGGGCGTATGCGTTTTTTCCTCAGGAAAAAACGCATACGCCCTTTTTGGCCAACCGCATCATTGTCCACGTTCTGGCGCTTTTCATGTGCTATCGGGGCCATTCCGATGTACCCGTTGACATCGGTTTCCTGCAATTCTGCCTTGCGTTCAACGCCTCTTCGTACCCTGAGCTCAATATATTTTGGGGCGATAGTTATCGTTTAGAACTCTGCAGGTTTGGGAAGTGCAGTGTCCCTGAGCTCCATTTCCCAAGTCGCTTTTTTGTGAGTGGGACGCAACACGGCTGGATGGCTTCACGCCCTATTGTCGATCCGCGGTGGCAGGCTGAACCTCTGGTGAATTCTTCTTCGTGATGGGAAATGAGAGTGACATGTGCCCGACCAAACACCTCCAGCGAGTCTCTCATTGGTTCCCCCTCTTGCAGTTCATCCTGCGGACAAATTGCAGACGGTACGAAAGAGGCATGGAAAGGCGCCGAGTCTCCAAGTGGGGAGATTGTTAGTAAGGGGGCCTGAATGGAGAACACGAGCACCAGGAGATGAAAACTGAGGTGAGTTTCAGAAAGCTTTCCCGATCCCACGGTGTAGCATCCGCTGGGTTTCCAATGAGTGCTTTCGCTGTCGGAAGATTGCGTTGAACCTGGAGAGTTGGGACCCATGGAATGGGGAGCACGCAGGATTCCTTTCAAGGGTCTGCATTTGCTTTCCCAACCTCACCCATCGTCTCAGCCCCAAGAGTGTCCAGCCTTATGTCTTCTGCCGCTGGGGCTGTAGATGTGGTCAATCCTGGTTGCATGCCAGTCCCTGAACGCATTTTGGAAGAATTTCTCTCTGTTTTGCCCTGCTTGTTTCTTCTTTATGTTGGAAATGTATCCTCAGAATGGGTCTGAGCTGATTTTCCCTGCTGGTTTTAGGCCGCTTTACACACACTTGATGCACTTACACACAGATATCAAGACTTAGCTTTTAAGATGCTTACTAGTCGGATAGATACTTGTGTGATGAACAGGGTCTGGTGAGTCCAGTTGATTGAGCAAACAGTAGGTCGTGTCCATTCCATATTCGGTTTTCGGAAGGGTATGTGTGCTCATTTCAAACTCGAGTTTTATGCGTCACCCCACCTCACCTTTCCCCTGAAGCAGGCATAAGTGTGTTTTCTAAAAGCGTGACTCTGTTCTGTTTGGGGATTCCGTTCATGGGGAGCGATTTTTACATTCCCTCGATAAGTGATATCATAAGTTTCTTTTTTTGTGGGACTGATTTCACTGAGGATGATCGTACCTAAATCCACTCAGGATGCTGCTACCAGCCTCATGACGTGGATTTCATGGCTGAGTGACACTCCATTGGACCTACGTAGCACCACTTGCCCACTTGTCCACTTGTCTTTGTCCACTTGTCCACTCGTCTTTGTCCACTTGGCTCTTTCCTGGGATATGAAACGTGTACCGGAGTGGAGGTTCTTGTCAAGACAGCAGCCCTCAACTTTGGGGTCCCTGTGTCTGGTTGATTTTTTCATTTTCCCAAGGTCAACGCCCATGTGTGGAAGTGCCCTATGCTCTGTGGTTCTGTGTTTTACATGGTTTGGGAAAGAGGATACACTTGTGAAGATTGGCTGTTGGCCATTGACATCCCACCCATCAGCTTAACAAGGCTCCCTTGACTCCGTGGCCTGTCCTGCCTTTCTGGTTTTTAGACTTTTTTCGCCTGGCCCTTTTGCCCCGGGGGGGGCGAGAGATTTCTTTGTAGTGCTGATTTGCTCTCCCAGGTTGCTTGGTTGGCCAAAAAGGGCGTATGCGTTTTTTCCTGAAAAAACGCATACGCCCTTTTTGGCCAACCGCATCATTGTCCACGTTCTGGCGCTTTTCATGTGCTATCGGGGCCATTCCGATGTACCCGTTGACATCCGTTTCCTGCAATTCTGCCTTGCGTTCAACGCCTCTTCGTAGCCTGACCTCAATATATTTTGGGGCGATAGTTATCGTTTAGAACTCTGCAGGTTTGGGAAGTGCAGTGCCCCTGAGCTCCATTTCCCAAGTCGCTTTTTTGTGAGTGGGACGCAACACGGCTGGATGGCTTCACGCCCTATTGTCGATCCGCGGTGGCAGGCTGAACCTCTGGTGAATTCTTCTTCGTGATGGGAAATGAGAGTGACATGTGCCCGACCAAACACCTCCAGCGAGTCTCTCATTGGTTCCCCCTCTTGCAGTTCATCCTGCGGACAAATTGCAGACGGTACGAAAGAGGCATGGAAAGGCGCCGAGTCTCCAAGTGGGGAGATTGTTAGTAAGGGGGCCTGAATGGAGAACACGAGCACCAGGAGATGAAAACTGAGGTGAGTTTCAGAAAGCTTTCCCGATCCCACGGTGTAGCATCCGCTGGGTTTCCAATGAGTGGTTTCGCTGTCGGAAGATTGCGTTGAACCTGGAGAGTTGGGACCCATGGAATGGGGAGCACGCAGGATTCCTTTCAAGGGTCTGCATTTGCTTTCCCAACCTCACCCATCGTCTCAGCCCCAAGAGTGTCCAGCCTTATGTCTTCTGCCGCTGGGGCTGTAGATGTGGTCAATCCTGGTTGCATGCCAGTCCCTGAACGCATTTTGGAAGAATTTCTCTCTGTTTTGCCCTGCTTGTTTCTTCTTTATGTTGGAAATGTATCCTCAGAATGGGTCTGAGCTGATTTTCCCTGCTGGTTTTAGGCCGCTTTACACACACTTGATGCACTTACACAGAGATATCAAGACTTAGCTTTTAAGATGCTTACTAGTCGGATAGATACTTGTGCGATGAACAGGGTCTGGTGAGTCCAGTTGATTGAGCAAGGAGTAGGTCGTGTCCATTCCATATTCGGTTTTCGGAAGGGTATCTGTGCTCATTTCAAACTCGAGTTTTATGCGTCACCCCACCTCACCTTTCCCCTGAAGCAGGCATAAGTGTGTTTTCTAAAAGCGTGACTCTGTTCTGTTTGGGGATTCAGTTCATGGGGAGCGATTTTTACATTCCCTCGATAAGTGATATCATAAGATTCCTTTTTTGTGGGACTGATTTCACTGAGGATGATCGTACCTAAATCCACTCAGGATGCTGCTACCAGCCACATGACGTTGATTTCATGGCTGAGTGACACTCCATTGGACCTACGTAGCACCACTTGTCCAGTTGTCCACTTGACTTTGTCCACTTGTCCTTGTCCACTTGTCCACTCGTCTTTGTCCACTTGGCCCTTTCCTGGGATATGAAACGTGTACCGGAGTGGAGGTTCTTGTCAAGACAGCAGCCCTCAACTTTGGGGTCCCTGTGTCTGGTTGATTTTTTGATTTTCCCAAGGTCAACGCCCATGTGTGGAAGTGCCCTATGCTCTGTGGTTCTGTGTTTTACATGGTTTGGGAAAGAGGATACACTTGTGAAGATTGGCTGTTGGCCATTGACATCCTGCCCATCAGCTTAACAAGGCTCCCTTGACTCCGTGGCCTGTCCTGCCTTTCTGGTTTTTAGACTTTTTTCGCCTGGCCCTTTTGCCCCGGGGGGGGGGGGGGGCGAGAGATTTCTTTGTAGTGGTGATTTGCTCTCCCAGGTTGCTTGCTTGGCAAAAAAGGGCGTATGCGTTTTTTCGTGAATATATTCAGGAAAAAACGCATACGCCCTTTTTGGCCAACCGCATCATTGTCCACGTTCTGGCGCTTTTCATGTGCTATCGGGGCCATTCCGATGTACCCGTTGACATCCGTTTCCTGCACTTCTGCCTTGCGTTCAACGCCTCTTCGTAGACTGACCTCAATATATTTTGGGGCGATACTTATCGTTTAGAACTCTGCAGGTTTGGGAAGTGCAGTGCCCCTGAGCTCCATTTCCCAAGTCGCTTTTTTGTGAGTGGGACGCAACACGGCTGGATGGCTTCACGCCCTATTGTCGATCCGCGGTGGCAGGCTGAACCTCTGGTGAATTCTTCTTCGTGATGGGAAATGAGAGTGACATGTGCCCGACCAAACACCTCCAGCGAGTCTCTCATTGGTTCCCCCTCTTGCAGTTCATCCTGCGGACAAATTGCAGACGGTACGAAAGAGGCATGGAAAGGCGCCGAGTCTCCAAGTGGGGAGATTGTTAGTAAGGGGGCCTGAATGGAGAACACGAGCACCAGGAGATGAAAACTGAGGTGAGTTTCAGAAAGCTTTCCCGATCCCACGGTGTAGCATCCGCTGGGTTTCCAATGAGTGCTTTCGCTGTCGGAAGATTGCGTTGAACCTGGAGAGTTGGGACCCATGGAATGGGGAGCACGCAGGATTCCTTTCAAGGGTCTGCATTTGCTTTCCCAACCTCACCCATCGTCTCAGCCCCAAGAGTGTCCAGCCTTATGTCTTCTGCCGCTGGGGCTGTAGATGTGGTCAATCCTGGTTGCATGCCAGTCCCTGAACGCATTTTGGAAGAATTTCTCTCTGTTTTGCCCTGCTTGTTTCTTCTTTATGTTGGAAATGTATCCTCAGAATGGGTCTGAGTTGATTTTCCCTGCTGGTTTTAGGCCGCTTTACACACACTTGATGCACTTACACAGAGATATCAAGACTTAGCTTTAAGATGCTTACTAGTCGGATAGATACTTGTGCGATGAACAGGGTCTGGTGAGTCCAGTTGATTGAGCAAGGAGTAGGTCGTGTCCATTCCATATTCGGTTTTCGGAAGGGTATCTGTGCTCATTTCAAACTCGAGTTTTACGCGTCACCCCACCTCACCTTTCCCCTGAAGCAGGCATAAGTGTGTTTTCTAAAAGCGTGACTCTGTTCTGTTTGGGGATTCAGTTCATGGGGAGCGATTTTTACATTCCCTCGATAAGTGATATCATAAGTTTCTTTTTTTGTGGGACTTATTTCACTGAGGATGATCGTACCTAAATCCACTCAGGATGCTGCTACCAGCCTCATGACGTGGATTTCATGGCTGAGTGACACTCCATTGGACCTACGTAGCACCACTTGTCCATTTGTCCACTTGTCTTTGTCCACTTGTCCACTCGTCTTTGTCCACTTGGCTCTTTCCTGGGATATGAAACGTGTACCGGAGTGGAGGTTCTTGTCAAGACAGCAGCCCTCAACTTTGGGGTCCCTGTGTCTGGTTGATTTTTTCATTTTCCCAAGGTCAACGCCCATGTGTGGAAGTGCCCTATGGTCTGTGGTTCTGTGTTTTACATGGTTTGGGAAAGAGGATACACTTGTGAAGATTGGCTGTTGGCCATTGACATCCCGCCCATCAGCTTAACAAGGCTCCTTTGACTCCGTGGCCTGTCCTGCCTTTCTGGTTTTTAGACTTTTTTCGCCTGGCCCTTTTGCCCCCCGGGGGGGGGCGAGAGATTTCTTTGTAGTGCTGATTTGCTCTCCCAGGTTGCTTTTTTGGCCAAAAAGGGCGTATGCGTTTTTTCCTGAATATATTCAGGAAAAAACGCATACGCCCTTTTTGGCCAACCGCATCATTGTCCACGTTCTGGCGCTTTTCATGTGCTATCGGGGCCATTCCGATGTACCCGTTGACATCCGTTTCCTGCAATTCTGCCTTGCGTTCAACGCCTCTTCGTAGCCTGACCTCAATATATTTTGGGGCGATAGTTATCGTTTAGAACTCTGCAGGTTTGGGAAGTGCAGTGCCCCTGAGCTCCATTTCCCAAGTCGCTTTTTTGTGAGTGGGACGCAACACGGCTGGATGGCTTCACGCCCTATTGTCGATCCGCGGTGGCAGGCTGAACCTCTGGTGAATTCTTCTTCGTGATGGGAAATGAGAGTGACATGTGCCCGACCAAACACCTCCAGCGAGTCTCTCATTGGTTCCCCCTCTTGCAGTTCATCCTGCGGACAAATTGCAGACGGTACGAAAGAGGCATGGAAAGGCGCCGAGTCTCCAAGTGGGGAGATTGTTAGTAAGGGGGCCTGAATGGAGAACACGAGCACCAGGAGATGAAAACTGAGGTGAGTTTCAGAAAGCTTTCCCGATCCCACGGTGTAGCATCCGCTGGGTTTCCAATGAGTGCTTTCGCTGTCGGAAGATTGCGTTGAACCTGGAGAGTTGGGACCCATGGAATGGGGAGCACGCAGGATTCCTTTCAAGGGTCTGCATTTGCTTTCCCAACCTCACCAATCGTCTCAGCCCCAAGAGTGTCCAGCCTTATGTCTTCTGCCGCTGGGGCTGTAGATGTGGTCAATCCTGGTTGCATGCCAGTCCCTGAACGCATTTTGGAAGAATTTCTCTCTGTTTTGCCCTGCTTGTTTCTTCTTTATGTTGGAAATGTATCCTCAGAATGGGTCTGAGCTGATTTTCCCTGCTGGTTTTAGGCCGCTTTACACACACTTGATGCACTTACACACAGATATCAAGACTTAGCTTTTAAGATGCTTACTAGTCGGATAGATACTTGTGCGATGAACGGGGTCTGTTGAGTCCAGTTGATTGAGCAAGGAGTAGGTCGTGTCCATTCCATATTCGGTTTTCGGAAGGGTATCTGTGCTCATTTCAAACTCGAGTTTTATGCGTCACCCCACCTCACCTTTCCCCTGAAGCAGGCATAAGTGTGTTTTCTAAAAGCGTGACTCTGTTCTGTTTGGGGATTCAGTTCATGGGGAGCGATTTTTACATTCCCTCGATAAGTGATATCATAAGTTTCTTTTTTTGTGGGACTGATTTCACTGAGGATGATCGTACCTAAATCCACTCAGGATGCTGCTACCAGCCTCATGACGTGGATTTCATGGCTGAGTGACACTCCATTGGACCTACGTAGCACCACTTGTCCACTTGTCCACTTGTCTTTGTCCACTTGTCCGCTCGTCTTTGTCCACTTGGCTCTTTCCTGGGATATGAAACGTGTACCGGAGTGGAGGTTCTTGTCAAGACAGCAGCCCTCAACTTTGGGGTCCCTGTGTCTGGTTGATTTTTTCATTTTCCCAAGGTCAACGCCCATGTGTGGAAGTGCCCTATGCTCTGTGGTTCTGTGTTTTACATGGTTTGGGAAAGAGGATACACTTGTGAAGATTGGCTGTTGGCCATTGACATCCCGCCCATCAGCTTAACAAGGCTCCCTTTACTCCGTGGCCTGTCCTGCCTTTCTGGTTTTTAGACTTTTTTCGCCTGGCCCTTTTGCCCCCCGGGGGGGGGGCGAGAGATTTCTTTGTAGTGCTGATTTGCTCTCCCAGGTTGCTTGGTTGGCCAAAAAGGGCGTATGCGTTTTTTCCTGAATATATTCAGGAAAAAACGCATACGCCCTTTTTGGCCAACCGCATCATTGTCCACGTTCTGGCGCTTTTCATGTGCTATCGGGGCCATTCCGATGTACCCGTTGACATCCGTTTCCTGCACTTCTGCCTTGCGTTCAACGCCTCTTCGTAGCCTGACCTCAATATATTTTGGGGCGATAGTTATCGTTTAGAACTCTGCAGGTTTGGGAAGTGCAGTGCCCCTGAGCTCCATTTCCCAAGTCGCTTTTTTGTGAGTGGGACGCAACACGGATGGATGGCTTCACGCCCTATTGTCGATCCGCGGTGGCAGGCTGAACCTCTGGTGAATTCTTCTTCGTGATGGGAAATGAGAGTGACATGTGACCGACCAAACACCTCCAGCGAGTCTCTCATTGGTTCCCCCTCTTGCAGTTCATCCTGCGGACAAATTGCAGACGGTACGAAAGAGGCATGGAAAGGCGCCGAGTCTCCAAGTGGGGAGATTGTTAGTAAGGGGGCCTGAATGGAGAACACGAGCACCAGGAGATGAAAACTGAGGTGAGTTTCAGAAAGCTTTCCCGATCCCACGGTGTAGCATCCGCTGGGTTTCCAATGAGTGCTTTCGCTGCCGGAAGATTGCGTTGAACCTGGAGAGTTGGGACCCATGGAATGGGGAGCACGCAGGATTTCTTTCAAGGGTCTGCATTTGCTTTCCGAACCTCACCAATCGTCTCAGCCCCAAGAGTGTCCAGCCTTATGTCTTCTGCCGCTGGGGCTGTAGATGTGGTCAATCCTGGTTGCATGCCAGTCCCTGAACGCATTTTGGAACAATTTCTCTCTGTTTTGCCCTGCTGGTTTCTTCTTTATGTTGGAAATGTATCCTCAGAATGGGTCTGAGCTGATTTTCCCTGCTGGTTTTAGGCTGCTTTACACACACTTGATGCACTTACACAGAGATATCAAGACTTAGCTTTTAAGATGCTTACTAGTCGGATAGATACTTGTGCGATGAATAGGGTGTGGTGAGTCCAGTTGATTGAGCAAGGAGTAGGTCGTGTCCATTCCATATTCGGTTTTCGGAAGGGTATCTGTGCTCATTTCAAACTCGAGTTTTATGCGTCACCCCACCTCACCTTTCCCCTGAAGCAGGCATAAGTGTGTTTTCTAAAAGCGTGACTCTGTTCTGTTTGGGGATTCATTTCATGGGGTGCGATTTTTACATTCCCTCGATAAGTGATATCATAAGATTCTTTTTTTGTGGGACTGATTTCACTGAGGATGATCGTACCTAAATCCAATCAGGATGCTGCTACCAGCCTCATGACGTGGATTTCATGGCTGAGTGACACTCCATTGGACCTACGTAGCACCACTTGTCCACTTGTCCACTTGTCTTTGTGCACTTGTCCACTTGGCTCTTTCCTGGGATATGAAACATGTACCGGAGTGGAGGTTCTTGTCAAGACAGCAGCCCTCAACTTTGGGGTCCCTTTGTCTGGTTGATTTTTTCATTTTCCCAAGGTCAACGCCCATGTGTGGAAGTGCCCTATGGTCTGTGGTTCTGTGTTTTACATGGTTTGGGAAAGAGGATACACTTGTGAAGATTGGCTGTTGGCCATTGACATCCCGCCCATCAGCTTAACAAGGCTCCCTTGACTCCGTGGCCTGTCCTGCCTTTCTGGTTTTTAGACTTTTTTCGCCTGGCCCTTTTGCCCCGGGGGGGGGAGAGATTTCTTTGTAGTGCTGATTTGCTCTCCCAGGTTGCTTGGTTGGCCAAAAAGGGCGTATGCGTTTTTTCCTCAGGAAAAAACGCATACGCCCTTTTTGGCCAACCGCATCATTGTCCACGTTCTGGCGCTTTTCATGTGCTATCGGGGCCATTCCGATGTACCCGTTGACATCCGTTTCCTGCAATTCTGCCTTGCGTTCAACGCCTCTTCGTAGCCTGACCTCAATATATTTTGGGGCGATAGTTATCGTTTAGAACTCTGCAGGTTTGGGAAGTGCAGTGCCCCTGAGCTCCATTTCCCAAGTCGCTTTTTTGTGAGTGGGACGCAACACGGCTGGATGGCTTCACGCCCTATTGTCGATCCGCGGTGGCAGGCTGAACCTCTGGTGAATTCTTCTTCGTGATGGGAAATGAGAGTGACATGTGCCCGACCAAACACCTCCAGCGAGTCTCTCATTGGTTCCCCCTCTTGCAGTTCATCCTGCGGACAAATTGCAGACGGTACGAAAGAGGCATGGAAAGGCGCCGAGTCTCCAAGTGGGGAGATTGTTAGTAAGGGGGCCTGAATGGAGAACACGAGCACCAGGAGATGAAAACTGAGGTGAGTTTCAGAAAGCTTTCCCGATCCCACGGTGTAGCATCCGCTGGGTTTCCAATGAGTGCTTTCGCTGTCGGAAGATTGCGTTGAACCTGGAGAGTTGGGACCCATGGAATGGGGAGCACGCAGGATTCCTTTCAAGGGTCTGCATTTGCTTTCCCAACCTCACCCATCGTCTCAGCCCCAAGAGTGTCCAGCCTTATGTCTTCTGCCGCTGGGGCTGTAGATGTGGTCAATCCTGGTTGCATGCCAGTCCCTGAACGCATTTTGGAAGAATTTCTCTCTGTTTTGCCCTGCTTGTTTCTTCTTTATGTTGGAAATGTATCCTCAGAATGGGTCTGAGCTGATTTTCCCTGCTGGTTTTAGGCCGCTTTACACACACTTGATGCACTTACACAGAGATATCAAGACTTAGCTTTTAAGATGCTTACTAGTCGGATAGATACTTGTGCGATGAACAGGGTCTGGTGAGTCCAGTTGATTGAGCAAGGAGTAGGTCGTGTCCATTCCATATTCGGTTTTCGGAAGGGTATCTGTGCTCATTTCAAACTCGAGTTTTATGCGTCACCCCACCTCACCTTTCCCCTGAAGCAGGCATAAGTGTGTTTTCTAAAAGCGTGACTCTGTTCTGTTTGGGGATTCAGTTCATGGGGAGCGATTTTTACATTCCCTCGATAAGTGATATCATAAGATTCCTTTTTTGTGGGACTGATTTCACTGAGGATGATCGTACCTAAATCCACTCAGGATGCTGCTACCAGCCACATGACGTGGATTTCATGGCTGAGTGACACTCCATTGGACCTACGTAGCACCACTTGTCCAGTTGTCCACTTGACTTTGTCCACTTGTCCTTGTCCAATTGTCCACTCGTCTTTGTCCACTTGGCCCTTTCCTGGGATATGAAACGTGTACCGGAGTGGAGGTTCTTGTCAAGACAGCAGCCCTCAACTTTGGGGTCCCTGTGTCTGGTTGATTTTTTCATTTTCCCAAGGTCAACGCCCATGTGTGGAAGTGCCCTATTCTCTGTGGTTCTGTGTTTTACATGGTTTGGGAAAGAGGATACACTTGTGAAGATTGGCTGTTGGCCATTGACATCCCGCCCATCAGCTTAACAAGGCTCCCTTGACTCCGTGGCCTGTCCTGCCTTTCTGGTTTTTAGACTTTTTTCGCCTGGCCCTTTTGCCCCGGGGGGGGGGGGGGCGAGAGATTTCTTTGTAGTGGTGATTTGCTCTCCCAGGTTGCTTGCTTGGCAAAAAAGGGCGTATGCGTTTTTTCGTGAATATATTCAGGAAAAAACGCATACGCCCTTTTTGGCCAACCGCATCATTGTCCACGTTCTGGCGCTTTTCATGTGCTATCGGGGCCATTCCGATGTACCCGTTGACATCCGTTTCCTGCACTTCTGCCTTGCGTTCAACGCCTCTTCGTAGACTGACCTCAATATATTTTGGGGCGATACTTATCGTTTAGAACTCTGCAGGTTTGGGAAGTGCAGTGCCCCTGAGCTCCATTTCCCAAGTCGCTTTTTTGTGAGTGGGACGCAACACGGCTGGATGGCTTCACGCCCTATTGTCGATCCGCGGTGGCAGGCTGAACCTCTGGTGAATTCTTCTTCGTGATGGGAAATGAGAGTGACATGTGCCCGACCAAACACCTCCAGCGAGTCTCTCATTGGTTCCCCCTCTTGCAGTTCATCCTGCGGACAAATTGCAGACGGTACGAAAGAGGCATGGAAAGGCGCCGAGTCTCCAAGTGGGGAGATTGTTAGTAAGGGGGCCTGAATGGAGAACACGAGCACCAGGAGATGAAAACTGAGGTGAGTTTCAGAAAGCTTTCCCGATCCCACGGTGTAGCATCCGCTGGGTTTCCAATGAGTGCTTTCGCTGTCGGAAGATTGCGTTGAACCTGGAGAGTTGGGACCCATGGAATGGGGAGCACGCAGGATTCCTTTCAAGGGTCTGCATTTGCTTTCCCAACCTCACCCATCGTCTCAGCCCCAAGAGTGTCCAGCCTTATGTCTTCTGCCGCTGGGGCTGTAGATGTGGTCAATCCTGGTTGCATGCCAGTCCCTGAACGCATTTTGGAAGAATTTCTCTCTGTTTTGCCCTGCTTGTTTCTTCTTTATGTTGGAAATGTATCCTCAGAATGGGTCTGAGTTGATTTTCCCTGCTGGTTTTAGGCCGCTTTACACACACTTGATGCACTTACACAGAGATATCAAGACTTAGCTTTAAGATGCTTACTAGTCGGATAGATACTTGTGCGATGAACAGGGTCTGGTGAGTCCAGTTGATTGAGCAAGGAGTAGGTCGTGTCCATTCCATATTCGGTTTTCGGAAGGGTATCTGTGCTCATTTCAAACTCGAGTTTTACGCGTCACCCCACCTCACCTTTCCCCTGAAGCAGGCATAAGTGTGTTTTCTAAAAGCGTGACTCTGTTCTGTTTGGGGATTCAGTTCATGGGGAGCGATTTTTACATTCCCTCGATAAGTGATATCATAAGTTTCTTTTTTTGTGGGACTTATTTCACTGAGGATGATCGTACCTAAATCCACTCAGGATGCTGCTACCAGCCTCATGACGTGGATTTCATGGCTGAGTGACACTCCATTGGACCTACGTAGCACCACTTGTCCATTTGTCCACTTGTCTTTGTCCACTTGTCCACTCGTCTTTGTCCACTTGGCTCTTTCCTGGGATATGAAACGTGTACCGGAGTGGAGGTTCTTGTCAAGACAGCAGCCCTCAACTTTGGGGTCCCTGTGTCTGGTTGATTTTTTCATTTTCCCAAGGTCAACGCCCATGTGTGGAAGTGCCCTATGGTCTGTGGTTCTGTGTTTTACATGGTTTGGGAAAGAGGATACACTTGTGAAGATTGGCTGTTGGCCATTGACATCCCGCCCATCAGCTTAACAAGGCTCCCTTGACTCCGTGGCCTGTCCTGCCTTTCTGGTTTTTAGACTTTTTTCGCCTGGCCCTTTTGCCCCCCGGGGGGGGGCGAGAGATTTCTTTGTAGTGCTGATTTGCTCTCCCAGGTTGCTTTTTTGGCCAAAAAGGGCGTATGCGTTTTTTCCTGAATATATTCAGGAAAAAACGCATACGCCCTTTTTGGCCAACCGCATCATTGTCCACGTTCTGGCGCTTTTCATGTGCTATCGGGGCCATTCCGATGTACCCGTTGACATCCGTTTCCTGCAATTCTGCCTTGCGTTCAACGCCTCTTCGTAGCCTGACCTCAATATATTTTGGGGCGATACTTATCGTTTAGAACTCTGCAGGTTTGGGAAGTGCAGTGCCCCTGAGCTCCATTTCCCAAGTCGCTTTTTTGTGAGTGGGACGCAACACGGCTGGATGGCTTCACGCCCTATTGTCGATCCGCGGTGGCAGGCTGAACCTCTGGTGAATTCTTCTTCGTGATGGGAAATGAGAGTGACATGTGCCCGACCAAACACCTCCAGCGAGTCTCTCATTGGTTCCCCCTCTTGCAGTTCATCCTGCGGACAAATTGCAGACGGTACGAAAGAGGCATGGAAAGGCGCCGAGTCTCCAAGTGGGGAGATTGTTAGTAAGGGGGCCTGAATGGAGAACACGAGCACCAGGAGATGAAAACTGAGGTGAGTTTCAGAAAGCTTTCCCGATCCCACGGTGTAGCATCCGCTGGGTTTCCAATGAGTGCTTTCGCTGTCGGAAGATTGCGTTGAACCTGGAGAGTTGGGACCCATGGAATGGGGAGCACGCAGGATTCCTTTCAAGGGTCTGCATTTGCTTTCCCAACCTCACCAATCGTCTCAGCCCCAAGAGTGTCCAGCCTTATGTCTTCTGCCGCTGGGGCTGTAGATGTGGTCAATCCTGGTTGCATGCCAGTCCCTGAACGCATTTTGGAAGAATTTCTCTCTGTTTTGCCCTGCTTGTTTCTTCTTTATGTTGGAAATGTATCCTCAGAATGGGTCTGAGCTGATTTTCCCTGCTGGTTTTAGGCCGCTTTACACACACTTGATGCACTTACACACAGATATCAAGACTTAGCTTTTAAGATGCTTACTAGTCGGATAGATACTTGTGCGATGAACGGGGTCTGTTGAGTCCAGTTGATTGAGCAAGGAGTAGGTCGTGTCCATTCCATATTCGGTTTTCGGAAGGGTATCTGTGCTCATTTCAAACTCGAGTTTTATGCGTCACCCCACCTCACCTTTCCCCTGAAGCAGGCATAAGTGTGTTTTCTAAAAGCGTGACTCTGTTCTGTTTGGGGATTCAGTTCATGGGGAGCGATTTTTACATTCCCTCGATAAGTGATATCATAAGTTTCTTTTTTTGTGGGACTGATTTCACTGAGGATGATCGTACCTAAATCCACTCAGGATGCTGCTACCAGCCTCATGACGTGGATTTCATGGCTGAGTGACACTCCATTGGACCTACGTAGCACCACTTGTCCACTTGTCCACTTGTCTTTGTCCACTTGTCCGCTCGTCTTTGTCCACTTGGCTCTTTCCTGGGATATGAAACGTGTACCGGAGTGGAGGTTCTTGTGAAGACAGCAGCCCTCAACTTTGGGGTCCCTGTGTCTGGTTGATTTTTTCATTTTCCCAATGTCAACGCCCATGTGTGGAAGTGCCCTATGCTCTGTGGTTCTGTGTTTTACATGGTTTGGGAAAGAGGATACACTTGTGAAGATTGGCTGTTGGCCATTGACATCCCGCCCATCAGCTTAACAAGGCTCCCTTGACTCCGTGGCCTGTCCTGCCTTTCTGGTTTTTAGACTTTTTTCGCCTCGCCCTTTTGCCGCCGGCGGGGGGCGAGAGATTTCTTTGTAGTGCTGATTTGCTCTCCCAGGTTGCTTTTTTGGCCAAAAAGGGCGTATGCGTTTTTTCCTGAATATATTCAGGAAAAAACGCATACGCCCTTTTTGGCCAACCGCATCATTGTCCACGTTCTGGCGCTTTTCATGTGCTATCGGGGCCATTCCGATGTACCCGTTGACATCCGTTTCCTGCAATTCTGCCTTGCGTTCAACGCCTCTTCGTAGCCTGACCTCAATATATTTTGGGGCGATAGTTATCGTTTAGAACTCTGCAGGTTTGGGAAGTGCAGTGCCCCTGAGCTCCATTTCCCAAGTCGCTTTTTTGTGAGTGGGACGCAACACGGCTGGATGGCTTCACGCCCTATAGTCGATCCGCGGTGGCAGGCTGAACCTCTGGTGAATTCTTCTTCGTGATGGGAAATGAGAGTGACATGTGCCCGACCAAACACCTCCAGCGAGTCTCTCATTGGTTCCCCCTCTTGCAGTTCATCCTGCGGACAAATTGCAGACGGTACGAAAGAGGCATGGAAAGGCGCCGAGTCTCCAAGTGGGGAGATTGTTAGTAAGGGGGCCTGAATGGAGAACACGAGCACCAGGAGATGAAAACTGAGGTGAGTTTCAGAAAGCTTTCCCGATCCCACGGTGTAGCATCCGCTGGGTTTCCAATGAGTGCTTTCGCTGTCGGAAGATTGCGTTGAACCTGGAGAGTTGGGACCCATGGAATGGGGAGCACGCAGGATTCCTTTCAAGGGTCTGCATTTGCTTTCCCAACCTCACCCATCGTCTCAGCCCCAAGAGTGTCCAGCCTTATGTCTTCTGCCGCTGGGGCTGTAGATGTGGTCAATCCTGGTTGCATGCCAGTCCCTGAACGCATTTTGGAAGAATTTCTCTCTGTTTTGCCCTGCTGGTTTCTTCTTTATGTTGGAAATGTATCCTCAGAATGGGTCTGAGCTGATTTTCCCTGCTGGTTTTAGGCTGCTTTACACACACTTGATGCACTTACACACAGATATCAAGACTTAGCTTTTAAGATGCTTACTAGTCGGATAGATACTTGTGCGATGAACGGGGTCTGTTGAGTCCAGTTGATTGAGCAAGGAGTAGGTCGTGTCCATTCCATATTCGGTTTTCGGAAGGGTATCTGTGCTCATTTCAAACTCGAGTTTTATGCGTCACCCCACCTCACCTTTCCCCTGAAGCAGGCATAAGTGTGTTTTCTAAAAGCGTGACTCTGTTCTGTTTGGGGATTCAGTTCATGGGGAGCGATTTTTACATTCCCTCGATAAGTGATATCATAAGTTTCTTTTTTTGTGGGACTGATTTCACTGAGGATGATCGTACCTAAATCCACTCAGGATGCTGCTACCAGCCTCATGACGTGGATTTCATGGCTGAGTGACACTCCATTGGACCTACGTAGCACCACTTGTCCACTTGTCCACTTGTCTTTGTCCACTTGTCCACTCGTCTTTGTCCACTTGGCTCTTTCCTGGGATATGAAACGTGTACCGGAGTGGAGGTTCTTGTGAAGACAGCAGCCCTCAACTTTGGGGTCCCTGTGTCTGGTTGATTTTTTCATTTTCCCAATGTCAACGCCCATGTGTGGAAGTGCCCTATGCTCTGTGGTTCTGTGTTTTACATGGTTTGGGAAAGAGGATACACTTGTGAAGATTGGCTGTTGGCCATTGACATCCCGCCCATCAGCTTAACAAGGCTCCCTTGACTCCGTGGCCTGTCCTGCCTTTCTGGTTTTTAGACTTTTTTCGCCTGGCCCTTTTGCCGCCGGGGGGAGGCGAGAGATTTCTTTGTAGTGCTGATTTGCTCTCCCAGGTTGCTTTTTTGGCCAAAAAGGGCGTATGCGTTTTTTCCTGAATATATTCAGGAAAAAACGCATACGCCCTTTTTGGCCAACCGCATCATTGTCCACGTTCTGGCGCTTTTCATGTGCTATCGGGGCCATTCCGATGTACCCGTTGACATCCGTTTCCTGCAATTCTGCCTTGCGTTCAACGCCTCTTCGTAGCCTGACCTCAATATATTTTGGGGCGATAGTTATCGTTTAGAACTCTGCAGGTTTGGGAAGTGCAGTGCCCCTGAGCTCCATTTCCCAAGTCGCTTTTTTGTGAGTGGGACGCAACACGGCTGGATGGCTTCACGCCCTATTGTCGATCCGCGGTGGCAGGCTGAACCTCTGGTGAATTCTTCTTCGTGATGGGAAATGAGAGTGACATGTGCCCGACCAAACACCTCCAGCGAGTCTCTCATTGGTTCCCCCTCTTGCAGTTCATCCTGCGGACAAATTGCAGACGGTACGAAAGAGGCATGGAAAGGCGCCGAGTCTCCAAGTGGGGAGATTGTTAGTAAGGGGGCCTGAATGGAGAACACGAGCACCAGGAGATGAAAACTGAGGTGAGTTTCAGAAAGCTTTCCCGATCCCACGGTGTAGCATCCGCTGGGTTTCCAATGAGTGCTTTCGCTGTCGGAAGATTGCGTTGAACCTGGAGAGTTGGGACCCATGGAATGGGGAGCACGCAGGATTCCTTTCAAGGGTCTGCATTTGCTTTCCCAACCTCACCCATCGTCTCAGCCCCAAGAGTGTCCAGCCTTATGTCTTCTGCCGCTGGGGCTGTAGATGTGGTCAATCCTGGTTGCATGCCAGTCCCTGAACGCATTTTGGAAGAATTTCTCTCTGTTTTGCCCTGCTGGTTTCTTCTTTATGTTGGAAATGTATCCTCAGAATGGGTCTGAGCTGATTTTCCCTGCTGGTTTTAGGCCGCTTTACACACACTTGATGCACTTACACAGAGATATCAAGACTTAGCTTTTAAGATGCTTACTAGTCGGATAGATACTTGTGCGATGAACGGGGTGTGTTGAGTCCAGTTGATTGAGCAAGGAGTAGGTCGTGTCCATTCCATATTCGGTTTTCGGAAGGGTATCTGTGCTCATTTCAAACTCGAGTTTTATGCGTCACCCCACCTCACCTTTCCCCTGAAGCAGGCATAAGTGTGTTTTCTAAAAGCGTGACTCTGTTCTGTTTGGGGATTCAGTTCATGGGGAGCGATTTTTACATTCCCTCGATAAGTGATATCATAAGTTTCTTTTTTTGTGGGACTTATTTCACTGAGGATGATCGTACCTAAATCCACTCAGGATGCTGCTACCAGCCTCATGACGTGGATTTCATGGCTGAGTGACACTCCATTGGACCTACGTAGCACCACTTGTCCACTTGTCCACTTGTCTTTGTCCACTTGTCCTTGTCCACTTGTCCACTCGTCTTTGTCCACTTGGCTCTTTCCTGGGATATGAAACGTGTACCGGAGTGGAGATTCTTGTCAAGACAGCAGCCCTCAACTTTGGGGTCCCTGTGTCTGGTTGATTTTTTCATTTTCCCAAGGTCAACGCCCATGTGTGGAAGTGCCCTATGGTCTGTGGTTCTGTGTTTTACATGGTTTGGGAAAGAGGATACACTAGTGAAGATTGGCTGTTGGCCATTGACATCCCCCCCATCAGCTTATCAAGGCTCCCTTGACTCCGTGGGCTGTCCTGCCTTTCTGGTTTTTAGACTTTTTTCGCCTGGCCCTTTTGCCCCTGGGGGGGGCCGAGAGATTTCTTTGTAGTGCTGATTTGCCCTCCCAGGTTGCTTGGTTGGCCAAAAAGGGCGTATGCGTTTTTTCCTGAATATATTCAGGAAAAAACGCATACGCCCTTTTTGGCCAACCGCATCATTGTCCACGTTCTGGCGCTTTTCATGTGCTATCGGGGCCATTCCGATGTACCCGTTGACATCCGTTTCCTGCAATTCTGCCTTGCGTTCAACGCCTCTTCGTAGCCTGACCTCAATATATTTTGGGGCGATAGTTATCGTTTAGAACTCTGCAGGTTTGGGAAGTGCAGTGCCCCTGAGCTCCATTTCCCAAGTCGCTTTTTTGTGAGTGGGACGCAACACGGCTGGATGGCTTCACGCCCTATTGTCGATCCGCGGTGGCAGGCTGAACCTCTGGTGAATTCTTCTTCGTGATGGGAAATGAGAGTGACATGTGCCCGACCAAACACCTCCAGCGAGTCTCTCATTGGTTCCCCCTCTTGCAGTTCATCCTGCGGACAAATTGCAGACGGTACGAAAGAGGCATGGAAAGGCGCCGAGTCTCCAAGTGGGGAGATTGTTAGTAAGGGGGCCTGAATGGAGAACACGAGCACCAGGAGATGAAAACTGAGGTGAGTTTCAGAAAGCTTTCCCGATCCCACGGTGTAGCATCCGCTGGGTTTCCAATGAGTGCTTTTGCTGTCGGAAGATTGCGTTGAACCTGGAGAGTTGGGACCCATGGAATGGGGAGCACGCAGGATTCCTTTCAAGGGTCTGCATTTGCTTTCCCAACCTCACCAATCGTCTCAGCTCCAAGAGTGTCCAGCCTTATGTCTTCTGCCGCTGGGGCTGTAGATGTGGTCAATCCTGGTTGCATGCCAGTCCCTGAACGCATTTTGGAAGAATTTCTCTCTGTTTTGCCCTGCTTGTTTCTTCTGTATGTTGGAAATGTATCCTCAGAATGGGTCTGAGCTTATTTTCCCTGCTGTTTTTAGGCCGCTTTACACACACTTGATGCACTTACACAGAGATATCAAGACTTAGCTTTTAAGATGCTTACTAGTCGGATAGATACTTGTGCGATGAACGGGGTCTGTTGAGTTCAGTTGATTGAGCAAGAAGTAGGTCGTGTCCATTCCATATTCGGTTTTCGGAAGGGTATCTGTGCTCATTTCAAACTCGAGTTTTATGCGTCACCCCACCTCACCTTTCCCCTGAAGCAGGCATAAGTGTGTTTTCTAAAAGCGTGACTCTGTTCTGTTTGGGGATTCAGTTCATGGGGAGCGATTTTTACATTCCCTCGATAAGTGATATCATAAGTTTCTTTTTTTGTGGGACTGATTTCACTGAGGATGATCGTACCTAAATCCACTCAGGATGCTGCTACCAGCCTCATGACGTGGATTTCATGGCTGAGTGACACTCCATTGGACCTACGTAGCACCACTTGTCCACTTGTCCACTTGTCTTTGTCCACTTGTCCACTCGTCTTTGTCCACTTGGCTCTTTCCTGGGATATGAAACGTGTACCGGAGTGGAGGTTCTTGTGAAGACAGCAGCCCTCAACTTTGGGGTCCCTGTGTCTGGTTGATTTTTTCATTTTCCCAATGTCAACGCCCATGTGTGGAAGTGCCCTATGCTCTGTGGTTCTGTGTTTTACATGGTTTGGGAAAGAGGATACACTTGTGAAGATTGGCTGTTGGCCATTGACATCCCGCCCATCAGCTTAACAAGGCTCCCTTGACTCCGTGGCCTGTCCTGCCTTTCTGGTTTTTAGACTTTTTTCGCCTGGCCCTTTTGCCCCTGGGGGGGGGCGAGAAATTTCTTTGTAGTGCTGATTTGCCCTCCAAGGTTGCTTGGTTGGCCAAAAAGGGCGTATGCGTTTTTTCCTGAATATATTCAGGAAAAAACGCATACGCCCTTTTTGGCCAACCGCATCATTGTCCACGTTCTGGCGCTTTTCATGTGCTATCGGGGCCATTCCGATGTACCCGTTGACATCCGTTTCCTGCAATTCTGCCTTGCGTTCAACGCCTCTTCGTAGCCTGACCGCAATATATTTTGGGGCGATAGTTATCGTTTAGAACACTGCAGGTTTGGGAAGTGCAGTGCCCCTGAGCTCCATTTCCCAAGTCGCTTTTTTGTGAGTGGGACGCAACACGGCTGGATGGCTTCACGCCCTATTGTCGATCCGCGGTGGCAGGCTGAACCTCTGGTGAATTCTTCTTCGTGATGGGAAATGAGAGTGACATGTGCCCGACCAAACACCTCCAGCGAGTCTCTCATTGGTTCCCCCTCTTGCAGTTCATCCTGCGGAGAAATTGCAGACAGTACGAAAGAGGCATTGAAAGGCGCCGAGTCTCCAAGTGGGGAGATTGTTAGTAAGGGGGCCTGAATGGAGAACACGAGCACCAGGAGATGAAAACTGAGGTGAGTTTCAGAAAGCTTTCCCGATCCCACGGTGTAGCATCCGCTGGGTTTCCAATGAGTGCTTTTGCTGTCGGAAGATTGCGTTGAACCTGGAGAGTTGGGACCCATGGAATGGGGAGCACGCAGGATTCCTTTCAAGGGTCTGCATTTGCTTTCCCAACCTCACCAATCGTCTCAGCCCCAAGAGTGTCCAGCCTTATGTCTTCTGCCGCTGGGGCTGTAGATATGGTCAATCCTGGTTGCATGCCAGTCCCTGAACGCATTTGGGAAGAATTTCTCTCTGTTTTGCCCTGCTGGTTTCTTCTTTATGTTGGAAATGTATCCTCAGAATGGGTCTGAGCTGATTTTCCCTGCTGTTTTTGGCCGCTTTACACACACTTGATGCACTTACACAGAGATATCAAGACTTTGCTTTTAAGATGCTTACTAGTCGGATAGATACTTGTGCGATGAACAGGTTCTGGTGAGTCCAGTTGATTGAGCAAGGAGTAGGTCGTGTCCATTCCATATTCGGTTTTCGGAAGGGTATCTGTGGGCATTTCAAACTCGAGTTTTATGCGTCACCCCACCTCACCTTTCCCCTGAAGCAGGCATAAGTGTGTTTTCTAAAAGCGTGACTCTGTTCTGTTTGGGGATTCAGTTCATGGGGAGCGATTTTTACATTCCCTCGATAAGTGATATCATAAGTTTCTTTTTTTGTGGGACTGATTTCACTGAGGATGATCGTACCTAAATCCACTCAGGATGCTGCTAGCAGCCTCATGACGTGGATTTCATGGCTGAGTGACACTCCATTGGACCTACGTAGCACCACTTGTCCATTTGTCCACTTGTCTTTGTCCACTTGTCCACTCGTCTTTGTCCACTTGGCTCTTTCCTGGGATATGAAACGTGTACCGGAGTGGAGATTCTTGTCAAGACAGCAGCCCTCAACTTTGGGGTCCCTGTGTCTGGTTGATTTTTTCATTTTCCCAAGGTCAACGCCCATGTGTGGAAGTGACCTATGGTCTGTGGTTCTGTGTTTTACATGGTTTGGGAAAGAGGATACACTTGTGAAGATTGGCTGTTGGCCATTGACATCCCGCCCATCAGCTTAACAAGGCTCCCTTGACTCCGTGGCCTGTCCTGCCTTTCTGGTTTTTAGACTTTTTTCGCCTGGCCCTTTTGCCCCCGGGGGGGGGGCGAGAGATTTCTTTGTAGTGCTGATTTGCTCTCCCAGGTTGCTTTTTTGGCCAAAAAGGGCGTATGCGTTTTTTCCTGAATATATTCAGGAAAAAACGCATACGCCCTTTTTGGCCAACCGCATCATTGTCCACGTTCTGGCGCTTTTCATGTGCTATCGGGGCCATTCCGATGTACCCGTTGACATCCGTTTCCTGCAATTCTGCCTTGCGTTCAACGCCTCTTCGTAGCCTGACCTCAATATATTTTGGGGCGATAGTTATCGTTTAGAACTCTGCAGGTTTGGGAAGTGCAGTGCCCCTGAGCTCCATTTCCCAAGTCGCTTTTTTGTGAGTGGGACGCAACACGGCTGGATGGCTTCACGCCCTATTGTCGATCCGCGGTGGCAGGCTGAACCTCTGGTGAATTCTTCTTCGTGATGGGAAATGAGAGTGACATGTGCCCGACCAAACACCTCCAGCGAGTCTCTCATTGGTTCCCCCTCTTGCAGTTCATCCTGCGGACAAATTGCAGACGGTACGAAAGAGGCATGGAAAGGCGCCGAGTCTCCAAGTGGGGAGATTGTTAGTAAGGGGGCCTGAATGGAGAACACGAGCACCAGGAGATGAAAACTGAGGTGAGTTTCAGAAAGCTTTCCCGGTCCCACGGTGTAGCATCCGCTGGGTTTCCAATGAGTGCTTTCGCTGTCGGAAGATTGCGTTGAACCTGGAGAGTTGGGACCCATGGAATGGGGAGCACGCAGGATTCCTTTCAAGGGTCTGCATTTGCTTTCCCAACCTCACCCATCGTCTCAGCCCCAAGAGTGTCCAGCCTTATGTCTTCTGCCGCTGGGGCTGTAGATGTGGTCAATCCTGGTTGCATGCCAGTCCCTGAACGCATTTTGGAACAATTTCTCTCTGTTTTGCCCTGCTTGTTTCTTCTTTATGTTGGAAATGTATCCTCAGAATGGGTCTGAGCTTATTTTCCCTGCTGTTTTTAGGCCGCTTTACACACACTTGATTCACTTACACAGAGATATCAAGACTTAGCTTTTAAGATGCTTACTAGTCGGATAGATACTTGTGCGATGAACGGGGTCTGTTGAGTCCAGTTGATTGAGCAAGGAGTAGGTCGTGTCCATTCCATATTCGGTTTTCGGAAGGGTATCTGTGGTCATTTCAAACTCGAGTTTTATGCGTCACCCCACCTCACCTTTGCCCTGAAGCAGGCATAAGTGTGTTTTCTAAAAGCGTGACTCTGTTCTGTTTGGGGATTCATTTCATGGGGAGCGATTTTTACATTCCCTCGATAAGTGATATCATAAGTTTCTTTTTTTGTGGGACTGATTTCACTGAGGATGATCGTACCTAAATCCACTCAGGATGCTGCTACCAGCCTCATGACGTGGATTTCATGGCTGAGTGACACTCCATTGGACCTACGTAGCACCACTTGTCCACTTCTCCACTTGTCTTTGTCCACTTGTCCACTCGTCTTTGTCCACTTGGCTCTTTCCTGGGATATGAAACGTGTACCGGAGTGGAGGTTCTTGTGAAGACAGCAGCCCTCAACTTTGGGGTCCCTGTGTCTGGTTGATTTTTTCATTTTCCCAATGTCAACGCCCATGTGTGGAAGTGCCCTATGCTCTGTGGTTCTGTGTTTTACATGGTTTGGGAAAGAGGATACACTTGTGAAGATTGGCTGTTGGCCATTGACATCCCGCCCATCAGCTTAACAAGGCTCCCTTGACTCCGTGGCCTGTCCTGCCTTTCTGGTTTTTAGACTTTTTTCGCCTGGCCCTTTTGCCCCTGGGGGGGGCCGAGAGATTTCTTTGTAGTGCTGATTTGCCCTCCCAGGTTGCTTGGTTGGCCAAAAAGGGCGTATGCGTTTTTTCCTGAATATATTCAGGAAAAAACGCATACGCCCTTTTTGGCCAACCGCATCATTGTCCACGTTCTGGCGCTTTTCATGTGCTATCGGGGCCATTCCGATGTACCCGTTGACATCCGTGTCCTGCAATTCTGCCTTGCGTTCAACGCCTCTTCGTAGCCTGACCTCAATATATTTTGGGGCGATAGTTATCGTTTAGAACTCTGCAGGTTTGGGAAGTGCAGTGCCCCTGAGCTCCCTTTCCCAAGTCGCTTTTTTGTGAGTGGGACGCAACACGGCTGGATGGCTTCACGCCCTATTGTCGATTCGCGGTGGCAGGCTGAACCTCTGGTGAATTCTTCTTCGTGATGGGAAATGAGAGTGACATGTGCCCGACCAAACACCTCCAGCGAGTCTCTCATTGGTTCCCCCTCTTGCAGTTCATCCTGCGGACATATTGCAGACAGTACGAAAGTGGCATGGAAAGGCGCCGAGTCTCCAAGTGGGGAGATTGTTAGTAAGGGGGCCTGAATGGAGAACACGAGCACCAGGAGATGAAAACTGAGGTGAGTTTCAGAAAGCTTTCCCGATCCCACGGTGTAGCATCCGCTGGGTTTCCAATGAGTGCTTTTGCTGTCGGAAGATTGCGTTGAACCTGGAGAGTTGGGACCCATGGAATGGGGAGCACGCAGGATTCCTTTCAAGGGTCTGCATTTGCTTTCCCAACCTCACCAATCGTCTCAGCCCCAAGAGTGTCCAGCCTTATGTCTTCTGCCGCTGGGGCTGTAGATGTGGTCAATCCTGGTTGCATGCCAGTCCCTGAACGCATTTTGGAACAATTTCTCTCTGTTTTGCCCTGCTTGTTTCTTCTTTATGTTGGAAATGTATCCTCAGAATGGGTCTGAGCTTATTTTCCCTGCTGTTTTTAGGCCGCTTTACACACACTTGATGCACTTACACAGAGATATCAAGACTTAGCTTTTAAGATGCTTACTAGTCGGATAGATACTTGTGCGATGAACGGGGTCTGTTGAGTCCAGTTGATTGAGCAAGGAGTAGGTCGTGTCCATTCCATATTCGGTTTTCGGAAGGGTATCTGTGCTCATTTCAAACTGGAGTTTTATGCGTCACCCCACCTCACCTTTCCCCTGAAGCAGGCATAAGTGTGTTTTCTAAAAGCGTGACTCTGTTCTGTTTGGGGATTCAGTTCATGGGGAGCGATTTTTACATTCCCTCGATAAGTGATATCATAAGTTTCTTTTTTTGTGGGACTTATTTCACTGAGGATGATCGTACCTAAATCCACTCAGGATGCTGCTACCAGCCTCATGACGTGGATTTCATGGCTGAGTGACACTCCATTGGACCTACGTAGCACCACTTGTCCACTTGTCCACTTGTCTTTGTCCACTTGTCCACTCGTCTTTGTCCACTTGGCTCTTTCCTGGGATATGAAACGTGTACCGGAGTGGAGGTTCTTGTCAAGACAGCAGCCCTCAACTTTGGGGTCCCTGTGTCTGGTTGATTTTTTCATTTTCCCAAGGTCAACGCCCATGTGTGGAAGTGCCCTATGCTCTGTGGTTCTGTGTTTTACATGGTTTGGGAAAGAGGATACACTTGTGAAGATTGGCTGTTGGCCATTGACATCCCGCCCATCAGCTTAACAAGGCTCCCTTGACTCCGTGGCCTGTCCTGCCTTTCTGGTTTTTAGACTTTTTTCGCCTGGCCCTTTTGCCCCGGGGGTGGGGGGGGCGAGAAATTTCTTTGTAGTGCTGATTTGCTCTCCCAGGTTGCTTGGTTGGCCAAAAAGGGCGTATGCGTTTTTTCCTGAATATATTCAGGAAAAAACGCATACGCCCTTTTTGGCCAACCGCATCATTGTCCACGTTCTGGCGCTTTTCATGTGCTATCGGGGCCATTCCGATGTACCCGTTGACATCCGTTTCCTGCAATTCTGCCTTGCGTTCAACGCCTCTTCGTAGCCTGACCTCAATATATTTTGGGGCGATAGTTATCGTTTAGAACTCTGCAGGTTTGGGAAGTGCAGTGCCCCTGAGCTCCATTTCCCAAGTCGCTTTTTTGTGAGTGGGACGCAACACGGCTGGATGGCTTCACGCCCTATTGTCGATCCGCGGTGGCAGGCTGAACCTCTGGTGAATTCTTCTTCGTGATGGGAAATGAGAGTGACATGTGCCCGACCAAACACCTCCAGCGAGTCTCTCATTGGTTCCCCCTCTTGCAGTTCATCCTGCGGACAAATTGCAGACGGTACGAAAGAGGCATGGAAAGGCGCCGAGTCTCCAAGTGGGGAGATTGTTAGTAAGGGGGCCTGAATGGAGAACACGAGCACCAGGAGATGAAAACTGAGGTGAGTTTCAGAAAGCTTTCCCGATCCCACGGTGCAGCATCCGCTGGGTTTCCAATGAGTGCTTTCGCTGTCGGAAGATTGCGTTGAACCTGGAGAGTTGGGACCCATGGAATGGGGAGCACGCAGGATTCCTTTCAAGGGTCTGCATTTGCTTTCCCAACCTCACCAATCGTCTCAGCCCCAAGAGTGTCCAGCCTTATGTCTTCTGCCGCTGGGGCTGTAGATGTGGTCAATCCTGGTTGCATGCCAGTCCCTGAACGCATTTTGGAAGAATTTCTCTGTTTTGCCCTGCTTGTTTCTTCTTTATGTTGGAAATGTATCCTCAGAATGGGTCTGAGCTGATTTTCCCTGCTGGTTTTAGGCCGCTTTACACACACTTGATGCACTTACACAGAGATATCAAGACTTAGCTTTTAAGATGCTTACTAGTCGGATAGATACTTGTGCGATGAACGGGGTCTGGTGAGTCCAGTTGATTGAGCAAGGAGTAGGTCGTGTCCATTCCATATTCGGTTTTCGGAAGGGTATCTGTGCTCATTTCAAACTCGAGTTTTATGCGTCACCCCACCTCACCTTTCCCCTGAAGCAGGCATAAGTGTGTTTTCTAAAAGCGTGACTCTGTTCTGTTTGGGGATTCAGTTCATGGGGAGCGATTTTTACATTCCCTCGATAAGTGATATCATAAGTTTCTTTTTTTGTGGGACTGATTTCACTGAGGATGATCGTACCTAAATCCACTCAGGATGCTGCTACCAGCCTCATGACGTGGATTTCATGGCTGAGTGACACTCCATTGGACCTACGTAGCACCACTTGTCCACTTGTCCACTTGTCTTTGTCCACTTGTCCACTCGTCTTTGTCCACTTGGCTCTTTCCTGGGATATGAAACGTGTACCGGAGTGGAGGTTCTTGTCAAGATAGCAGCCCTCAACTTTGGGATCCCTGTGTCTGGTTGATTTTTTCATTTTCCCAAGGTCAACGCCCATGTGTGGAAGTGCCCTATGCTCTGTGGTTCTGTGTTTTACATGGTTTGGGAAAGAGGATACACTTGTGAAGATTGGCTGTTGGCCATTGACATCCCGCCCATCAGCTTAACAAGGCTCCCTTGACTCCGTGGCCTGTCCTGCCTTTCTGGTTTTTAGACTTTTTTCGCCTGGCCCTTTTGCCCCGGGGGTGGGGGGGGCGAGAGATTTCTTTGTAGTGCTGATTTGCTCTCCCAGGTTGCTTGGTTGGCCAAAAAGGGCGTATGCGTTTTTTCCTGAATATATTCAGGAAAAAACGCATACGCCCTTTTTGGCCAACCGCATCATTGTCCACGTTCTGGCGCTTTTCATGTGCTATCGGGGCCATTCAGATGTACCCGTTGACATCCGTTTCCTGCAATTCTGCCTTGCGTTCAACGCCTCTTCGTAGCCTGACCTCAATATATTTTGGGGCGATAGTTATCGTTTAGAACTCTGCAGGTTTGGGAAGTGCAGTGCCCCTGAGCTCCATTTCCCAAGTCGCTTTTTTGTGAGTGGGACGCAACACGGCTGGATGGCTTCACGCCCTATTGTCGATCCGCGGTGGCAGTCTGAATCTCTGGTGAATTCTTCTTCGTGATGGGAAATGAGAGTGACATGTGCCCGACCAAACACCTCCAGCGAGTCTCTCATTGGTTCCCCCTCTTGCAGTTCATCCTGCGGATAAATTGCAGACGGTACGAAAGAGGCATGGAAAGGCGCCGAGTCTCCAAATGGGGAGATTGTTAGTAAGGGGGCCTGAATGGAGAACACGAGCACCAGGAGATGAAAACTGAGGTGAGTGTCAGAAAGCTTTCCCGATCCCACGGTGTAGCATCCGCTGGGTTTCCAATGAGTGCTTTCGCTGTCGGAAGATTGCGTTGAACCTGGAGAGTTGGGACCCATGGAATGGGGAGCACGCAGGATTCCTTTCAAGGGTCTGCATTTGCTTTCCCAACCTCACCAATCGTCTCAGCCCCAAGAGTGTCCAGCCTTATGTCTTCTGCCGCTGGGGCTGTAGATGTGGTCAATCCTGGTTGCATGCCAGTCCCTGAACGCATTTTGGAAGAATTTCTCTCTGTTTTGCCCTGCTGGTTTCTTCTTTGTGTTGGAAATATATCCTCAGAATGGGTCTGAGCTGATTTTCCCTGCTGGTTTTAGGCCGCTTTACACACACTTGATGCACTTACACAGAGATATCAAGACTTAGCTTTTAAGATGCTTACTAGTCGGATAGATACTTGTGCGATGAACAGGGTCTGGTGAGTCCAGTTGATTGAGCAAGGAGTAGGTCGTGTCCATTCCATATTCGGTTTTCGGAAGGGTATCTGTGGTCATTTCAAACTCGAGTTTTATGCGTCACCCCACCTCACCTTTGCCCTGAAGCAGGCATAAGTGTGTTTTCTAAAAGCGTGACTCTGTTCTGTTTGGGGATTCATTTCATGGGGAGCGATTTTTACATTCCCTCGATAAGTGATATCATAAGTTTCTTTTTTTGTGGGACTGATTTCACTGAGGATGATCGTACCTAAATCCACTCAGGATGCTGCTACCAGCCTCATGACGTGGATTTCATGGCTGAGTGACACTCCATTGGACCTACGTAGCACCACTTGTCCAGTTGTCCACTTGTCTTTGTCCACTTGTCCAGTCGTCTTTGTCCACTTGGCTCTTTCCTGGGATATGAAACGTGTACCGGAGTGGAGGTTCTTGTGAAGACAGCAGCCCTCAACTTTGGGGTCCCTGTGTCTGGTTGATTTTTTCATTTTCCCAAGGTCAACGCCCATGTGTGGAAGTGCCCTATGCTCTGTGGTTCTGTGTTTTACATGGTTTGGGAAAGAGGATACACTTGTGAAGATTGGCTGTTGGCCATTGACATCCCGCCCATCAGCTTAACAAGGCTCCCTTGACTCCGTGGCCTGTCCTGACTTTCTGGTTTTTAGACTTTTTTCGCCTGGCCCTTTTGCCCCGGGCGGGAGCCGAGAGATTTCTTTGTAGTGCTGATTTGCCCTCCCAGGTTGCTTGGTTGGCCAAAAAGGGCGTATGCGTTTTTTCCTGAATATATTCAGGAAAAAACGCATACGCCCTTTTTGGCCAACCGCATGATTGTCCACGTTCTGGCGCTTTTCATGTGCTATCGGGGCCATTCCGATGTACCCGTTGACATCCGTTTCCTGCAATTCTGCCTTGCGTTCAACGCCTCTTCGTAGCCTGACCTCAATATATTTTGGGGCGATAGTTATCGTTTAGAACTCTGCAGGTTTGGGAAGTGCAGTGCCCCTGAGCTCCATTTCCCAAGTCGCTTTTTTGTGAGTGGGACGCAACACGGCTGGATGGCTTCACGCCCTATTGTCGATCCGCGGTGGCAGGCTGAACCTCTGGTGAATTCTTCTTCGTGATGGGAAATGAGAGTGACATGTGCCCGACCAAACACCTCCAGCGAGTCTCTCATTGGTTCCCCCTCTTGCAGTTCATCCTGCGGACAAATTGCAGACGGTACGAAAGAGGCATGGAAAGGCGCCGAGTCTCCAAGTGGGGAGATTGTTAGTAAGGGGGCCTGAATGGAGAACACGAGCACCAGGAGATGAAAACTGAGGTGAGTTTCAGAAAGCTTTCCCGATCCCACGGTGTAGCATCCGCTGGGTTTCCAATGAGTGCTTTCGCTGTCGGAAGATTGCGTTGAACCTGGAGAGTTGGGACCCATGGAATGGGGAGCACGCAGGATTCCTTTCAAGGGTCTGCATTTGCTTTCCCAACCTCACCCATCGTCTCAGCCCCAAGAATGTCCAGCCTTATGTCTTCTGCCGCTGGGGCTGTAGATGTGGTCAATCCTGGTTGCATGCCAGTCCCTGAACGCATTTGGGAAGAATTTCTCTCTGTTTTGCCCTGCTAGTTTCTTCTTTATGTTGGAAATGTATCCTCAGAATGGGTCTGAGCTGATTTTCCCTGCTGGTTTTAGGCCGCTTTACACACACTTGATGCACTTACACAGAGATATCAAGACTTAGCTTTTAAGATGCTTACTAGTCGGATAGATACTTGTGCGATGAACAGGGTCTGGTGAGTCCAGTTGATTGAGCAAGGAGTAGGTCGTGTCCATTCCATATTCGGTTTTCGGAAGGGTATCTGTGCTCATTTCAAACTCGAGTTTTATGCGTCACCCCACCTCACCTTTCCCCTGAAGCAGGCATAAGTGTGTTTTCTAAAAGCGTGACTCTGTTCTGTTTGGGGATTCAGTTCATGGGGAGTGATTTTTACATTCCCTCGATAAGTGATATCATAAGTTTCTTTTTTTGTGGGACTGATTTCACTGAGGATGATCGTACCTAAATCCACTCAGGATGCTGCTACCAGCCTCATGACGTGGATTTCATGGCTGAGTGACACTCCATTGGACCTACGTAGCACCACTTGTCCACTTGTCTTTGTCCACTTGTCCACTCGTCTTTGTCCACTTGGCTCTTTCCTGGGATATGAAACGTGTACCGGAGTGGAGGTTCTTGTCAAGACAGCAGCCCTCAACTTTGGGGTCCCTGTGTCTGGTTGATTTTTTCATTTTCCCAAGGTCAACGCCCATGTGTGGAAGTGCCCTATGCTCTGTGGTTGTGTTTTACATGGTTTGGGAAAGAGGATACACTTGTGAAGATTGGCTGTTGGCCATTGACATCCCGCCCATCAGCTTAACAAGGCTCCCTTGACTCCGTGGCCTGTCCTGCCTTTCTGGTTTTTAGACTTTTTTCGCCTGGCCCTTTTGCCCCGTTGGGGGGGGGGGGGCGAGAGATTTCTTTGTAGTGCTGATTTGCTCTCCCAGATTGCTTGGTTGGCCAAAAAGGGCGTATGCGTTTTTTCCTGAATATATTCAGGAAAAAACGCATACGCCCTTTTTGGCCAACCGCATCATTGTCCACGTTCTGGCGCTTTTCATGTGCTATCGGGGCCATTCCGATGTACCCGTTGACATCCGTTTCCTGCAATTCTGCCTTGCGTTCAACGCCTCTTCGTAGCCTGACCTCAATATATTTTGGGGCGATAGTTATCGTTTAGAACTCTGCAGGTTTGGGAAGTGCAGTGCCCCTGAGCTCCATTTCCCAAGCCGCTTTTTTGTGAGTGGGACGCAACACGGCTGGATGGCTTCACGCCCTATTGTCGATCCGCGGTGGCAGGCTGAACCTCTGGTGAATTCTTCTTCGTGATGGGAAATGAGAGTGACATGTGCCCGACCAAACACCTCCAGCGAGTCTCTCATTGGTTCCCCCTCTTGCAGTTCATCCTGCGGACAAATTGCAGACGGTACGAAAGAGGCATGGAAAGGCGCCGAGTCTCCAAGTGGGGAGATTGTTAGTAAGGGGGCCTGAATGGAGAACACGAGCACCAGGAGATGAAAACTGAGGTGAGTTTCAGAAAGCTTTCCCGATCCCACGGTGTAGCATCCGCTGGGTTTCCAATGAGTGCTTTCGCTGTCGGAAGATTGCGTTGAACCTGGAGAGTTGGGACCCATGGAATGGGGAGCACGCAGGATTCCTTTCAAGGGTCTGCATTTGCTTTCCCAACCTCACCCATCGTCTCAGCCCCAAGAGTGTCCAGCCTTATGTCTTCTGCCGCTGGGGCTGTAGATGTGGTCAATCCTGGTTGCATGCCAGTCCCTGAACGCATTTTGGAAGAATTTCTCTCTGTTTTGCCCTGCTGGTTTCTTCTTTATGTTGGAAATGTATCCTCAGAATGGGTCTGAGCTGATTTTCCCTGCTGGTTTTAGGCCGCTTTACACACACTTGATGCACTTACACAGAGATATCAAGACTTAGCTTTTAAGATGCTTACTAGTCGGATAGATACTTGTGCGATGAACAGGGTCTGGTGAGTCCAGTTGATTGAGCAAGGAGTAGGTCGTGTCCATTCCATATTCGGTTTTCGGAAGGGTATCTGTGCTCATTTCAAACTCGAGTTTTATGCGTCACCCCACCTCACCTTTCCCCTGAAGCAGGCATAAGTGTGTTTTCTAAAAGCGTGACTCTGTTCTGTTTGGGGATTCATTTCATGCGGAGCGATTTTTACATTCCCTCGATAAGTGATATCATAAGTTTCTTTTTTTGTGGGACTGATTTCACTGAGGATGATCGTACCTAAATCCACTCAGGATGCTGCTACCAGCCTCATGACGTGGATTTCATGGCTGAGTGACACTCCATTGGACCTACGTAGCACCACTTGTCCACTTGTCCACTTGTCCTTGTCCACTTGTCCACTCGACTTTGTCCACTTGGCTCTTTCCTGGGATATGAAACGTGTACCGGAGTAGAGGTTCTTGTCAAGACAGCAGCCCTCAACTTTGGGGTCCCTGTGTATGGTTGATTTTTAAATTTTCCCAAGGTCAACGCCCATGTGTGAAAGTGCCCTATGGTCTGTGGTTCTGTGTTTTACATGGTTTGGGAAAGAGGATACACTTGTGAAGATTGGCTGTTGGCCATTGACATCCCGCCCATCAGCTTAACAATGCTCCCTTGACTCCTTGGGCTGTCCTGCCTTTCTGGTTTTTAGACTTTTTTCGCCTGGCCCATTTGCCCAGGGGGGGGGGCGAGAGATTTCTTTGTAGTGCTGATTTGCTCTCCCAGGTTGCTTGGTTGGCCAAAAAGGGCGTATGCGTTTTTTCCTGAATATATTCAGGAAAAAACGCATACGCCCTTTTTGGCCAACTGCATCATTGTCCACGTTCTGGCGCTTTTCATGTGCTATCGGGGCCATTCCGATGTACCCGTTTCCTGCAATTCTGCCTTGCGTTCAACGCCTCTTCGTAGCCTGACCTCAATATATTTTGGGGCGATAGTTATCGTTTAGAACTCTGCAGGTTTGGGAAGTGCAGTGCCCCTGAGCTCCATTTCCCAAGTCGCTTTTTTGTGAGTGGGACGCAACACGGCTGGATGGCTTCACGCCCTATTGTCGATCCGCGGTGGCAGGCTGAACCTCTTGTGAATTCTTCTTCATGATGGGAAATGAGAGTGACATGTGCCCGACCAAACACCTCCAGCGAGTCTCTCATTGGTTCCCCCTCTTGCAGTTCATCCTGCGGACAAATTGCAGACGGTACGAAAGAGGCATGGAAAGGCGCCGAGTCTCCAAGTGGGGAGATTGTTAGTAAGGGGGCCTGAATGGAGAACACGAGCACCAGGAGATGAAAACTGAGGTGAGTTTCAGAAAGCTTTCCCGATCCCACGGTGTAGCATCCGCTGGGTTTCCAATGAGTGCTTTCGCTGTCGGAAGATTGCGTTGAACCTGGAGAGTTGGGACCCATGGAATGGGGAGCACGCAGGATTCCTTTCAAGGGTCTGCATTTGCTTTCCCAACCTCACCCATCGTCTCAGCCTCAAGAGTGTCCAGCCTTATGTCTTCTGCCGCTGGGGCTGTAGATGTGGTCAATCCTGGTTGCATGCCAGTCCCTTAACGCATTTTGGAAGAATTTCTCTCTGTTTTGCCCTGCTAGTTTCTTCTTTATGTTGGAAATGTATCCTCAGAATGGGTCTGAGCTGATTTTCCCTGCTGGTTTTAGGCCGCTTTACACACACTTGATGCACTTACACAGAGATATCAAGACTTAGCTTTTAAGATGCTTACTAGTCGGATAGATACTTGTGCGATGAACAGGGTCTGGTGAGTCCAGTTGATTGAGCAAGGAGTAGGTCGTGTCCATTCCATATTCGGTTTTCGGAAGGGTATCTGTGCTCATTTCAAACTCGAGTTTTATGCGTCACCCCACCTCACCTTTCCCCTGAAGCAGGCATAAGTGTGTTTTCTAAAAGCGTGACTCTGTTCTGTTTGGGGATTCAGTTCATGGGGAGCGATTTTTACATTCCCTCGATAAGTGATATCATAAGTTTCTTTTTTTGTGGGACTGATTTCACTGAGGATGATCGTACCTAAATCCACTCAGGATGCTGCTACCAGCCTCATGACGTGGATTTCATGGCTGAGTGACACTCCATTGGACCTACGTAGCACCACTTGTCCACTTGTCTTTGTCCACTTGTCCACTCGTCTTTGTCCACTTGGCTCTTTCCTGGGATATGAAACGTGTACCGGAGTGGAGGTTCTTGTCAAGACAGCAGCCCTCAACTTTGGGGTCCCTGTGTCTGGTTGATTTTTTCATTTTCCCAAGGTCAACGCCCATGTGTGGAAGTGCCCTATGCTCTGTGGTTCTGTGTTTTACATGGTTTGGGAAAGAGGATACACTTGTGAAGATTGGCTGTTGGCCATTGACATCCCGCCCATCAGCTTAACAAGGCTCCCTTGACTCCGTGGCCTGTCCTGACTTTCTGGTTTTTAGACTTTTTTCGCCTGGCCCTTTTGCCCCGGGCGGGAGCCGAGAGATTTCTTTGTAGTGCTGATTTGCCCTCCCAGGTTGCTTGGTTGGCCAAAAAGGGCGTATGCGTTTTTTCCTGAATATATTCAGGAAAAAACGCATACGCCCTTTTTGGCCAACCGCATGATTGTCCACGTTCTGGCGCTTTTCATGTGCTATCGGGGCCATTCCGATGTACCCGTTGACATCCGTTTCCTGCAATTCTGCCTTGCGTTCAACGCCTCTTCGTAGCCTGACCTCAATATATTTTGGGGCGATAGTTATCGTTTAGAACTCTGCAGGTTTGTGAAGTGCAGTGCCCCTGAGCTCCATTTCCCAAGTCGCTTTTTTGTGAGTGGGACGCAACACGGCTGGATGGCTTCACGCCCTATTGTCGATCCGCGGTGGCAGGCTGAACCTCTGGTGAATTCTTCTTCGTGATGGGAAATGAGAGTGACATGTGCCCGACCAAACACCTCCAGCGAGTCTCTCATTGGTTCCCCCTCTTGCAGTTCATCCTGCGGACAAATTGCAGACGGTACGAAAGAGGCATGGAAAGGCGCCGAGTCTCCAAGTGGGGAGATTGTTAGTAAGGGGGCCTGAATGGAGAACACGAGCACCAGGAGATGAAAACTGAGGTGAGTTTCAGAAAGCTTTCCCGATCCCACGGTGTAGCATCCGCTGGGTTTCCAATGAGTGCTTTCGCTGTCGGAAGATTGCGTTGAACCTGGAGAGTTGGGACCCATGGAATGGGGAGCACGCAGGATTCCTTTCAAGGGTCTGCATTTGCTTTCCCAACCTCACCCATCGTCTCAGCCCCAAGAATGTCCAGCCTTATGTCTTCTGCCGCTGGGGCTGTAGATGTGGTCAATCCTGGTTGCATGCCAGTCCCTGAACGCATTTGGGAAGAATTTCTCTCTGTTTTGCCCTGCTAGTTTCTTCTTTATGTTGGAAATGTATCCTCAGAATGGGTCTGAGCTGATTTTCCCTGCTGGTTTTAGGCCGCTTTACACACACTTGATGCACTTACACAGAGATATCAAGACTTAGCTTTTAAGATGCTTACTAGTCGGATAGATACTTGTGCGATGAACAGGGTCTGGTGAGTCCAGTTGATTGAGCAAGGAGTAGGTCGTGTCCATTCCATATTCGGTTTTCGGAAGGGTATCTGTGCTCATTTCAAACTCGAGTTTTATGCGTCACCCCACCTCACCTTTCCCCTGAAGCAGGCATAAGTGTGTTTTCTAAAAGCGTGACTCTGTTCTGTTTGGGGATTCAGTTCATGGGGAGTGATTTTTACATTCCCTCGATAAGTGATATCATAAGTTTCTTTTTTTGTGGGACTGATTTCACTGAGGATGATCGTACCTAAATCCACTCAGGATGCTGCTACCAGCCTCATGACGTGGATTTCATGGCTGAGTGACACTCCATTGGACCTACGTAGCACCACTTGTCCACTTGTCTTTGTCCACTTGTCCACTCGTCTTTGTCCACTTGGCTCTTTCCTGGGATATGAAACGTGTACCGGAGTGGAGGTTCTTGTCAAGACAGCAGCCCTCAACTTTGGGGTCCCTGTGTCTGGTTGATTTTTTCATTTTCCCAAGGTCAACGCCCATGTGTGGAAGTGCCCTATGCTCTGTGGTTGTGTTTTACATGGTTTGGGAAAGAGGATACACTTGTGAAGATTGGCTGTTGGCCATTGACATCCCGCCCATCAGCTTAACAAGGCTCCCTTGACTCCGTGGCCTGTCCTGCCTTTCTGGTTTTTAGACTTTTTTCGCCTGGCCCTTTTGCCCCGTTGGGGGGGGGGGGCGAGAGATTTCTTTGTAGTGCTGATTTGCTCTCCCAGATTGCTTGGTTGGCCAAAAAGGGCGTATGCGTTTTTTCCTGAATATATTCAGGAAAAAACGCATACGCCCTTTTTGGCCAACCGCATCATTGTCCACGTTCTGGCGCTTTTCATGTGCTATCGGGGCCATTCCGATGTACCCGTTGACATCCGTTTCCTGCAATTCTGCCTTGCGTTCAACGCCTCTTCGTAGCCTGACCTCAATATATTTTGGGGCGATAGTTATCGTTTAGAACTCTGCAGGTTTGGGAAGTGCAGTGCCCCTGAGCTCCATTTCCCAAGCCGCTTTTTTGTGAGTGGGACGCAACACGGCTGGATGGCTTCACGCCCTATTGTCGATCCGCGGTGGCAGGCTGAACCTCTGGTGAATTCTTCTTCGTGATGGGAAATGAGAGTGACATGTGCCCGACCAAACACCTCCAGCGAGTCTCTCATTGGTTCCCCCTCTTGCAGTTCATCCTGCGGACAAATTGCAGACGGTACGAAAGAGGCATGGAAAGGCGCCGAGTCTCCAAGTGGGGAGATTGTTAGTAAGGGGGCCTGAATGGAGAACACGAGCACCAGGAGATGAAAACTGAGGTGAGTTTCAGAAAGCTTTCCCGATCCCACGGTGTAGCATCCGCTGGGTTTCCAATGAGTGCTTTCGCTGTCGGAAGATTGCGTTGAACCTGGAGAGTTGGGACCCATGGAATGGGGAGCACGCAGGATTCCTTTCAAGGGTCTGCATTTGCTTTCCCAACCTCACCCATCGTCTCAGCCCCAAGAGTGTCCAGCCTTATGTCTTCTGCCGCTGGGGCTGTAGATGTGGTCAATCCTGGTTGCATGCCAGTCCCTGAACGCATTTTGGAAGAATTTCTCTCTGTTTTGCCCTGCTGGTTTCTTCTTTATGTTGGAAATGTATCCTCAGAATGGGTCTGAGCTGATTTTCCCTGCTGGTTTTAGGCCGCTTTACACACACTTGATGCACTTACACAGAGATATCAAGACTTAGCTTTTAAGATGCTTACTAGTCGGATAGATACTTGTGCGATGAACAGGGTCTGGTGAGTCCAGTTGATTGAGCAAGGAGTAGGTCGTGTCCATTCCATATTCGGTTTTCGGAAGGGTATCTGTGCTCATTTCAAACTCGAGTTTTATGCGTCACCCCACCTCACCTTTCCCCTGAAGCAGGCATAAGTGTGTTTTCTAAAAGCGTGACTCTGTTCTGTTTGGGGATTCATTTCATGCGGAGCGATTTTTACATTCCCTCGATAAGTGATATCATAAGTTTCTTTTTTTGTGGGACTGATTTCACTGAGGATGATCGTACCTAAATCCACTCAGGATGCTGCTACCAGCCTCATGACGTGGATTTCATGGCTGAGTGACACTCCATTGGACCTACGTAGCACCACTTGTCCACTTGTCCACTTGTCCTTGTCCACTTGTCCACTCGACTTTGTCCACTTGGCTCTTTCCTGGGATATGAAACGTGTACCGGAGTAGAGGTTCTTGTCAAGACAGCAGCCCTCAACTTTGGGGTCCCTGTGTATGGTTGATTTTTAAATTTTCCCAAGGTCAACGCCCATGTGTGAAAGTGCCCTATGGTCTGTGGTTCTGTGTTTTACATGGTTTGGGAAAGAGGATACACTTGTGAAGATTGGCTGTTGGCCATTGACATCCCGCCCATCAGCTTAACAATGCTCCCTTGACTCCTTGGGCTGTCCTGCCTTTCTGGTTTTTAGACTTTTTTCGCCTGGCCCATTTGCCCAGGGGGGGGGGCGAGAGATTTCTTTGTAGTGCTGATTTGCTCTCCCAGGTTGCTTGGTTGGCCAAAAAGGGCGTATGCGTTTTTTCCTGAATATATTCAGGAAAAAACGCATACGCCCTTTTTGGCCAACTGCATCATTGTCCACGTTCTGGCGCTTTTCATGTGCTATCGGGGCCATTCCGATGTACCCGTTGACATCCGTTTCCTGCAATTCTGCCTTGCGTTCAACGCCTCTTCGTAGCCTGACCTCAATATATTTTGGGGCGATAGTTATCGTTTAGAACTCTGCAGGTTTGGGAAGTGCAGTGCCCCTGAGCTCCATTTCCCAAGTCGCTTTTTTGTGAGTGGGACGCAACACGGCTGGATGGCTTCACGCCCTATTGTCGATCCGCGGTGGCAGGCTGAACCTCTGGTGAATTCTTCTTCGTGATGGGAAATGAGAGTGACATGTGCCCGACCAAACACCTCCAGCGAGTCTCTCATTGGTTCCCCCTCTTGCAGTTCATCCTGCGGACAAATTGCAGACGGTACGAAAGAGGCATGGAAAGGCGCCGAGTCTCCAAGTGGGGAGATTGTTAGTAAGGGGGCCTGAATGGAGAACACGAGCACCAGGAGATGAAAACTGAGGTGAGTTTCAGAAAGCTTTCCCGATCCCACGGTGTAGCATCCGCTGGGTTTCCAATGAGTGCTTTCGCTGTCGGAAGATTGCGTTGAACCTGGAGAGTTGGGACCCATGGAATGGGGAGCACGCAGGATTCCTTTCAAGGGTCTGCATTTGCTTTCCCAACCTCACCCATCGTCTCAGCCCCAAGAATGTCCAGCCTTATGTCTTCTGCCGCTGGGGCTGTAGATGTGGTCAATCCTGGTTGCATGCCAGTCCCTGAACGCATTTGGGAAGAATTTCTCTCTGTTTTGCCCTGCTAGTTTCTTCTTTATGTTGGAAATGTATCCTCAGAATGGGTCTGAGCTGATTTTCCCTGCTGGTTTTAGGCCGCTTTACACACACTTGATGCACTTACACAGAGATATCAAGACTTAGCTTTTAAGATGCTTACTAGTCGGATAGATACTTGTGCGATGAACAGGGTCTGGTGAGTCCAGTTGATTGAGCAAGGAGTAGGTCGTGTCCATTCCATATTCGGTTTTCGGAAGGGTATCTGTGCTCATTTCAAACTCGAGTTTTATGCGTCACCCCACCTCACCTTTCCCCTGAAGCAGGCATAAGTGTGTTTTCTAAAAGCGTGACTCTGTTCTGTTTGGGGATTCAGTTCATGGGGAGTGATTTTTACATTCCCTCGATAAGTGATATCATAAGTTTCTTTTTTTGTGGGACTGATTTCACTGAGGATGATCGTACCTAAATCCACTCAGGATGCTGCTACCAGCCTCATGACGTGGATTTCATGGCTGAGTGACACTCCATTGGACCTACGTAGCACCACTTGTCCACTTGTCTTTGTCCACTTGTCCACTCGTCTTTGTCCACTTGGCTCTTTCCTGGGATATGAAACGTGTACCGGAGTGGAGGTTCTTGTCAAGACAGCAGCCCTCAACTTTGGGGTCCCTGTGTCTGGTTGATTTTTTCATTTTCCCAAGGTCAACGCCCATGTGTGGAAGTGCCCTATGCTCTGTGGTTGTGTTTTACATGGTTTGGGAAAGAGGATACACTTGTGAAGATTGGCTGTTGGCCATTGACATCCCGCCCATCAGCTTAACAAGGCTCCCTTGACTCCGTGGCCTGTCCTGCCTTTCTGGTTTTTAGACTTTTTTCGCCTGGCCCTTTTGCCCCGTTGGGGGGGGGGGGCGAGAGATTTCTTTGTAGTGCTGATTTGCTCTCCCAGATTGCTTGGTTGGCCAAAAAGGGCGTATGCGTTTTTTCCTGAATATATTCAGGAAAAAACGCATACGCCCTTTTTGGCCAACCGCATCATTGTCCACGTTCTGGCGCTTTTCATGTGCTATCGGGGCCATTCCGATGTACCCGTTGACATCCGTTTCCTGCAATTCTGCCTTGCGTTCAACGCCTCTTCGTAGCCTGACCTCAATATATTTTGGGGCGATAGTTATCGTTTAGAACTCTGCAGGTTTGGGAAGTGCAGTGCCCCTGAGCTCCATTTCCCAAGCCGCTTTTTTGTGAGTGGGACGCAACACGGCTGGATGGCTTCACGCCCTATTGTCGATCCGCGGTGGCAGGCTGAACCTCTGGTGAATTCTTCTTCGTGATGGGAAATGAGAGTGACATGTGCCCGACCAAACACCTCCAGCGAGTCTCTCATTGGTTCCCCCTCTTGCAGTTCATCCTGCGGACAAATTGCAGACGGTACGAAAGAGGCATGGAAAGGCGCCGAGTCTCCAAGTGGGGAGATTGTTAGTAAGGGGGCCTGAATGGAGAACACGAGCACCAGGAGATGAAAACTGAGGTGAGTTTCAGAAAGCTTTCCCGATCCCACGGTGTAGCATCCGCTGGGTTTCCAATGAGTGCTTTCGCTGTCGGAAGATTGCGTTGAACCTGGAGAGTTGGGACCCATGGAATGGGGAGCACGCAGGATTCCTTTCAAGGGTCTGCATTTGCTTTCCCAACCTCACCCATCGTCTCAGCCCCAAGAGTGTCCAGCCTTATGTCTTCTGCCGCTGGGGCTGTAGATGTGGTCAATCCTGGTTGCATGCCAGTCCCTGAACGCATTTTGGAAGAATTTCTCTCTGTTTTGCCCTGCTGGTTTCTTCTTTATGTTGGAAATGTATCCTCAGAATGGGTCTGAGCTGATTTTCCCTGCTGGTTTTAGGCCGCTTTACACACACTTGATGCACTTACACAGAGATATCAAGACTTAGCTTTTAAGATGCTTACTAGTCGGATAGATACTTGTGCGATGAACAGGGTCTGGTGAGTCCAGTTGATTGAGCAAGGAGTAGGTCGTGTCCATTCCATATTCGGTTTTCGGAAGGGTATCTGTGCTCATTTCAAACTCGAGTTTTATGCGTCACCCCACCTCACCTTTCCCCTGAAGCAGGCATAAGTGTGTTTTCTAAAAGCGTGACTCTGTTCTGTTTGGGGATTCATTTCATGCGGAGCGATTTTTACATTCCCTCGATAAGTGATATCATAAGTTTCTTTTTTTGTGGGACTGATTTCACTGAGGATGATCGTACCTAAATCCACTCAGGATGCTGCTACCAGCCTCATGACGTGGATTTCATGGCTGAGTGACACTCCATTGGACCTACGTAGCACCACTTGTCCACTTGTCCACTTGTCCTTGTCCACTTGTCCACTCGACTTTGTCCACTTGGCTCTTTCCTGGGATATGAAACGTGTACCGGAGTAGAGGTTCTTGTCAAGACAGCAGCCCTCAACTTTGGGGTCCCTGTGTATGGTTGATTTTTAAATTTTCCCAAGGTCAACGCCCATGTGTGAAAGTGCCCTATGGTCTGTGGTTCTGTGTTTTACATGGTTTGGGAAAGAGGATACACTTGTGAAGATTGGCTGTTGGCCATTGACATCCCGCCCATCAGCTTAACAATGCTCCCTTGACTCCTTGGGCTGTCCTGCCTTTCTGGTTTTTAGACTTTTTTCGCCTGGCCCATTTGCCCAGGGGGGGGGGCGAGAGATTTCTTTGTAGTGCTGATTTGCTCTCCCAGGTTGCTTGGTTGGCCAAAAAGGGCGTATGCGTTTTTTCCTGAATATATTCAGGAAAAAACGCATACGCCCTTTTTGGCCAACTGCATCATTGTCCACGTTCTGGCGCTTTTCATGTGCTATCGGGGCCATTCCGATGTACCCGTTTCCTGCAATTCTGCCTTGCGTTCAACGCCTCTTCGTAGCCTGACCTCAATATATTTTGGGGCGATAGTTATCGTTTAGAACTCTGCAGGTTTGGGAAGTGCAGTGCCCCTGAGCTCCATTTCCCAAGTCGCTTTTTTGTGAGTGGGACGCAACACGGCTGGATGGCTTCACGCCCTATTGTCGATCCGCGGTGGCAGGCTGAACCTCTTGTGAATTCTTCTTCATGATGGGAAATGAGAGTGACATGTGCCCGACCAAACACCTCCAGCGAGTCTCTCATTGGTTCCCCCTCTTGCAGTTCATCCTGCGGACAAATTGCAGACGGTACGAAAGAGGCATGGAAAGGCGCCGAGTCTCCAAGTGGGGAGATTGTTAGTAAGGGGGCCTGAATGGAGAACACGAGCACCAGGAGATGAAAACTGAGGTGAGTTTCAGAAAGCTTTCCCGATCCCACGGTGTAGCATCCGCTGGGTTTCCAATGAGTGCTTTCGCTGTCGGAAGATTGCGTTGAACCTGGAGAGTTGGGACCCATGGAATGGGGAGCACGCAGGATTCCTTTCAAGGGTCTGCATTTGCTTTCCCAACCTCACCCATCGTCTCAGCCTCAAGAGTGTCCAGCCTTATGTCTTCTGCCGCTGGGGCTGTAGATGTGGTCAATCCTGGTTGCATGCCAGTCCCTTAACGCATTTTGGAAGAATTTCTCTCTGTTTTGCCCTGCTAGTTTCTTCTTTATGTTGGAAATGTATCCTCAGAATGGGTCTGAGCTGATTTTCCCTGCTGGTTTTAGGCCGCTTTACACACACTTGATGCACTTACACAGAGATATCAAGACTTAGCTTTTAAGATGCTTACTAGTCGGATAGATACTTGTGCGATGAACAGGGTCTGGTGAGTCCAGTTGATTGAGCAAGGAGTAGGTCGTGTCCATTCCATATTCGGTTTTCGGAAGGGTATCTGTGCTCATTTCAAACTCGAGTTTTATGCGTCACCCCACCTCACCTTTCCCCTGAAGCAGGCATAAGTGTGTTTTCTAAAAGCGTGACTCTGTTCTGTTTGGGGATTCAGTTCATGGGGAGCGATTTTTACATTCCCTCGATAAGTGATATCATAAGTTTCTTTTTTTGTGGGACTGATTTCACTGAGGATGATCGTACCTAAATCCACTCAGGATGCTGCTACCAGCCTCATGACGTGGATTTCATGGCTGAGTGACACTCCATTGGACCTACGTAGCACCACTTGTCCACTTGTCTTTGTCCACTTGTCCACTCGTCTTTGTCCACTTGGCTCTTTCCTGGGATATGAAACGTGTACCGGAGTGGAGGTTCTTGTCAAGACAGCAGCCCTCAACTTTGGGGTCCCTGTGTCTGGTTGATTTTTTCATTTTCCCAAGGTCAACGCCCATGTGTGGAAGTGCCCTATGCTCTGTGGTTCTGTGTTTTACATGGTTTGGGAAAGAGGATACACTTGTGAAGATTGGCTGTTGGCCATTGACATCCCGCCCATCAGCTTAACAAGGCTCCCTTGACTCCGTGGCCTGTCCTGCCTTTCTGGTTTTTAGACTTTTTTCGCCTGGCCCTTTTGCCCCGTTGGGTGGGGGGCGAGAGATTTCTTTGTAGTGCTGATTTGCTCTCCCAGGTTGCTTGGTTGGCCAAAAAGGGCGTATGCGTTTTTTCCTGAATATATTCAGGAAAAAACGCATACGCCCTTTTTGGCCAACCGCATCATTGTCCACGTTCTGGCGCTTTTCATGTGCTATCGGGGCCATTCCGATGTACCCGTTGACATCCGTTTCCTGCAATTCTGCCTTGCGTTCAACGCCTCTTCGTAGCCTGACCTCAATATATTTTGGGGCGATAGTTATCGTTTAGAACTCTGCAGGTTTGGGAAGTGCAGTGCCCCTGAGCTCCATTTCCCAAGTCGCTTTTTTGTGAGTGGGACGCAACACGGCTGGATGGCTTCACGCCCTATTGTCGATCCGCGGTGGCAGGCTGAACCTCTTGTGAATTCTTCTTCGTGATGGGAAATGAGAGTGACATGTGCCCGACCAAACACCTCCAGCGAGTCTCTCATTGGTTCCCCCTCTTGCAGTTCATCCTGCGGACAAATTGCAGACGGTACGAAAGAGGCATGGAAAGGCGCCGAGTCTCCAAGTGGGGAGATTGTTAGTAAGGGGGCCTGAATGGAGAACACGAGCACCAGGAGATGAAAACTGAGGTGAGTTTCAGAAAGCTTTCCCGATCCCACGGTGTAGCATCCGCTGGGTTTCCAATGAGTGCTTTCGCTGTCGGAAGATTGCGTTGAACCTGGAGAGTTGGGACCCATGGAATGGGGAGCACGCAGGATTCCTTTCAAGGGTCTGCATTTGCTTTCCCAACCTCACCCATCGTCTCAGCCCCAAGAGTGTCCAGCCTTATGTCTTCTGCCGCTGGGGCTGTAGATGTGGTCAATCCTGGTTGCATGCCAGTCCCTGAACGCATTTGGGAAGAATTTCTCTCTGTTTTGCCCTGCTGGTTTCTTCTTTATGTTGGAAATGTATCCTCAGAATGGGTCTGAGCTGATTTTCCCTGCTGGTTTTAGGCCGCTTTACACACACTTGATGCACTTACACAGAGATATCAAGACTTAGCTTTTAAGATGCTTACTAGTCGGATAGATACTTGTGCGATGAACAGGGTCTGGTGAGTCCAGTTGATTGAGCAAGGAGTAGGTCGTGTCCATTCCATATTCGGTTTTCGGAAGGGTATCTGTGCTCATTTCAAACTCGAGTTTTATGCGTCACCCCACCTCACCTTTCCCCTGAAGCAGGCATAAGTGTGTTTTCTAAAAGCGTGACTCTGTTCTGTTTGGGGATTCAGTTCATGGGGAGCGATTTTTACATTCCCTCGATAAGTGATATCATAAGTTTCTTTTTTTGTGGGACTGATTTCACTGAGGATGATCGTACCTAAATCCACTCAGGATGCTGCTACCAGCCTCATGACGTGGATTTCATGGCTGAGTGACACTCCATTGGACCTACGTAGCACCACTTGTCCACTTGTCTTTGTCCACTTGTCCACTCGTCTTTGTCCACTTGGCTCTTTCCTGGGATATGAAACGTGTACCGGAGTGGAGGTTCTTGTCAAGCCAGCAGCCCTCAACTTTGGGGTCCCTGTGTCTGGTTGATTTTTTCATTTTCCCAAGGTCAACGCCCATGTGTGGAAGTGCCCTATGCTCTGTGGTTCTGTGTTTTACATGGTTTGGGAAAGAGGATACACTTGTGAAGATTGGCTGTTGGCCATTGACATCCCGCCCATCAGCTTAACAAGGCTCCCTTGACTCCGTGGCCTGTCCTGCCTTTCTGGTTTTTAGACTTTTTTCGCCTGGCCCTTTTGCCCCGTTGGGTGGGGGGCGAGAGATTTCTTTGTAGTGCTGATTTGCTCTCCCAGGTTGCTTGGTTGGCCAAAAAGGGCGTATGCGTTTTTTCCTGAATATATTCAGGAAAAAACGCATACGCCCTTTTTGGCCAACCGCATCATTGTCCACGTTCTGGCGCTTTTCATGTGCTATCGGGGCCATTCCGATGTACCCGTTGACATCCGTTTCCTGCAATTCTGCCTTGCGTTCAACGCCTCTTCGTAGCCTGACCTCAATATATTTTGGGGCGATAGTTATCGTTTAGAACTCTGCAGGTTTGGGAAGTGCAGTGCCCCTGAGCTCCATTTCCCAAGTCGCTTTTTTGTGAGTGGGACGCAACACGGCTGGATGGCTTCACGCCCTATTGTCGATCCGCGGTGGCAGGCTGAACCTCTGGTGAATTCTTCTTCGTGATGGGAAATGAGAGTGACATGTGCCCGACCAAACACCTCCAGCGAGTCTCTCATTGGTTCCCCCTCTTGCAGTTCATCCTGCGGACAAATTGCAGACGGTACGAAAGAGGCATGGAAAGGCGCCGAGTCTCCAAGTGGGGAGATTGTTAGTAAGGGGGCCTGAATGGAGAACACGAGCACCAGGAGATGAAAACTGAGGTGAGTTTCAGAAAGCTTTCCCGATCCCACGGTGTAGCATCCGCTGGGTTTCCAATGAGTGCTTTCGCTGTCGGAAGATTGTGTTGAACCTGGAGAGTTGGGACCCATGGAATGGGGAGCACGCAGGATTCCTTTCAAGGGTCTGCATTTGCTTTCCCAACCTCACCCATCGTCTCAGCCCCAAGAGTGTCCAGCCTTATGTCTTCTGCCGCTGGGGCTGTAGATGTGGTCAATCCTGGTTGCATGCCAGTCCCTGAACGCATTTTGGAAGAATTTCTCTCTGTTTTGCCCTGCTAGTTTCTTCTTTATGTTGGAAATGTATCCTCAGAATGGGTCTGAGCTTATTTTCCCTGCTGTTTTTAGGCCGCTTTACACACACTTGATTCACTTACACAGAGATATCAAGACTTAGCTTTTAAGATGCTTACTAGTCGGATAGATACTTGTGCGATGAACGGGGTCTGTTGAGTCCAGTTGATTGAGCAAGGAGTAGGTCGTGTCCATTCCATATTCGGTTTTCGGAAGGGTATCTGTGGTCATTTCAAACTCGAGTTTTATGCGTCACCCCACCTCACCTTTGCCCTGAAGCAGGCATAAGTGTGTTTTCTAAAAGCGTGACTCTGTTCTGTTTGGGGATTCATTTCATGGGGAGCGATTTTTACATTCCCTCGATAAGTGATATCATAAGTTTCTTTTTTTGTGGGACTGATTTCACTGAGGATGATCGTACCTAAATCCACTCAGGATGCTGCTACCAGCCTCATGACGTGGATTTCATGGCTGAGTGACACTCCATTGGACCTACGTAGCACCACTTGTCCACTTGTCTTTGTCCACTTGTCCACTCGTCTTTGTCCACTTGGCTCTTTCCTGGGATATGAAACGTGTACCGGAGTGGAGGTTCTTGTCAAGACAGCAGCCCTCAACTTTGGGGTCCCTGTGTCTGGTTGATTTTTTCATTTTCCCAAGGTCAACGCCCATGTGTGGAAGTGCCCTATGGTCTGTGGTTCTGTGTTTTACATGGTTTGGGAAAGAGGATACACTTGTGAAGATTGGCTGTTGGCCATTGACATCCCGCCCATCAGCTTAACAAGGCTCCCTTGACTCCGTGGCCTGTCCTGCCTTTCTGGTTTTTAGATTTTTTTCGCCTGGCCCTTTTGCCCCGGGGGTGGGGGGGCCGAGAGATTTCTTTGTAGTGCTGATTTGCTCTCCCAGGTTGCTTGGTTGGCCAAAAAGGGCGTATGCGATTTTTCCTGAATATATTCAGGAAAAAACGCATACGCCCTTTTTGCCCAACCGCATCATTGTCCACGTTCTGGCGCTTTTCATGTGCTATCGGGGCCATTCCGATGTACCCGTTGACATCCGTTTCCTGCAATTCTGCCTTGCGTTCAACGCCTCTTCGTAGCCTGACCTCAATATATTTTGGGGCGATAGTTATCGTTTAGAACTCTGCAGGTTTGGGAAGTGCAGTGCCCCTGAGCTCCATTTCCCAAGTCGCTTTTTTGTGAGTGGGACGCAACACGGCTGGATGGCTTCACGCCCTATTGTCGATCCGCGGTGGCAGGCTGAACCTCTGGTGAATTCTTCTTCGTGATGGGAAATGAGAGTGACATGTGCCCGACCAAACACCTCCAGCGAGTCTCTCATTGGTTCCCCCTCTTGCAGTTCATCCTGCGGACAAATTGCAGACGGTACGAAAGAGGCATGGAAAGGCGCCGAGTCTCCAAGTGGGGAGATTGTTAGTAAGGGGGCCTGAATGGAGAACACGAGCACCAGGAGATGAAAACTGAGGTGAGTTTCAGAAAGCTTTCCCGATCCCACGGTGTAGCATCCGCTGGGTTTCCAATGAGTGCTTTCGCTGTCGGAAGATTGCGTTGAACCTGGAGAGTTGGGACCCATGGAATGGGGAGCACGCAGGATTCCTTTCAAGGGTCTGCATTTGCTTTCCCAACCTCACCCATCGTCTCAGCCCCAAGAGTGTCCAGCCTTATGTCTTCTGCCGCTGGGGCTGTAGATGTGGTCAATCCTGGTTGCATGCCAGTCCCTGAACGCATTTGGGAAGAATTTCTCTCTGTTTTGCCCTGCTTGTTTCTTCTTTATGTTGGCAATGTATCCTCAGAATGGGTCTGAGCTGATTTTCCCTGCTGGTTTTAGGCCGCTTTACACACACTTGATGCACTTACACAGAGATATCAAGACTTAGCTTTTAAGATGCTTACTAGTCGGATAGATACTTGTGCGATGAACAGGGTCTGGTGAGTCCAGTTGATTGAGCAAGGAGTAGGTCGTGTCCATTCCATATTCGGTTTTCGGAAGGGTATCTGTGCTCATTTCAAACTCGAGTTTTATGCGTCACCCCACCTCACCTTTCCCCTGAAGCAGGCATAAGTGTGTTTTCTAAAAGCGTGACTCTGTTCTGTTTGGGGATTCATTTCATGGGGAGCGATTTTTACATTCCCTCCATAAGTGATATCATAAGTTTCTTTTTTTGTGGGACTGATTTCACTGAGGATGATCGTACCTAAATCCACTCAGGATGCTGCTACCAGCCTCATGACGTGGATTTCATGGCTGAGTGACACTCCATTGGACCTACGTAGCACCACTTGTCCACTTGTCTTTGTCCACTTGTCCACTCGTCTTTGTCCACTTGGCTCTTTCCTGGGATATGAAACGTGTACCGGAGTGGAGGTTCTTGTCAAGACAGCAGCCCTCAACTTTGGGGTCCCTGTGTCTGGTTGATTTTTTTCATTTTCCCAAGGTCAACGCCCATGTGTGGAAGTGCCCTATGCTCTGTGGTTCTGTGTTTTACATGGTTTGGGAAAGAGGATACACTTGTGAAGATTGGCTGTTGGCCATTGACATCCCGCCCATCAGCTTAACAAGGCTCCCTTGACTCCGTGGCCTGTCCTGCCTTTCTGGTTTTTAGACTTTTTTCGCCTGGCCCTTTTGCCCCGGCGGGGGGGGGGCGAGAGATTTCTTTGTAGTGCTGATTTGCTCTCCCAGGTTGCTTGGTTGGCCAAAAAGGGCGTATGCGTTTTTTCCTGAATATATTCAGGAAAAAACGCATACGCCCTTTTTGGCCAACCGCATCATTGTCCACGTTCTGGCGCTTTTCATGTGCTATCGGGGCCATTCCGATGTACCCGTTGACATCCGTTTCCTGCAATTCTGCCTTGCGTTCAACGCCTCTTCGTAGCCTGACCTCAATATATTTTGGGGCGATAGTTATCGTTTAGAACTCTGCAGGTTTGGGAAGTGCAGTGCCCCTGAGCTCCATTTCCCAAGTCGCTTTTTTGGGAGGGGGACGCAACACGGCTGGATGGCTTCACGCCCTATTGTCGATCCGCGGTGGCAGGCTGAACCTCTGGTGAATTCTTCTTCGTGATGGGAAATGAGAGTGACATGTGCCCGACCAAACACCTCCAGCGAGTCTCTCATTGGTTCCCCCTCTTGCAGTTCATCCTGCGGACAAATTGCAGACGGTACGAAAGAGGCATGGAAAGGCGCCGAGTCTCCAAGTGGGGAGATTGTTAGTAAGGGGGCCTGAATGGAGAACACGAGCACCAGGAGATGAAAACTGAGGTGAGTTTCAGAAAGCTTTCCCGATCCCACGGTGTAGCATCCGCTGGGTTTCCAATGAGTGCTTTCGCTGTCGGACGATTGCGTTGAACCTGGAGAGTTGGGACCCATGGAATGGGGAGCACACAGGATTCCTTTCAAGGGTCTGCATTTGCTTTCCCAACCTCACCAATCGTCTCAGCCCCAAGAGTGTCCAGCCTTATGTCTTCTGCCGCTGGGGCTGTAGATGTGGTCAATCCTGGTTGCATGCCAGTCCCTGAACGCATTTTGGAAGAATTTCTCTCTGTTTTGCCCTGCTTGTTTCTTCTTTATGTTGGAAATGTATCCTCAGAATGGGTCTGAGCTGATTTTCCCTGCTGGTTTTAGGCCGCTTTACACACACTTGATGCACTTACACAGAGATATCAAGACTTAGCTTTTAAGATGCTTACTAGTCGGATAGATACTTGTGCGATGAACAGGGTCTGGTGAGTCCAGTTGATTGAGCAAGGAGTAGGTCGTGTCCATTCCATATTCGGTTTTCGGAAGGGTATCTGTGCTCATTTCAAACTCGAGTTTTATGCGTCACCCCACCTCACCTTTCTCCTGAAGCAGGCATAAGTGTGTTTTCTAAAAGCGTGACTCTGTTCTGTTTGGGGATTCATTTCATGGGGAGCGATTTTTACATTCCCTCCATAAGTGATATCATAAGTTTCTTTTTTTGTGGGACTGATTTCACTGAGGATGATCGTACCTAAATCCACTCAGGATGCTGCTACCAGCCTCATGACGTGGATTTCATGGCTGAGTGACACTCCATTGGACCTACGTAGCACCACTTGTCCACTTGTCTTTGTCCACTTGTCCACTCGTCTTTGTCCACTTGGCTCTTTCCTGGGATATGAAACGTGTACCGGAGTGGAGGTTCTTGTCAAGACAGCAGCCCTCAACTTTGGGGTCCCTGTGTCTGGTTGATTTTTTCATTTTCCCAAGGTCAACGCCCCTGTGTGGAAGTGCCCTATGCTCTGTGGTTCTGTGTTTTCCATGGTTTGGGAAAGAGGATACACTTGTGAAGATTGGCTGTTGGCCATTGACATCCCGCCCATCAGCTTAACAAGGCTCCCTTGACTCCGTGGCCTGTCCTGCCTTTCTGGTTTTTAGACTTTTTTCGCCTGGCCCTTTTGCCCCGGGGGTGGGGGGGGCGAGAAATTTCTTTGTAGTGCTGATTTGCTTTCCCAGGTTGCTTGGTTGGCCAAAAAGGGCGTATGCGTTTTTTCCTGAATATATTCAGGAAAAAACGCATACGCCCTTTTTGGCCAACCGCATCATTGTCCACGTTCTGGCGCTTTTCATGTGCTATCGGGGCCATTCCGATGTACCCGTTGACATCCGTTTCCTGCAATTCTGCCTTACGTTCAACGCCTCTTCGTAGCCTGACCTCAATATATTTTGGGGCGATAGTTATCGTTTAGAACTCTGCAGGTTTGGGAAGTGCAGTGCCCCTGAGCTCCATTTCCCAAGTCGCTTTTTTGTGAGTGGGACGCAACGCGGCTGGATGGCTTCACGCCCTATTGTCGATCCGCGGTGGCAGGCTGAACCTCTGGTGAATTCTTCTTCGTGATGGGAAATGAGAGTGACATGTGCCCGACCAAACACCTCCAGCGAGTCTCTCATTGGTTCCCCCTCTTGCAGTTCATCCTGCGGACAAGTTGCAGACGGTACGAAAGAGGCATGGAAAGGCGCCGAGTCTCCAAGTGGGGAGATTGTTAGTAAGGGGGCCTGAATGGAGAACACGAGCACCAGGAGATGAAAACTGAGGTGAGTTTCAGAAAGCTTTCCCGATCCCACGGTGTAGCATCCGCTGGGTTTCCAATGAGTGCTTTCGCTGTCGGAAGATTGCGTTGAACCTGGAGAGTTGGGACCCATGGAATGGGGAGCACGCAGGATTCCTTTCAAGGGTCTGCATTTGCTTTCCCAACCTCACCCATCGTCTCAGCCCCAAGAGTGTCCAGCCTTATGTCTTCTGCCGCTGGGGCTGTAGATGTGGTCAATCCTGGTTGCATGCCAGTCCCTGAACGCATTTGGGAAGAATTTCTCTCTGTTTTGCCCTGCTGGTTTCTTCTTTATGTTGGAAATGTATCCTCAGAATGGGTCTGAGCTGATTTTCCCTGCTGGTTTTAGGCCGCTTTACACACACTTGATGCACTTACACAGAGATATCAAGACTTAGCTTTTAAGATGCTTACTAGTCGGATAGATACTTGTGCGATGAACAGGGTCTGGTGAGTCCAGTTGATTGAGCAAGGAGTAGGTCGTGTCCATTCCATATTCGGTTTTCGGAAGGGTATCTGTGCTCATTTCAAACTCGAGTTTTATGCGTCACCCCACCTCACCTTTCCCCTGAAGCAGGCATAAGTGTGTTTTCTAAAAGCGTGACTCTGTTCTGTTTGGGGATTCATTTCATGGGGAGCGATTTTTACATTCCCTCCATAAGTGATATCATAAGTTTCTTTTTTTGTGGGACTGATTTAACTGAGGATGATCGTACCTAAATCCACTCAGGATGCTGCTACCAGCCTCATGACGTGGATTTCATGGCTGAGTGACACTCCATTGGACCTACGTAGCACCACTTGTCCACTTGTCTTTGTCCACTTGTCCACTCGTCTTTGTCCACTTGGCTCTTTCCTGGGATATGAAACGTGTACCGGAGTGGAGGTTCTTGTCAAGACAGCAGCCCTCAACTTTGGGGTCCCTGTGTCTGGTTGATTTTTTTCATTTTCCCAAGGTCAACGCCCATGTGTGGAAGTGCCCTATGCTCTGTGGTTCTGTGTTTTACATGGTTTGGGAAAGAGGATACACTTGTGAAGATTGGCTGTTGGCCATTGACATCCCGCCCATCAGCTTAACAAGGCTCCCTTGACTCCGTGGCCTGTCCTGCCTTTCTGGTTTTTAGACTTTTTTCGCCTGGCCCTTTTGCCCCGGCGGGGGGGGGGCGAGAGATTTCTTTGTAGTGCTGATTTGCTCTCCCAGGTTGCTTGGTTGGCCAAAAAGGGCGTATGCGTTTTTTCCTGAATATATTCAGGAAAAAACGCATACGCCCTTTTTGGCCAACCGCATCATTGTCCACGTTCTGGCGCTTTTCATGTGCTATCGGGGCCATTCCGATGTACCCGTTGACATCCGTTTCCTGCAATTCTGCCTTGCGTTCAACGCCTCTTCGTAGCCTGACCTCAATATATTTTGGGGCGATAGTTATCGTTTAGAACTCTGCAGGTTTGGGAAGTGCAGTGCCCCAGAGCTCCATTTCCCAAGTCGCTTTTTTGTGAGTGGGACGCAACACGGCTGGATGGCTTCACGCCCTATTGTCGATCCGCGGTGGCAGGCTGAACCTCTGGTGAATTCTTCTTCGTGATGGGAAATGAGAGTGACATGTGCCCGACCAAACACCTCCAGCGAGTCTCTCATTGGTTCCCCCTCTTGCAGTTCATTCTGCGGACAAATTGCAGACGGTACGAAAGAGGCATGGAAAGGCGCCGAGTCTCCAAGTGGGGAGATTGTTAGTAAGGGGGCCTGAATGGAGAACACGAGCACCAGGAGATGAAAACTGAGGTGAGTTTCAGAAAGCTTTCCCGATCCCACGGTGTAGCATCCGCTGGGTTTCCAATGAGTGCTTTCGCTGTCGGACGATTGCGTTGAACCTGGAGAGTTGGGACCCATGGAATGGGGAGCACGCAGGATTCCTTTCAAGGGTCTGCATTTGCTTTCCCAACCTCACCCATCGTCTCAGCCCCAAGAGTGTCCAGCCTTATGTCTTCTGCCGCTGGGGCTGTAGATGTGGTCAATCCTGGTTGCATGCCAGTCCCTGAACGCATTTTGGAAGAATTTCTCTCTGTTTTGCCCTGCTTGTTTCTTCTTTATGTTGGCAATGTATCCTCAGAATGGGTCTGAGCTGATTTTCCCTGCTGGTTTTAGGCCGCTTTACACACACTTGATGCACTTACACAGAGATATCAAGACTTAGCTTTTAAGATGCTTACTAGTCGGATAGATACTTGTGCGATGAACAGGGTCTGGTGAGTCCAGTTGATTGAGCAAGGAGTAGGTCGTGTCCATTCCATATTCGGTTTTCGGAAGGGTATCTGTGCTCATTTCAAACTCGAGTTTTATGCGTCACCCCACCTCACCTTTCCCCTGAAGCAGGCATAAGTGTGTTTTCTAAAAGCGTGACTCTGTTCTGTTTGGGGATTCATTTCATGGGGAGCGATTTTTACATTCCCTCCATAAGTGATATCATAAGTTTCTTTTTTTGTGGGACTGATTTCACTGAGGATGATCGTACCTAAATCCACTCAGGATGCTGCTACCAGCCTCATGACGTGGATTTCATGGCTGAGTGACACTCCATTGGACCTACGTAGCACCACTTGTCCACTTGTCTTTGTCCACTTGTCCACTCGTCTTTGTCCACTTGGCTCTTTCCTGGGATATGAAACGTGTACCGGAGTGGAGGTTCTTGTCAAGACAGCAGCCCTCAACTTTGGGGTCCCTGTGTCTGGTTGATTTTTTTCATTTTCCCAAGGTCAACGCCCATGTGTGGAAGTGCCCTATGCTCTGTGGTTCTGTGTTTTACATGGTTTGGGAAAGAGGATACACTTGTGAAGATTGGCTGTTGGCCATTGACATCCCGCCCATCAGCTTAACAAGGCTCCCTTGACTCCGTGGCCTGTCCTGCCTTTCTGGTTTTTAGACTTTTTTCGCCTGGCCCTTTTGCCCCGGCGGGGGGGGGGCGAGAGATTTCTTTGTAGTGCTGATTTGCTCTCCCAGGTTGCTTGGTTGGCCAAAAAGGGCGTATGCGTTTTTTCCTGAAAAAACGCATACGCCCTTTTTGGCCAACCGCATCATTGTCCACGTTCTGGCGCTTTTCATGTGCTATCGGGGCCATTCCGATGTACCCGTTGACATCCGTTTCCTGCAATTCTGCCTTGCGTTCAACGCCTCTTCGTAGCCTGACCTCAATATATTTTGGGGCGATAGTTATCGTTTAGAACTCTGCAGGTTTGGGAAGTGCAGTGCCCCTGAGCTCCATTTCCCAAGTCGCTTTTTTGTGAGTGGGACGCAACACGGCTGGATGGCTTCACGCCCTATTGTCGATCCGCGGTGGCAGGCTGAACCTCTGGTGAATTCTTCTTCGTGATGGGAAATGAGAGTGACATGTGCCCGACCAAACACCTCCAGCGAGTCTCTCATTGGTTCCCCCTCTTGCAGTTCATCCTGCGGACAAATTGCAGACGGTACGAAAGAGGCATGGAAAGGCGCCAAGTCTCCAAGTGGGGAGATTGTTAGTAAGGGGGCCTGAATGGAGAACACGAGCACCAGGAGATGAAAACTGAGGTGAGTTTCAGAAAGCTTTCCCGATCCCACGGTGTAGCATCCGCTGGGTTTCCAATGAGTGCTTTCGCTGTCGGACGATTGCGTTGAACCTGGAGAGTTGGGACCCATGGAATGGGGAGCACGCAGGATTCCTTTCAAGGGTCTGCATTTGCTTTCCCAACCTCACCCATCGTCTCAGCCCCAAGAGTGTCCAGCCTTATGTCTTCTGCCGCTGGGGCTGTAGATGTGGTCAATCCTGGTTGCATGCCAGTCCCTGAACGCATTTTGGAAGAATTTCTCTCTGTTTTGCCCTGCTTGTTTCTTCTTTATGTTGGCAATGTATCCTCAGAATGGGTCTGAGCTGATTTTCCCTGCTGGTTTTAGGCCGCTTTACACACACTTGATGCACTTACACAGAGATATCAAGACTTAGCTTTTAAGATGCTTACTAGTCGGATAGATACTTGTGCGATGAACAGGGTCTGGTGAGTCCAGTTGATTGAGCAAGGAGTAGGTCGTGTCCATTCCATATTCGGTTTTCGGAAGGGTATCTGTGCTCATTTCAAACTCGAGTTTTATGCGTCACCCCACCTCACCTTTCCCCTGAAGCAGGCATAAGTGTGTTTTCTAAAAGCGTGACTCTGTTCTGTTTGGGGATTCATTTCATGGGGAGCGATTTTTACATTCCCTCCATAAGTGATATCATAAGTTTCTTTTTTTGTGGGACTGATTTCACTGAGGATGATCGTACCTAAATCCACTCAGGATGCTGCTACCAGCCTCATGACGTGGATTTCATGGCTGAGTGACACTCCATTGGACCTACGTAGCACCACTTGTCCACTTGTCTTTGTCCACTTGTCCACTCGTCTTTGTCCACTTGGCTCTTTCCTGGGATATGAAACGTGTACCGGAGTGGAGGTTCTTGTCAAGACAGCAGCCCTCAACTTTGGGGTCCCTGTGTCTGGTTGATTTTTTTCATTTTCCCAAGGTCAACGCCCATGTGTGGAAGTGCCCTATGCTCTGTGGTTCTGTGTTTTACATGGTTTGGGAAAGAGGATACACTTGTGAAGATTGGCTGTTGGCCATTGACATCCCGCCCATCAGCTTAACAAGGCTCCCTTGACTCCGTGGCCTGTCCTGCCTTTCTGGTTTTTAGACTTTTTTCGCCTGGCCCTTTTGCCCCGGCGGGGGGGGGGGCGAGAGATTTCTTTGTAGTGCTGATTTGCTCTCCCAGGTTGCTTGGTTGGCCAAAAAGGGCGTATGCGTTTTTTCCTGAATATATTCAGGAAAAAACGCATACGCCCTTTTTGGCCAACCGCATCATTGTCCACGTTCTGGCGCTTTTCATGTGCTATCGGGGCCATTCCGATGTACCCGTTGACATCCGTTTCCTGCAATTCTGCCTTGCGTTCAACGCCTCTTCGTAGCCTGACCTCAATATATTTGGGGGCGATAGTTATCGTTTAGAACTCTGCAGGTTTGGGAAGTGCAGTGCCCCTGAGCTCCATTTCCCAAGTCGCTTTTTTGTGAGTGGGACGCAACACGGCTGGATGGCTTCACGCCCTATTGTCGATCCGCGGTGGCAGGCTGAACCTCTGGTGAATTCTTCTTCGTGATGGGAAATGAGAGTGACATGTGCCCGACCAAACACCTCCAGCGAGTCTCTCATTGGTTCCCCCTCTTGCAGTTCATCCTGCGGACAAATTGCAGACGGTACGAAAGAGGCATGGAAAGGCGCCGAGTCTCCAAGTGGGGAGATTGTTAGTAAGGGGGCCTGAATGGAGAACACGAGCACCAGGAGATGAAAACTGAGGTGAGTTTCAGAAAGCTTTCCCGATCCCACGGTGTAGCATCCGCTGGGTTTCCAATGAGTGCTTTCGCTGTCGGACGATTGCGTTGAACCTGGAGAGTTGGGACCCATGGAATGGGGAGCACGCAGGATTCCTTTCAAGGGTCTGCATTTGCTTTCCCAACCTCACCAATCGTCTCAGCCCCAAGAGTGTCCAGCCTTATGTCTTCTGCCGCTGGGGCTGTAGATGTGGTCAATCCTGGTTGCATGCCAGTCCCTGAACGCATTTTGGAAGAATTTCTCTCTGTTTTGCCCTGCTTGTTTCTTCTTTATGTTGGAAATGTATCCTCAGAATGGGTCTGAGCTGATTTTCCCTGCTGGTTTTAGGCCGCTTTACACACACTTGATGCACTTACACAGAGATATCAAGACTTAGCTTTTAAGATGCTTACTAGTCGGATAGATACTTGTGCGATGAACAGGGTCTGGTGAGTCCAGTTGATTGAGCAAGGAGTAGGTCGTGTCCATTCCATATTCGGTTTTCGGAAGGGTATCTGTGCTCATTTCAAACTCGAGTTTTATGCGTCACCCCACCTCACCTTTCCCCTGAAGCAGGCATAAGTGTGTTTTCTAAAAGCGTGACTCTGTTCTGTTTGGGGATTCATTTCATGGGGAGCGATTTTTACATTCCCTCCATAAGTGATATCATAAGTTTCTTTTTTTGTGGGACTGATTTCACTGAGGATGATCGTACCTAAATCCACTCAGGATGCTGCTACCAGCCTCATGACGTGGATTTCATGGCTGAGTGACACTCCATTGGACCTACGTAGCACCACTTGTCCACTTGTCTTTGTCCACTTGTCCACTCGTCTTTGTCCACTTGGCTCTTTCCTGGGATATGAAACGTGTACCGGAGTGGAGGTTCTTGTCAAGACAGCAGCCCTCAACTTTGGGGTCCCTGTGTCTGGTTGATTTTTTCATTTTCCCAAGGTCAACGCCCATGTGTGGAAGTGCCCTATGCTCTGTGGTTCTGTGTTTTCCATGGTTTGGGAAAGAGGATACACTTGTGAAGATTGGCTGTTGGCCATTGACATCCCGCCCATCAGCTTAACAAGGCTCCCTTGACTCCGTGGCCTGTCCTGCCTTTCTGGTTTTTAGACTTTTTTCGCCTGGCCCTTTTGCCCCGGGGGTGGGGGGGGCGAGAAATTTCTTTGTAGTGCTGATTTGCTTTCCCAGGTTGCTTGGTTGGCCAAAAAGGGCGTATGCGTTTTTTCCTGAATATATTCAGGAAAAAACGCATACGCCCTTTTTGGCCAACCGCATCATTGTCCACGTTCTGGCGCTTTTCATGTGCTATCGGGGCCATTCCGATGTACCCGTTGACATCCGTTTCCTGCAATTCTGCCTTGCGTTCAACGCCTCTTCGTAGCCTGACCTCAATATATTTTGGGGCCATAGTTATCGTTTAGAACTCTGCAGGTTTGGGAAGTGCAGTGCCCCTGAGCTCCATTTCCCAAGTCGCTTTTTTGTGAGTGGGACGCAACACGGCTGGATGGCTTCACGCCCTATTGTCGATCCGCGGTGGCAGGCTGAACCTCTGGTGAATTCTTCTTCGTGATGGGAAATGAGAGTGACATGTGCCCGACCAAACACCTCCAGCGAGTCTCTCATTGGTTCCCCCTCTTGCAGTTCATCCTGCGGACAAGTTGCAGACGGTACGAAAGAGGCATGGAAAGGCGCCGAGTCTCCAAGTGGGGAGATTGTTAGTAAGGGGGCCTGAATGGAGAACACGAGCACCAGGAGATGAAAACTGAGGTGAGTTTCAGAAAGCTTTCCCGATCCCACGGTGTAGCATCCGCTGGGTTTCCAATGAGTGCTTTCGCTGTCGGAAGATTGCGTTGAACCTGGAGAGTTGGGACCCATGGAATGGGGAGCACGCAGGATTCCTTTCAAGGGTCTGCATTTGCTTTCCCAACCTCACCCATCGTCTCAGCCCCAAGAGTGTCCAGCCTTATGTCTTCTGCCGCTGGGGCTGTAGATGTGGTCAATCCTGGTTGCATGCCAGTCCCTGAACGCATTTTGGAAGAATTTCTCTCTGTTTTGCCCTGCTTGTTTCTTCTTTATGTTGGCAATGTATCCTCAGAATGGGTCTGAGCTGATTTTCCCTGCTGGTTTTAGGCCGCTTTACACACACTTGATGCACTTACACAGAGATATCAAGACTTAGCTTTTAAGATGCTTACTAGTCGGATAGATACTTGTGCGATGAACAGGGTCTGGTGAGTCCAGTTGATTGAGCAAGGAGTAGGTCGTGTCCATTCCATATTCGGTTTTCGGAAGGGTATCTGTGCTCATTTCAAACTCGAGTTTTATGCGTCACCCCACCTCACCTTTCCCCTGAAGCAGGCATAAGTGTGTTTTCTAAAAGCGTGACTCTGTTCTGTTTGGGGATTCATTTCATGGGGAGCGATTTTTACATTCCCTCCATAAGTGATATCATAAGTTTCTTTTTTTGTGGGACTGATTTCACTGAGGATGATCGTACCTAAATCCACTCAGGATGCTGCTACCAGCCTCATGACGTGGATTTCATGGCTGAGTGACACTCCATTGGACCTACGTAGCACCACTTGTCCACTTGTCTTTGTCCACTTGTCCACTCGTCTTTGTCCACTTGGCTCTTTCCTGGGATATGAAACGTGTACCGGAGTGGAGGTTCTTGTCAAGACAGCAGCCCTCAACTTTGGGGTCCCTGTGTCTGGTTGATTTTTTTCATTTTCCCAAGGTCAACGCCCATGTGTGGAAGTGCCCTATGCTCTGTGGTTCTGTGTTTTCCATGGTTTGGGAAAGAGGATACACTTGTGAAGATTGGCTGTTGGCCATTGACATCCCGCCCATCAGCTTAACAAGACTCCCTTGACTCCGTGGCCTGTCCTGCCTTTCTGGTTTTTAGACTTTTTTCGCCTGGCCCTTTTGCCCCGGGGGTGGGGGGGGCGAGAAATTTCTTTGTAGTGCTGATTTGCTCTCCCAGGTTGCTTGGTTGGCCAAAAAGGGCGTATGCGTTTTTTCCTGAATATATTCAGGAAAAAACGCATACGCCCTTTTTGGCCAACCGCATCATTGTCCACGTTCTGGCGCTTTTCATGTGCTATCGGGGCCATTCCGATGTACCCGTTGACATCCGTTTCCTGCAATTCTGCCTTGCGTTCAACGCCTCTTCGTAGCCTGACCTCAATATATTTGGGGGCGATAGTTATCGTTTAGAACTCTGCAGGTTTGGGAAGTGCAGTGCCCCTGAGCTCCATTTCCCAAGTCGCTTTTTTGTGAGTGGGACGCAACACGGCTGGATGGCTTCACGCCCTATTGTCGATCCGGGGTGGCAGGCTGAACCTCTGGTGAATTCTTCTTCGTGATGGGAAATGAGAGTGACATGTGCCCGACCAAACACCTCCAGCGAGTCTCTCATTGGTTCCCCCTCTTGCAGTTCATCCTGCGGACAAGTTGCAGACGGTACGAAAGAGGCATGGAAAGGCGCCGAGTCTCCAAGTGGGGAGATTGTTAGTAAGGGGGCCTGAATGGAGAACACGAGCACCAGGAGATGAAAACTGAGGTGAGTTTCAGAAAGCTTTCCCGATCCCACGGTGTAGCATCCGCTGGGTTTCCAATGAGTGCTTTCGCTGTCGGAAGATTGCGTTGAACCTGGAGAGTTGGGACCCATGGAATGGGGAGCACGCAGGATTCCTTTCAAGGGTCTGCATTTGCTTTCCCAACCTCACCCATCGTCTCAGCCCCAAGGGTGTCCAGCCTTATGTCTTCTGCCGCTGGGGCTGTAGATGTGGTCAATCCTGGTTGCATGCCAGTCCCTGAACGCATTTTGGAAGAATTTCTCTCTGTTTTGCCCTGCTACTTTCTTCTTTATGTTGGAAATGTATCCTCAGAATGGGTCTGAGCTGATTTTCCCTGCTGGTTTTAGGCCGCTTTACACACACTTGATGCACTTACACAGAGATATCAAGACTTAGCTTTTAAGATGCTTACTAGTCGGATAGATACTTGTGCGATGAACAGGGTCTGGTGAGTCCAGTTGATTGAGCAAGGAGTAGGTCGTGTCCATTCCATATTCGGTTTTCGGAAGGGTATCTGTGCTCATTTCAAACTCGAGTTTTATGCGTCACCCCACCTCACCTTTCCCCTGAAGCAGGCATAAGTGTGTTTTCTAAAAGCGTGACTCTGTTCTGTTTGGGGATTCAGTTCATGGGGAGCGATTTTTACATTCCCTCGATAAGTGATATCATAAGTTTCTTTTTTTGTGGGACTGATTTCACTGAGGATGATCGTACCTAAATCCAAGCAGGATGCTGCTACCAGCCTCATGACGTGGATTTCATGGCTGAGTGACACTCCATTGGACCTACGTAGCACCACTTGTCCACTTGTCTTTGTCCACTTGTCCACTCGTCTTTGTCCACTTGGCTCTTTCCTGGGATATGAAACGTGTACCGGAGTGGAGGTTCTTGTCAAGACAGCAGCCCTCAACTTTGGGGTCCCTGTGTCTGGTTGATTTTTTCATTTTCCCAAGGTCAACGCCCATGTGTGGAAGTGCCCTATGCTCTGTGGTTCTGTGTTTTCCATGGTTTGGGAAAGAGGATACACTTGTGAAGATTGGCTGTTGGCCATTGACATCCCGCCCATCAGCTTAACAAGGCTCCCTTGACTCCGTGGCCTGTCCTGCCTTTCTGGTTTTTAGACTTTTTTCGCCTGGCCCTTTTGCCCCGGGGGTGGGGGGGGCGAGAAATTTCTTTGTAGTGCTGATTTGCTCTCCCAGGTTGCTTGGTTGGCCAAAAAGGGCGTATGCGTTTTTTCCTGAATATATTCAGGAAAAAACGCATACGCCCTTTTTGGCCAACCGCATCATTGTCCACGTTCTGGCGCTTTTCATGTGCTATCGGGGCCATTCCGATGTACCCGTTGACATCCGTTTCCTGCAATTCTGCCTTGCGTTCAACGCCTCTTCGTAGCCTGACCTCAATATATTTTGGGGCGATAGTTATCGTTTAGAACTCTGCAGGTTTGGGAAGTGCAGTGCCCCTGAGCTCCATTTCCCAAGTCGCTTTTTTGTGAGTGGGACGCAACACGGCTGGATGGCTTCACGCCCTATTGTCGATCCGCGGTGGCAGGCTGAACCTCTGGTGAATTCTTCTTCGTGATGGGAAATGAGAGTGACATGTGCCCGACCAAACACCTCCAGCGAGTCTCTCATTGGTTCCCCCTCTTGCAGTTCATCCTGCGGACAAGTTGCAGACGGTACGAAAGAGGCATGGAAAGGCGCCGAGTCTCCAAGTGGGGAGATTGTTAGTAAGGGGGCCTGAATGGAGAACACGAGCACCAGGAGATGAAAACTGAGGTGAGTTTCAGAAAGCTTTCCCGATCCCACGGTGTAGCATCCGCTGGGTTTCCAATGAGTGCTTTCGCTGTCGGAAGATTGCGTTGAACCTGGAGAGTTGGGACCCATGGAATGGGGAGCACGCAGGATTCCTTTCAAGGGTCTGCATTTGCTTTCCCAACCTCACCCATCGTCTCAGCCCCAAGAGTGTCCAGCCTTATGTCTTCTGCCGCTGGGGCTGTAGATGTGGTCAATCCTGGTTGCATGCCAGTCCCTGAACGCATTTTGGAAGAATTTCTCTCTGTTTTGCCCTGCTTGTTTCTTCTTTATGTTGGAAATGTATCCTCAGAATGGGTCTGAGCTGATTTTCCCTGCTGGTTTTAGGCCGCTTTACACACACTTGATGCACTTACACAGAGATATCAAGACTTAGCTTTTAAGATGCTTACTAGTCGGATAGATACTTGTGCGATGAACAGGGTCTGGTGAGTCCAGTTGATTGAGCAAGGAGTAGGTCGTGTCCATTCCATATTCGGTTTTCGGAAGGGTATCTGTGCTCATTTCAAACTCGAGTTTTATGCGTCACCCCACCTCACCTTTTCCCTGAAGCAGGCATAAGTGTGTTTTCTAAAAGCGTGACTCTGTTCTGTTTGGGGATTCAGTTCATGGGGAGCGATTTTTACATTCCCTCGATAAGTGATATCATAAGTTTCTTTTTTTGTGGGACTGATTTCACTGAGGATGATCGTACCTAAATCCAAGCAGGATGCTGCTACCAGCCTCATGACGTGGATTTCATGGCTGAGTGACACTCCATTGGACCTACGTAGCACCACTTGTCCACTTGTCTTTGTCCACTTGTCCACTCGTCTTTGTCCACTTGGCTCTTTCCTGGGATATGAAACGTGTACCGGAGTGGAGGTTCTTGTCAAGACAGCAGCCCTCAACTTTGGGGTCCCTGTGTCTGGTTGATTTTTTCATTTTCCCAAGGTCAACGCCCATGTGTGGAAGTGCCCTATGCTCTGTGGTTCTGTGTTTTCCATGGTTTGGGAAAGAGGATACACTTGTGAAGATTGGCTGTTGGCCATTGACATCCCGCCCATCAGCTTAACAAGGCTCCCTTGACTCCGTGGCCTGTCCTGCCTTTCTGGTTTTTAGACTTTTTTCGCCTGGCCCTTTTGCCCCGGGGGTGGGGGGGGCGAGAAATTTCTTTGTAGTGCTGATTTGCTCTCCCAGGTTGCTTGGTTGGCCAAAAAGGGCGTATGCGTTTTTTCCTGAATATATCCAGGAAAAAACGCATACGCCCTTTTTGGCCAACCGCATCATTGTCCACGTTCTGGCGCTTTTCATGTGCTATCGGGGCCATTCCGATGTACCCGTTGACATCCGTTTCCTGCAATTCTGCCTTGCGTTCAACGCCTCTTCGTAGCCTGACCTCAATATATTTTGGGGCGATAGTTATCGTTTAGAACTCTGCAGGTTTGGGAAGTGCAGTGCCCCTGAGCTCCATTTCCCAAGTCGCTTTTTTGTGAGTGGGACGCAACACGGCTGGATGGCTTCACGCCCTATTGTCGATCCGCGGTGGCAGGCTGAACCTCTGGTGAATTCTTCTTCGTGATGGGAAATGAGAGTGACATGTGCCCGACCAAACACCTCCAGCGAGTCTCTCATTGGTTCCCCCTCTTGCAGTTCATCCTGCGGACAAATTGCAGACGGTACGAAAGAGGCATGGAAAGGCGCCGAGTCTCCAAGTGGGGAGATTGTTAGTAAGGGGGCCTGAATGGAGAACACGAGCACCAGGAGATGAAAACTGAGGTGAGTTTCAGAAAGCTTTCCCGATCCCACGGTGTAGCATCCGCTGGGTTTCCAATGAGTGCTTTCGCTGTCGGAAGATTGCGTTGAACCTGGAGAGTTGGGACCCATGGAATGGGGAGCACGCAGGATTCCTTTCAAGGGTCTGCATTTGCTTTCCCAACCTCACCCATCGTCTCAGCCCCAAGAGTGTCCAGCCTTATGTCTTCTGCCGCTGGGGCTGTAGATGTGGTCAATCCTGGTTGCATGCCAGTCCCTGAACGCATTTTGGAAGAATTTCTCTCTGTTTTGCCCTGCTAGTTTCTTCTTTATGTTGGAAATGTATCCTCAGAATGGGTCTGAGCTGATTTTCCCTGCTGGTTTTAGGCCGCTTTACACACACTTGATGCACTTACACAGAGATATCAAGACTTAGCTTTTAAGATGCTTACTAGTCGGATAGATACTTGTGCGATGAACAGGGTCTGGTGAGTCCAGTTGATTGAGCAAGGAGTAGGTCGTGTCCATTCCATATTCGGTTTTCGGAAGGGTATCTGTGCTCATTTCAAACTCGAGTTTTATGCGTCACCCCACCTCACCTTTCCCCTGAAGCAGGCATAAGTGTGTTTTCTAAAAGCGTGACTCTGTTCTGTTTGGGGATTCATTTCATGGGGAGCGATTTTTACATTCCCTCCATAAGTGATATCATAAGTTTCTTTTTTTGTGGGACTGATTTCACTGAGGATGATCGTACCTAAATCCACTCAGGATGCTGCTACCAGCCTCATGACGTGGATTTCATGGCTGAGTGACACTCCATTGGACCTACGTAGCACCACTTGTCCACTTGTCTTTGTCCACTTGTCCACTCGTCTTTGTCCACTTGGCTCTTTCCTGGGATATGAAACGTGTACCGGAGTGGAGGTTCTTGTCAAGACAGCAGCCCTCAACTTTGGGGTCCCTGTGTCTGGTTGATTTTTTCATTTTCCCAAGGTCAACGCCCATGTGTGGAAGTGCCCTATGCTCTGTGGTTCTGTGTTTTACATGGTTTGGGAAAGAGGATACACTTGTGAAGATTGGCTGTTGGCCATTGACATCCCGCCCATCAGCTTAACAAGGCTCCCTTGACTCCGTGGCCTGTCCTGCCTTTCTGGTTTTTAGACTTTTTTCGCCTGGCCCTTTTGCCCCGGGGGTGGGGGGGGCGAGAGATTTCTTTGTAGTGCTGATTTGCTCTCCCAGGTTGCTTGGTTGGCCAAAAAGGGCGTATGCGTTTTTTCCTGAATATATTCAGGAAAAAACGCATACGCCCTTTTTGGCCAACCGCATCATTGTCCACGTTCTGGCGCTTTTCATGTGCTATCGGGGCCATTCCGATGTACCCGTTTCCTGCAATTCTGCCTTGCGTTCAACGCCTCTTCGTAGCCTGACCTCAATATATTTTGGGGCGATAGTTATCGTTTAGAACTCTGCAGGTTTGGGAAGTGCAGTGCCCCTGAGCTCCATTTCCCAAGTCGCTTTTTTGTGAGTGGGACGCAACACGGCTGGATGGCTTCACGCCCTATTGTCGATCCGCGGTGGCAGGCTGAACCTCTTGTGAATTCTTCTTCATGATGGGAAATGAGAGTGACATGTGCCCGACCAAACACCTCCAGCGAGTCTCTCATTGGTTCCCCCTCTTGCAGTTCATCCTGCGGACAAATTGCAGACGGTACGAAAGAGGCATGGAAAGGCGCCGAGTCTCCAAGTGGGGAGATTGTTAGTAAGGGGGCCTGAATGGAGAACACGAGCACCAGGAGATGAAAACTGAGGTGAGTTTCAGAAAGCTTTCCCGATCCCACGGTGTAGCATCCGCTGGGTTTCCAATGAGTGCTTTCGCTGTCGGAAGATTGCGTTGAACCTGGAGAGTTGGGACCCATGGAATGGGGAGCACGCAGGATTCCTTTCAAGGGTCTGCATTTGCTTTCCCAACCTCACCCATCGTCTCAGCCTCAAGAGTGTCCAGCCTTATGTCTTCTGCCGCTGGGGCTGTAGATGTGGTCAATCCTGGTTGCATGCCAGTCCCTTAACGCATTTTGGAAGAATTTCTCTCTGTTTTGCCCTGCTAGTTTCTTCTTTATGTTGGAAATGTATCCTCAGAATGGGTCTGAGCTGATTTTCCCTGCTGGTTTTAGGCCGCTTTACACACACTTGATGCACTTACACAGAGATATCAAGACTTAGCTTTTAAGATGCTTACTAGTCGGATAGATACTTGTGCGATGAACAGGGTCTGGTGAGTCCAGTTGATTGAGCAAGGAGTAGGTCGTGTCCATTCCATATTCGGTTTTCGGAAGGGTATCTGTGCTCATTTCAAACTCGAGTTTTATGCGTCACCCCACCTCACCTTTCCCCTGAAGCAGGCATAAGTGTGTTTTCTAAAAGCGTGACTCTGTTCTGTTTGGGGATTCAGTTCATGGGGAGCGATTTTTACATTCCCTCGATAAGTGATATCATAAGTTTCTTTTTTTGTGGGACTGATTTCACTGAGGATGATCGTACCTAAATCCACTCAGGATGCTGCTACCAGCCTCATGACGTGGATTTCATGGCTGAGTGACACTCCATTGGACCTACGTAGCACCACTTGTCCACTTGTCTTTGTCCACTTGTCCACTCGTCTTTGTCCACTTGGCTCTTTCCTGGGATATGAAACGTGTACCGGAGTGGAGGTTCTTGTCAAGACAGCAGCCCTCAACTTTGGGGTCCCTGTGTCTGGTTGATTTTTTCATTTTCCCAAGGTCAACGCCCATGTGTGGAAGTGCCCTATGCTCTGTGGTTCTGTGTTTTACATGGTTTGGGAAAGAGGATACACTTGTGAAGATTGGCTGTTGGCCATTGACATCCCGCCCATCAGCTTAACAAGGCTCCCTTGACTCCGTGGCCTGTCCTGCCTTTCTGGTTTTTAGACTTTTTTCGCCTGGCCCTTTTGCCCCGTTGGGTGGGGGGCGAGAGATTTCTTTGTAGTGCTGATTTGCTCTCCCAGGTTGCTTGGTTGGCCAAAAAGGGCGTATGCGTTTTTTCCTGAATATATTCAGGAAAAAACGCATACGCCCTTTTTGGCCAACCGCATCATTGTCCACCTTCTGGCGCTTTTCATGTGCTATCGGGGCCATTCCGATGTACCCGTTGACATCCGTTTCCTGCAATTCTGCCTTGCGTTCAACGCCTCTTCGTAGCCTGACCTCAATATATTTGGGGGCGATAGTTATCGTTTAGAACTCTGCAGGTTTGGGAAGTGCAGTGCCCCTGAGCTCCAATTCCCAAGTCGCTTTTTTGTGAGTGGGACGCAACACGGCTGGATGGCTTCACGCCCTATTGTCGATCCGCGGTGGCAGGCTGAACCTCTGGTGAATTCTTCTTCGTGATGGGAAATGAGAGTGACATGTGCCCGACCAAACACCTCCAGCGAGTCTCTCATTGGTTCCCCCTCTTGCAGTTCATCCTGCGGACAAATTGCAGACGGTACGAAAGAGGCATGGAAAGGCGCCGAGTCTCCAAGTGGGGAGATTGTTAGTAAGGGGGCCTGAATGGAGAACACGAGCACCAGGAGATGAAAACTGAGGTGAGTTTCAGAAAGCTTTCCCGATCCCACGGTGTAGCATCCGCTGGGTTTCCAATGAGTGCTTTCGCTGTCGGAAGATTGCGTTGAACCTGGAGAGTTGGGACCCATGGAATGGGGAGCACGCAGGATTCCTTTCAAGGGTCTGCATTTGCTTTCCCAACCTCACCCATCGTCTCAGCCCCAAGAGTGTCCAGCCTTATGTCTTCTGCCGCTGGGGCTGTAGATGTGGTCAATCCTGGTTGCATGCCAGTCCCTGAACGCATTTTGGAAGAATTTCTCTCTGTTTTGCCCTGCTAGTTTCTTCTTTATGTTGGAAATGTATCCTCAGAATGGGTCTGAGCTGATTTTCCCTGCTGGTTTTAGGCCGCTTTACGCACACTTGATGCACTTACACAGAGATATCAAGACTTAGCTTTTAAGATGCTTACTAGTCGGATAGATACTTGTGCGATGAACAGGGTGTGGTGAGTCCAGTTGATTGAGCAAGGAGTAGGTCGTGTCCATTCCATATTCGGTTTTCAGAAGGGTATCTGTGCTCATTTCAAACTCGAGTTTTATGCGTCACCCCACCTCACCTTTCCCCTGAAGCAGGCATAAGTGTGTTTTCTAAAAGCGTGACTCTGTTCTGTTTGGGGATTCAGTTCATGGGGAGCGATTTTTACATTCCCTCGATAAGTGATATCATAAGTTTCTTTTTTTGTGGGACTGATTTCACTGAGGATGATCGTACCTAAATCCACTCAGGATGCTGCTACCAGCCTCATGACGTGGATTTCATGGCTGAGTGACACTCCATTGGACCTACGTAGCACCACTTGTCCACTTGTCTTTGTCCACTTGTCCACTCGTCTTTGTCCACTTGGCTCTTTCCTGGGATATGAAACGTGTACCGGAGTGGAGGTTCTTGTCAAGACAGCAGCCCTCAACTTTGGGGTCCCTGTGTCTGGTTGATTTTTTCATTTTCCCAAGGTCAACGCCCATGTGTGGAAGTGCCCTATGCTCTGTGGTTCTGTGTTTTACATGGTTTGGGAAAGAGGATACACTTGTGAAGATTGGCTGTTGGCCATTGACATCCCGCCCATCAGCTTAACAAGGCTCCCTTGACTCCGTGGCCTGTCCTGCCTTTCTGGTTTTTAGACTTTTTTCGCCTGGCCCTTTTGCCCCTGGGGTGGGGGGGGCGAGAGATTTCTTTGTAGTGCTGATTTGCTCTCCCAGGTTGCTTGGTTGGCCAAAAAGGGCGTATGCGTTTTTTCCTGAATATATTCAGGAAAAAACGCATACGCCCTTTTTGGACAACCGCATCATTGTCCACGTTCTGGCGCTTTTCATGTGCTATCGGGGCCATTCCGATGTACCCGTTGACATCCGTTTCCTGCAGTTCTGCCTTGCATTCAGCGCCTCTTCGTAGCCTGACGTCAATATATTTTGGGGCGATAGTTATCGTTTAGAACTCTGCAGGTTTGGGAAGTGCAGTGCCCCTGAGCTCCATTTCCCAAGTCGCTTTTTTGTGAGTGGGACGCAACACGGCTGGATGGCTTCACGCCCTATTGTCGATCCGGGGTGGCAGGCTGAACCTCTGGTGAATTCTTCTTCGTGATGGGAAATGAGAGTGACATGTGCCCGACCAAACACCTCCAGCGAGTCTCTCATTGGTTCCCCCTCTTGCAGTTCATCCTGCGGACAAATTGCAGACGGTACGAAAGAGGCATGGAAAGGCGCCGAGTCTCCAAGTGGGGAGATTGTTAGTAAGGGGGCCTGAATGGAGAACACGAGCACCAGGAGATGAAAACTGAGGTGAGTTTCAGAAAGCTTTCCCGATCCCACGGTGTAGCATCCGCTGGGTTTCCAATGAGTGCTTTCGCTGTCGGAAGATTGCGTTGAACCTGGAGAGTTGGGACCCATGGAATGGGGAGCACGCAGGATTCCTTTCAAGGGTCTGCATTTGCTTTCCCAACCTCACCAATCGTCTCAGCCCCAAGAGTGTCCAGCCTTATGTCTTCTGCCGCTGGGGCTGTAGATGTGGTCAATCCTGGTTGCATGCCAGTCCCTGAACGCATTTTGGAAGAATTTCTCTCTGTTTTGCCCTGCTTGTTTCTTCTTTATGTTGGAAATGTATCCTCAGAATGGGTCTGAGCTGATTTTCCCTGCTGGTTTTAGGCCGCTTTACACACACTTGATGCACTTACACAGAGATATCAAGACTTAGCTTTTAAGATGCTTACTAGTCGGATAGATACTTGTGCGATGAACAGGGTCTGGTGAGTCCAGTTGATTGAGCAAGGAGTAGGTCGTGTCCATTCCATATTCGGTTTTCGGAAGGGTATCTGTGCTCATTTCAAACTCGAGTTTTATGCGTCACCCCCACCTCACCTTTCCCCTGAAGCAGGCATAAGTGTGTTTTCTAAAAGCGTGACTCTGTTCTGTTTGGGGATTCAGTGCATGGGGAGCGATTTTTACATTCCCTCGATAAGTGATATCATAAGTTTCTTTCTTTCTGGGACTTATTTCACTGAGGATGATCGTACCTAAATCCACTCAGGATGCTGCTACCAGCCTCATGACGTGGATTTCATGGCTGAGTGACACTCCATTGGACCTACGTAGCACCACTTGTCCACTTGTCCACTTGTCTTTGTCCACTTGTCCACTTGGCTCTTTCCTGGGATATGAAACGTGTACCGGAGTGGAGGTTCTTGTCAAGACAGCAGCCCTCAACTTTGGGGTCCCTGTGTCTGGTTGATTTTTTCATTTTCCCAAGGTCAACGCCCATGTGTGGAAGTGCCCTATGCTCTGTGGTTCTGTGTTTTACATGGTTTGGGAAAGAGGATACACTTGTGAAGATTGGCTGTTGGCCATTGGCATCCCGCCCATCAGCTTAACAAGGCTCCCTTGACTCCGTGGGCTGTCCTGCCTTTCTGGTTTTTAGACTTTTTTCGCCTGGCCCTTTTGCCCCGGGGGGGGGCGAGAGATTTCTTTGTAGTGCTGATTTGCTCTCCCAGGTTGCTTGGTTGGCCAAAAAGGGCGTATGCGTTTTTTCCTGAATATATTCAGGAAAAAACGCATACGCCCTTTTTGGCCAACCGCATCATTGTCCACGTTCTGGCGCTTTTCATGTGCTATCGGGGCCATTCCGATGTACCCGTTGACATCCGTTTCCTGCAGTTCTGCCTTGCGTTCAGCGCCTCTTCGTAGCCTGACCTCAATATATTTTGGGGCGATAGTTATCGTTTAGAACTCTGCAGGTTTGGGAAGTGCAGTGCCCCTGAGCTCCATTTCCCAAGTCGCTTTTTTGGGAGTGGGACGCAACACGGCTGGATGGCTTCACGCCCTATTGTCGATCCGGGGTGGCAGGCTGAACCTCTGGTGAATTCTTCTTCGTGATGGGAAATGAGAGTGACATGTGCCCGACCAAACACCTCCAGCGAGTCTCTCATTGGTTCCCCCTCTTGCAGTTCATCCTGCGGACAAATTGCAGACGGTACGAAAGAGGCATGGAAAGGCGCCGAGTCTCCAAGTGGGGAGATTGTTAGTAAGGGGGCCTGAATGGAGAACACGAGCACCAGGAGATGAAAACTGAGGTGAGTTTCAGAAAGCTTTCCCGATCCCACGGTGTAGCATCCGCTGGGTTTCCAATGAGTGCTTTCGCTGCCGGAAGATTGCGTTGAACCTGGAGAGTTGGGACCCATGGAATGGGGAGCACGCAGGATTCCTTTCAAGGGTCTGCATTTGCTTTCCCAACCTCACCAATCGTCTCAGCCCCAAGACTGTCCAGCGTTATGTCTTCTGCCGCTGGGGCTGTAGATGTGGTCAATCCTGGTTGCATGCCAGTCCCTGAACGCATTTTGGAAGAATTTCTCTCTGTTTTGCCCTGCTTCTTTCTTCTTTATGTTGGAAATGTATCCTCAGAATGGGTCTGAGCTGATTTTCCCTGCTGGTTTTAGGCCGCTTTACACACACTTGATGCACTTACACAGAGATATCAAGACTTAGCTTTTAAGATGCTTACTAGTCGGATAGATACTTGTGCGATGAACAGGGTCTGGTGAGTCCAGTTGATTGAGCAAGGAGTAGGTCGTGTCCATTCCATATTCGGTTTTCGGAAGGGTATCTGTGCTCATTTCAAACTCGAGTTTTATGCGTCACCCCACCTCACCTTTCCCCTGAAGCAGGCATAAGTGTGTTTTCTAAAAGCGTGACTCTGTTCTGTTTGGGGATTCATTTCATGGGGAGCGATTTTTACATTCCCTTGATAAGTGATATCATAAGTTTCTTTTTTTGTGGGACTGATTTCACTGAGGATGATCGTACCTAAATCCACTCAGGATGCTGCTACCAGCCTCATGACGTGGATTTCATGGCTGAGTGACACTCCATTGGACCTACGTAGCACCACTTGTCCACTTGTCTTTGTCCACTTGTCCACTCGTCTTTGTCCACTTGGCTCTTTCCTGGGATATGAAACGTGTACCGGAGTGGAGGTTCTTGTCAAGACAGCAGCCCTCAACTTTGGGGTCCCTGTGTCTGGTTGATTTTTTCATTTTCCCAAGGTCAACGCCCATGTGTGGAAGTGCCCTATGGTCTGTGGTTCTGTGTTTTACATGGTTTGGGAAAGAGGATACACTTGTGAAGATTGGCTGTTGGCCATTGACATCCCGCCCATCAGCTTAACAAGGCTCCCTTGACTCCGTGGCCTGTCCTGCCTTTCTGGTTTTTAGACTTTTTTCGCCTGGCCCTTTTGCCCCGGCGGGGGGGGTGGGGGGGGCGAGAGATTCCTTTGTAGTGCTGATTTGCTCTCCCAGGTTGCTTGGTTGGCCAAAAAGGGCGTATGCGTTTTTTCCTGAATATATTCAGGAAAAAACGCATTCGCCCTTTTTGGCCAACCGCATCATTGTCCATGTTCTGGCGCTTTTCATGTGCTATCGGGGCCATTCCAATGTACCCGTTGACATCCGTTTCCTGCAATTCTGCCTTGCGTTCAACGCCTCTTCGTAGCCTGACCTCAATATATTTTGGGGCGATAGTTATCGTTTAGAACTCTGCAGGTTTGGGAAGTGCAGTGCCCCTGAGCCCCATTTCCCAAGTCGCTTTTTTGTGAGTGGGACGCAACACGGCTGGATGGCTTCACGCCCTATTGTCGATCCGCGGTGGCAGGCTGAACCTCTGGTGAATTTTTCTTCGTGATGGGAAATGAGAGTGACATGTGCCCGACCAAACACCTCCAGCGAGTCTCTCATTGGTTCCCCCTCTTGCAGTTCATCCTGCGGACAAATTGCAGACGGTACGAAAGAGGCATGGAAAGGCGCCGAGTCTCCAAGTGGGGAGATTGTTAGTAAGGGGGCCTGAATGGAGAACACGAGCACCAGGAGATGAAAACTGAGGTGAGTTTCAGAAAGCTTTCCCGATCCCACGGTGTAGCATCCGCTGGGTTTCCAATGAGTGCTTTCGCTGTCGGAAGATTGCGTTGAACCTGGAGAGTTGGGACCCATGGAATGGGGAGCACGCAGGATTCCTTTCAAGGGTCTGCATTTGCTTTCCCAACCTCACCCATCGTCTCAGCCCCAAGAGTGTCCAGCCTTATGTCTTCTGCCGCTGGGGCTGTAGATGTGGTCAATCCTGGTTGCATGCCAGTCCCTGAACGCATTTGGGAAGAATTTCTCTCTGTTTTGCCCTGCTTGTTTCTTCTTTATGTTGGAAATGTATCCTCAGAATGGGTCTGAGCTGATTTTCCCTGCTGGTTTTAGGCCGCTTTACACACACTTGATGCACTTACACAGAGATATCAAGACTTAGCTTTTAAGATGCTTACTAGTCGGATAGATACTTGTGCGATGAACAGGGTCTGGTGAGTCCAGTTGATTGAGCAAGGAGTAGGTCGTGTCCATTCCATATTCGGTTTTCGGAAGGGTATCTGTGCTCATTTCAAACTCGAGTTTTATGCGTCACCCCACCTCACCTTTCCCCTGAAGCAGGCATAAGTGTGTTTTCTAAAAGCGTGACTCTGTTCTGTTTGGGGATTCATTTCATGGGGAGCGATTTTTACATTCCCTTGATAAGTGATATCATAAGTTTCTTTTTTTGTGGGACTGATTTCACTGAGGATGATCGTACCTAAATCCACTCAGGATGCTGCTACCAGCCTCATGACGTGGATTTCATGGCTGAGTGACACTCCATTGGACCTACGTAGCACCACTTGTCCACTTGTCTTTGTCCACTTGTCCACTCGTCTTTGTCCACTTGGCTCTTTCCTGGGATATGAAACGTGTACCGGAGTGGAGGTTCTTGTCAAGACAGCAGCCCTCAACTTTGGGGTCCCTGTGTCTGGTTGATTTTTTCATTTTCCCAAGGTCAACGCCCATGTGTGGAAGTGCCCTATGGTCTGTGGTTCTGTGTTTTACATGGTTTGGGAAAGAGGATACACTTGTGAAGATTGGCTGTTGGCCATTGACATCCCGCCCATCAGCTTAACAAGGCTCCCTTGACTCCGTGGCCTGTCCTGCCTTTCTGGTTTTTAGACTTTTTTCGCCTGGCCCTTTTGCCCCGGCGGGGGGGGTGGGGGGGGCGAGAGATTCCTCTGTAGTGCTGATTTGCTCTCCCAGGTTGCTTGGTTGGCCAAAAAGGGCGTATGCGTTTTTTCCTGAATATATTCAGGAAAAAACGCATACGCCCTTTTTGGCCAACCGCATCATTGTCCACGTTCTGGCGCTTTTCATGTGCTATCGGGGCCATTCCGATGTACCCGTTGACATCCGTTTCCTGCAATTCTGCCTTGCGTTCAACGCCTCTTCGTAGCCTGACCTCAATATATTTTGGGGCGATAGTTATCGTTTAGAACTCTGCAGGTTTGGGAAGTGCAGTGCCCCTGAGCTCCATTTCCCAAGTCGCTTTTTTGTGAGTGGGACGCAACACGGCTGGATGGCTTCACGCCCTATTGTCGATCCGCGGTGGCAGGCTGAACCTCTGGTGAATTCTTCTTCGTGATGGGAAATGAGAGTGACATGTGCCCGACCAAACACCTCCAGCGAGTCTCTCATTGGTTCCCCCTCTTGCAGTTCATCCTGCGGACAAATTGCAGACGGTACGAAAGAGGCATGGAAAGGCGCCGAGTCTCCAAGTGGGGAGATTGTTAGTAAGGGGGCCTGAATGGAGAACACGAGCACCAGGAGATGAAAACTGAGGTGAGTTTCAGAAAGCTTTCCCGATCCCACGGTGTAGCATCCGCTGGGTTTCCAATGAGTGCTTTCGCTGTCGGAAGATTGCGTTGAACCTGGAGAGTTGGGACCCATGGAATGGGGAGCACGCAGGATTCCTTTCAAGGGTCTGCATTTGCTTTCCCAACCTCACCCATCGTCTCAGCCCCAAGAGTGTCCAGCCTTATGTCTTCTGCCGCTGGGGCTGTAGATGTGGTCAATCCTGGTTGCATGCCAGTCCCTGAACGCATTTGGGAAGAATTTCTCTCTGTTTTGCCCTGCTTGTTTCTTCTTTATGTTGGAAATGTATCCTCAGAATGGGTCTGAGCTGATTTTCCCTGCTGGTTATAGGCCGCTTTACACACACTTGATGCACTTACACAGAGATATCAAGACTTAGCTTTTAAGATGCTTACTAGTCGGATAGATACTTGTGCGATGAACAGGGTCTGGTGAGTCCAGTTGATTGAGCAAGGAGTAGGTCGTGTCCATTCCATATTCGGTTTTCGGAAGGGTATCTGTGCTCATTTCAAACTCGAGTTTTATGCGTCACCCCACCTCACCTTTCCCCTGAAGCAGGCATAAGTGTGTTTTCTAAAAGCGTGACTCTGTTCTGTTTGGGGATTCAGTTCATGGGGAGCGATTTTTACATTCCCTTGATAAGTGATATCATAAGTTTCTTTTTTTGTGGGACTGATTTCACTGAGGATGATCGTACCTAAATCCACTCAGGCTGCTGCTACAAGCCTCATGACGTGGATTTCATGGCTGAGTGACACTCCATTGGACCTACGTAGCACCACTTGTCCACTTGTCTTTGTCCACTTGTCCACTCGTCTTTGTCCACTTGGCTCTTTCCTGGGATATGAAACGTGTACCGGAGTGGAGGTTCTTGTCAAGACAGCAGCCCTGAACTTTGGGGTCCCTGTGTCTGGTTGATTTTTTCATTTTCCCAAGGTCAACGCCCATGTGTGGAAGTGCCCTATGCTCTGTGGTTCTGTGTTTTACATGGTTTGGGAAAGAGGATACACTTGTAAAGATTGGCTGTTGGCCATTGACATCCCGCCCATCAGCTTAACAAGGCTCCCTTGACTCCGTGGCCTGTCCTGCCTTTCTGGTTTTTAGACTTTTTTCGCCTGGCCCTTTTGCCCCGGGGGTGGGGGGTGGGCGAGAGATTTCTTTGTAGTGCTGATTTGCTCTCCCAGGTTGCTTGGTTGGCCAAAAAGGGCGTATGCGTTTTTTCCTGAATATATTCAGGAAAAAACGCATACGCCCTTTTTGGCCAACCGCATCATTGTCCATGTTCTGGCGCTTTTCATGTGCTATCGGGGCCATTCCGATGTACCCGTTGACATCCGTTTCCTGCAATTCTGCCTTGCGTTCAACGCCTCTTCGTAGCCTGACCTCAATATATTTTGGGGCGATAGTTATCGTTTAGAACTCTGCAGGTTTGGGAAGTGCAGTGCCCCTGAGCCCCATTTCCCAAGTCGCTTTTTTGTGAGTGGGACGCAACACGGCTGGATGGCTTCACGCCCTATTGTCGATCCGCGGTGGCAGGCTGAACCTCTGGTGAATTCTTCTTCGTGATGGGAAATGAGAGTGACATGTGCCCGACCAAACACCTCCAGCGAGTCTCTCATTGGTTCCCCCTCTTGCAGTTCATCCTGCGGACAAATTGCAGACGGTACGAAAGAGGCATGGAAAGGCGCCGAGTCTCCAAGTGGGGAGATTGTTAGTAAGGGGGCCTGAATGGAGAACACGAGCACCAGGAGATGAAAACTGAGGTGAGTTTCAGAAAGCTTTCCCGATCCCACGGTGTAGCATCCGCTGGGTTTCCAATGAGTGCTTTCGCTGTCGGAAGATTGCGTTGAACCTGGAGAGTTGGGACCCATGGAATGGGGAGCACGCAGGATTCCTTTCAAGGGTCTGCATTTGCTTTCCCAACCTCACCCATCGTCTCAGCCCCAAGAGTGTCCAGCCTTATGTCTTCTGCTGCTGGGGCTGTAGATGTGGTCAATCCTGGTTGCATGCCAGTCCCTGAACGCATTTGGGAAGAATTTCTCTCTGTTTTGCCCTGCTTGTTTCTTCTTTATGTTGGAAATGTATCCTCAGAATGGGTCTGAGCTGATTTTCCCTGCTGGTTTTAGGCCGCTTTACACATACTTGATGCACTTACACAGAGATATCAAGACTTAGCTTTTAAGATGCTTACTAGTCGGATAGATACTTGTGCGATGAACAGGGTCTGGTGAGTCCAGTTGATTGAGCAAGGAGTAGGTCGTGTCCATTCCATATTCGGTTTTCGGAAGGGTATCTGTGCTCATTTCAAACTCGAGTTTTATGCGTCACCCCACCTCACCTTTCCCCTGAAGCAGGCATAAGTGTGTTTTCTAAAAGCGTGACTCTGTTCTGTTTGGGGATTCATTTCATGGGGAGCGATTTTTACATTCCCTTGATAAGTGATATCATAAGTTTCTTTTTTTGTGGGACTGATTTCACTGAGGATGATCGTACCTAAATCCACTCAGGATGCTGCTACCAGCCTCATGACGTGGATTTCATGGCTGAGTGACACTCCATTGGACCTACGTAGCACCACTTGTCCACTTGTCTTTGTCCACTTGTCCACTCGTCTTTGTCCACTTGGCTCTTTCCTGGGATATGAAACGTGTACCGGAGTGGAGGTTCTTGTCAAGACAGCAGCCCTCAACTTTGGGGTCCCTGTGTCTGGTTGATTTTTTCATTTTCCCAAGGTCAACGCCCATGTGTGGAAGTGCCCTATGCTCTGTGGTTCTGTGTTTTACATGGTTTGGGAAAGAGGATACACTTGTGAAGATTGGCTGTTGGCCATTGACATCCCGCCCATCAGCTTAACAAGGCTCCCTTGACTCCGTGGCCTGTCCTGCCTTTCTGGTTTTTAGACTTTTTTCGCCTGGCCCTTTTGCCCCGGCGGGGGGGGTGGGGGGGGCGAGAGATTTCTTTGTAGTGCTGATTTGCTCTCCCAGGTTGCTTGGTTGGCCAAAAAGGGCGTATGCGTTTTTTCCTGAATATATTCAGGAAAAAACGCATACGCCCTTTTTGGCCAACCGCATCATTGTCCACGTTCTGGCGCTTTTCATGTGCTATCGGGGCCATTCCGATGTACCCTTTGACATCCGTTTCCTGCAATTCTGCCTTGCGTTCAACGCCTCTTCGTAGCCTGACCTCAATATATTTTGGGGCGATAGTTATCGTTTAGAACTCTGCAGGTTTGGGAAGTGCAGTGCCCCTGAGCTCCATTTCCCAAGTCGCTTTTTTGTGAGTGGGACGCAACACAGCTGGATGGCTTCACGCCCTATTGTCGATCCGCGGTGGCAGGCTGAACCTCTGGTGAATTCTTCTTCGTGATGGGAAATGAGAGTGACATGTGCCCGACCAAACACCTCCAGCGAGTCTCTCATTGGTTCCCCCTCTTGCAGTTCATCCTGCGGACAAATTGCAGACGGTACGAAAGAGGCATGGAAAGGCGCCGAGTCTCCAAGTGGGGAGATTGTTAGTAAGGGGGCCTGAATGGAGAACACGAGCACCAGGAGATGAAAACTGAGGTGAGTTTCAGAAAGCTTTCCCGATCCCACGGTGTAGCATCCGCTGGGTTTCCAATGAGTGCTTTCGCTGTCGGAAGATTGCGTTGAACCTGGAGAGTTGGGACCCATGGAATGGGGAGCACGCAGGATTCCTTTCAAGGGTCTGCATTTGCTTTCCCAACCTCACCCATCGTCTCAGCCCCAAGAGTGTCCAGCCTTATGTCTTCTGCCGCTGGGGCTGTAGATGTGGTCAATCCTGGTTGCATGCCAGTCCCTGAACGCATTTGGGAAGAATTTCTCTCTGTTTTGCCCTGCTGGTTTCTTCTTTATGTTGGAAATGTATCCTCAGAATGGGTCTGAGCTGATTTTCCCTGCTGGTTTTAGGCCGCTTTACACACACTTGATGCACTTACACAGAGATATCAAGACTTAGCTTTTAAGATGCTTACTAGTCAGATAGATACTTGTGCGATGAACAGGGTCTGGTGAGTCCAGTTGATTGAGCAAGGAGTAGGTCGTGTCCATTCCATATTCGGTTTTCGGAAGGGTATCTGTGCTCATTTCAAACTCGAGTTTTATGCGTCACCCCACCTCACCTTTCCCCTGAAGCAGGCATAAGTGTGTTTTCTAAAAGCGTGACTCTGTTCTGTTTGGGATTCAGTTCATGGGGAGCGATTTTTACATTCCCTCGATAAGTGATATCATAAGTTTCTTTTTTTGTGGGACTGATTTCACTGAGGATGATCGTACCTAAATCCACTCAGGGTGCTGCTACCAGCCTCATGACGTGGATTTCATGGCTGAGTGACACTCCATTGGACCTACGTAGCACCACTTGCCCACTTGTGCACTTGTCTTTGTCCACTTGTCCACTCGTCTTTGTCCACTTGGCTCTTTCCTGGGATATGAAACGTGTACCGGAGTGGAGGTTCTTGTCAAGACAGCAGCCCTCAACTTTGGGGTCCCTGTGTCTGGTTGATTTTTTCATTTTCCCAAGGTCAACGCCCATGTGTGGAAGTGCCCTATGCTCTGTGGTTCTGTGTTTTACATGGTTTGGGAAAGAGGATACACTTGTGAAGATTGGCTGTTGGCCATTGACATCCCGCCCATCAGCTTAACAAGGCTCCCTTGACTCCGTGGCCTGTCCTGCCTTTCTGGTTTTTAGACTTTTTTCGCCTGGCCCTTTTGCCCCGGGGGTGGGGGGGGCGAGAGATTTCTTTGTAGTGCTGATTTGCTCTCCCAGGTTGCTTGGTTGGCCAAAAAGGGCGTATGCGTTTTTTCCTGAATATATTCAGGAAAAAACGCATACGCCCTTTTTGGCCAACCGCATCATTGTCCACGTTCTGGCGCTTTTCATGTGCTATCGGGGCCATTCCGATGTACTCGTTGACATCCGTTTCCTGCAATTCTGCCTTGCGTTCAACGCCTCTTCGTAGCCTGACCTCAATATATTTTGGGGCGATAGTTATCGTTTAGAACTCTGCAGGTTTGGGAAGTGCAGTGCCCCTGAGCTCCATTTCCCAAGTCGCTTTTTTGTGAGTGGGACGCAACACGGCTGGATGGCTTCACGCCCTATTGTCGATCCGCGGTGGCAGGCTGAACCTCTGGTGAATTCTTCTTCGTGATGGGAAATGAGAGTGACATGTGCCCGACCAAACACCTCCAGCGAGTCTCTCATTGGTTCCCCCTCTTGCAGTTCATCCTGCGGACAAATTGCAGACGGTACGAAAGAGGCATGGAAAGGCGCCGAGTCTCCAAGTGGGGAGATTGTTAGTAAGGGGGCCTGAATGGAGAACACGAGCACCAGGAGATGAAAACTGAGGTGAGTTTCAGAAAGCTTTCCCGATCCCACGGTGTAGCATCCGCTGGGTTTCCAATGAGTGCTTTCGCTGTCGGAAGATTGCGTTGAACCTGGAGAGTTGGGACCCATGGAATGGGGAGCACGCAGGATTCCTTTCAAGGGTCTGCATTTGCTTTCCCAACCTCACCCATCGTCTCAGCCCCAAGAGTGTCCAGCCTTATGTCTTCTGCCGCTGGGGCTGTAGATGTGGTCAATCCTGGTTGCATGCCAGTCCCTGAACGCATTTGGGAAGAATTTCTCTCTGTTTTGCCCTGCTTGTTTCTTATTTATGTTGGAAATGTATCCTCAGAATGGGTCTGAGCTGATTTTCCCTGCTGGTTTTAGGCCGCTTTACACACACTTGATGCACTTACACAGAGATATCAAGACTTAGCTTTTAAGATGCTTACTAGTCGGATAGATACTTGTGCGATGAACAGGGTCTGGTGAGTCCAGTTGATTGAGCAAGGAGTAGGTCGTGTCCATTCCATATTCGATTTTCGGAAGGGTATCTGTGCTCATTTCAAACTCGAGTTTTATGCGTCACCCCACCTCACCTTTCCCCTGAAGCAGGCATAAGTGTGTTTTCTAAAAGCGTGACTCTGTTCTGTTTGGGGATTCCGTTCATGGGGAGCGATTTTTACATTCCCTCGATAAGTGATATCATAAGTTTCTTTTTTTGTGGGACTGATTTCACTGAGGATGATCGTACCTAAATCCACTCAGGATGCTGCTACCAGCCTCATGACGTGGATTTCATGGCTGAGTGACACTCCATTGGACCTACGTAGCACCACTTGTCCACTTGTCCACTTGTCTTTGTCCACTTGTCCACTCGTCTTTGTCCACTTGGCTCTTTCCTGGGATATGAAACGTGTACCGGAGTGGAGGTTCTTGTCAAGACAGCAGCCCTCAACTTTGGGGTCCCTGTGTCTGGTTGATTTTTTCATTTTCCCAAGGTCAACGCCCATGTGTGGAAGTGCCCTATGCTCTGTGGTTCTGTGTTTTACATGGTTTGGGAAAGAGGATACACTTGTGAAGATTGGCTGTTGGCCATTGACATCCCGCCCATCAGCTTAACAAGGCTCCCTTGACTCCGTGGCCTGTCCTGCCTTTCTGGTTTTTAGACTTTTTTCGCCTGGCCCTTTTGCCCCGGGGGTGGGGGGGGCGAGAGATTTCTTTGTAGTGCTGATTTGCTCTCCCAGGTTGCTTGGTTGGCCAAAAAGGGCGTATGCGTTTTTTCCTGAATGTATTCAGGAAAAAACGCATACGCCCTTTTTGGCCAACCGCATCATTGTCCACGTTCTGGCGCTTTTCATGTGCTATCGGGGCCATTCCGATGTACCCGTTGACATCCGTGTCCTGCAATTCTGCCTTGCGTTCAACGCCTCTTCGTAGCCTGACCTCAATATATTTTGGGGCCATAGTTATCGTTTAGAACTCTGCAGGTTTGGGAAGTGCAGTGCCCCTGAGCTCCATTTCCCAAGTCGCTTTTTTGTGAGTGGGACGCAACACGGCTGGATGGCTTCACGCCCTATTGTCGATCCGCGGTGGCAGGCTGAACCTCTGGTGAATTCTTCTTCGTGATGGGAAATGAGAGTGACATGTGCCCGACCAAACACCTCCAGCGAGTCTCTCATTCGTTCCCCCTCTTGCAGTTCATCCTGCGGACAAATTGCAGACGGTACGAAAGAGGCATGGAAAGGCGCCGAGTCTCCAAGTGGGGAGATTGTTAGTAAGGGGTCCTGAATGGAGAACACGAGCACCAGGAGATGAAAACTGAGGTGAGTTTCAGAAAGCTTTCCCGATCCCACGGTGTAGCATCCGCTGGGTTTCCAATGAGTGCTTTCGCTGTCGGAAGATTGCGTTGAACCTAGAGAGTTGGGACCCATGGAATGGGGAGCACGCAGGATTCCTTTCAAGGGTCTGCATTTGCTTTCCCAACCTCACCCATCGTCTCAGCCCCAAGAGTGTCCAGCCTTATGTCTTCTGCTGCTGGGGCTGTAGATGTGGTCAATCCTGGTTGCATGCCAGTCCCTGAACGCATTTTGGAAGAATTTCTCTCTGTTTTGCCCTGCTTGTTTCTTCTTTATGTTGGAAATGTATCCTCAGAATGGGTCTGAGCTGATTTTCCCTGCTGGTTTTAGGCCGCTTTACACACACTTGATGCACTTACACAGAGATATCAAGACTTAGCTTTTAAGATGCTTACTAGTCGGATAGATACTTGTGCGATGAACAGGGTCTGGTGAGTCCAGTTGATTGAGCAAGGAGTAGGTCGTGTCCATTCCATATTCGATTTTCGGAAGGGTATCTGTGCTCATTTCAAACTCGAGTTTTATGCGTCACCCCACCTCACCTTTCCCCTGAAGCAGGCATAAGTGTGTTTTCTAAAAGCGTGACTCTGTTCTGTTTGGGGATTCAGTTCATGGGGAGCGATTTTTACATTCCCTCGATAAGTGATATCATAAGTTTCTTTTTTTGTGGGACTGATTTCACTGAGGATGATCGTACCTAAATCCACTCAGGATGCTGCTACCAGCCTCATGACGTGGATTTCATGGCTGAGTGACACTCCATTGGACCTACGTAGCACCACTTGTCCACTTGTCCACTTGTCTTTGTCCACTTGTCCACTCGTCTTTGTCCACTTGGCTCTTTCCTGGGATATGAAACGTGTACCGGAGTGGAGGTTCTTGTCAAGACAGCAGCCCTCAACTTTGGGGTCCCTGTGTCTGGTTGATTTTTTCATTTTCCCAAGGTCAACGCCCATGTGTGGAAGTGCCCTATGCTCTGTGGTTCTGTGTTTTACATGGTTTGGGAAAGAGGATACACTTGTGAAGATTGGCTGTTGGCCATTGACATCCCGCCCATCAGCTTAACAAGGCTCCCTTGACTCCGTGGCCAGTCCTGCCTTTCTGGTTTTTAGACTTTTTTCGCCTGGCCCTTTTGCCCCGGCGGGGGGGGGCGAGAGATTTCTTTGTAGTGCTGATTTGCTCTCCCAGGTTGCTTGGTTGGCCAAAAAGGGCGTATGCGTTTTTTCCTGAATATATTCAGGAAAAAACGCATACGCCCTTTTTGGCCAACCGCATCATTGTCCACGTTCTGGCGCTTTTCATGTGCTATCGGGGCCATTCCCATGTACCCGTTGACATCCGTTTCCTGCAATTCTGCCTTGCGTTCAACGCCTCTTCGTAGCCTGACCTCAATATATTTGGGGGCGATAGTTATCGTTTAGAACTCTGCAGGTTTGGGAAGTGCAGTGCCCCTGAGCTGCATTTCGCAAGTCGCTTTTTTGTAAGTGGGACGCAACACGGCTGGATGGCTTCACGCCCTATTGTCGATCCGCGGTGGCAGGCTGAACCTCTGGTGAATTCTTCTTCGTGATGGGAAATGAGAGTGACATGTGCCCGACCAAACACCTCCAGCGAGTCTCTCATTGGTTCCCCCTCTTGCAGTTCATTCTGCGGACAAATTGCAGACGGTACGAAAGAGGCATGGAAAGGCGCCGAGTCTCCAAGTGGGGAGATTGTTAGTAAGGGGGCCTGAATGGAGAACACGAGAACCAGGAGATGAAAACTGAGGTGAGTTTCAGAAAGCTTTCCCGATCCCACGGTGTAGCATCCGCTGGGTTTCCAATGAGTGCTTTCGCTGTCGGAAGATTGCGTTGAACCTGGAGAGTTGGGACCCATGGAATGGGGAGCACGCAGGATTCCTTTCAAGGGTCTGCATTTGCTTTCCCAACCTCACCCATCGTCTCAGCCCCAAGAGTGTCCAGCCTTATGTCTTCTGCCGCTGGGGCTGTAGATGTGGTCAATCCTGGTTGCATGCCAGTCCCTGAACGCATTTGGGAAGAATTTCTCTCTGTTTTGCCCTTCTTGTTTCTTCTTTATGTTGGAAATGTATCCTCAGAATGGGTCTGAGCTGATTTTCCCTGCTGGTTTTAGGCCGCTTTACACACACTTGATGCACTTACACAGAGATATCAACACTTAGCTTTTAAGATGCTTACTAGTCGGATAGATACTTGTGCGATGAACAGGGTCTGGTGAGTCCAGTTGATTGAGCAAGGAGTAGGTCGTGTCCATTCCATATTCGGTTTTCGGAAGGGTATCTGTGCTCATTTCAAACTCGAGTTTTATGCTTCACCCCACCTCACCTTTCCCCTGAAGCAGGCATAAGTGTGTTTTCTAAAAGCGTGACTCTGTTCTGTTTGGGGATTCAGTTCATGGGGAGCGATTTTTACATTCCCTCGATAAGTGATATCATAAGTTTCTTTTTTTGTGGGACTGATTTCACTGAGGATGATCGTACCTAAATCCACTCAGGATGCTGCTACCAGCCTCATGACGTGGATTTCATGGCTGAGTGACACTCCATTGGACCTACGTAGCACCACTTGTCCACTTGTCCACTTGTCTTTGTCCACTTGTCCACTCGTCTTTGTCCACTTGGCTCTTTCCTGGGATATGAAATGTGTACCGGATTGGAGGTTCTTGTCAAGACAGCAGCCCTCAACTTTGGGGTCCCTGTGTCTAGTTGATTTTCTCATTTTCCCAAGGTCAACGCCCATGTGTGGAAGTGCCCTATGCTCTGTGGTTCTGTGTTTTCCATGGTTTGGGAAAGAGGATACACTTGTGAAGATTGGCTGTTGGCCATTGACATCCCGCCCATCAGCTTAACAAGGCTCCCTTGACTCCGTGGGCTGTCCTGCCTTTCTGGTTTTTAGACTTTTTTCGCCTGGCCCTTTTGCCCCGGGGGGGCGTGGGGGCGAGAGATTTCTTTATAGTGCTGATTTGCTCTCCCAGGTTGCTTGGTTGGCCAAAAAGGGCGTATGCGTTTTTTCCTGAATATATTCAGGAAAAAACGCATACGCCCTTTTTGGCCAACCGCATCATTGTCCACGTTCTGGCGCTTTTCATGTGCTATCGGGGCCATTCCGATGTACCCGTTGACATCCGTTTCCTGCAATTCTGCCTTGCGTTCAACGCCTCTTCGTAGCCTGACCTCAATATATTTTGGGGCGATAGTTATCGTTTAGAACTCTGCAGGTTTGGGAAGTGCAGTGCCCCTGAGCTCCATTTCCCAAGTCGCTTTTTTGTGAGTGGGACGCAACACGGCTGGATGGCTTCACGCCCTATTGTCGATCCGCGGTGGCAGGCTGAACCTCTGGTGAATTCTTCTTCGTGATGGGAAATGAGAGTGACATGTGCCCGACCAAACACCTCCAGCGAGTCTCTCATTGGTTCCCCCTCTTGCAGTTCATCCTGCGGACAAATTGCAGACGGTACGAAAGAGGCATGGAAAGGCGCCGAGTCTCCAAGTGGGGAGATTGTTAGTAAGGGGGCCTGAATGGAGAACACGAGCACCAGGAGATGAAAACTGAGGTGAGTTTCAGAAAGCTTTCCCGATCCCACGGTGTAGCATCCGCTGGGTTTCCAATGAGTGCTTTCGCTGTCGGAAGATTGCGTTGAACCTGGAGAGTTGGGACCCATGGAATGGGGAGCACGCAGGATTCCTTTCAAGGGTCTGCATTTGCTTTCCCAACCTCACCCATCGTCTCAGCCCCAAGAGTGTCCAGCCTTATGTCTTCTGCCGCTGGGGCTGTAGATGTGGTCAATCCTGGTTGCATGCCAGTCCCTGAACGCATTTGGGAAGAATTTCTCTCTGTTTTGCCCTGCTAGTTTCTTCTTTATGTTGGAAATGTATCCTCAGAATGGGTCTGAGCTGATTTTCCCTGCTGGTTTTAGGCCGCTTTACACACACTTGATGCACTTACACAGAGATATCAAGACTTAGCTTTTAAGATGCTTACTAGTCGGATAGATACTTGTGCGATGAACAGGGTCTGGTGAGTCCAGTTGATTGAGCAAGGAGTAGGTCGTGTCCATTCCATATTCGGTTTTCGGAAGGGTATCTGTGCTCATTTCAAACTCGAGTTTTATGCGTCACCCCACCTCACCTTTCCCCTGAAGCAGGCATAAGTGTGTTTTCTAAAAGCGTGACTCTGTTCTGTTTCGGGATTCAGTTCATGGGGAGCGATTTTTACATTCCCTCGATAAGTGATATCATAAGTTTCTTTTTTGTGGGACTGATTTCACTGAGGATGATCGTACCTAAATCCACTCAGGATGCTGCTACCAGCCTCATGACGTGGATTTCATGGCTGAGTGACACTCCATTGGACCTACGTAGCACCACTTGTCCACTTGTCCACTTGTCTTTGTCCACTTGTCCACTCGTCTTTGTCCACTTGGCTCTTTCCTGGGATATGAAACGTGTACCGGAGTGGAGGTTCTTGTCAAGACAGCAGCCCTCAACTTTGGGGTCCCTGTGTGTGGTTGATTTTTTCATTTTCCCAAGGTCAACGCCCATGTGTGGAAGTGCCCTATGCTCTGTGGTTCTGTGTTTTACATGGTTTGGGAAAGAGGATACACTTGTGAAGATTGGCTGTTGGCCATTGACATCCCGCCCATCAGCTTAACAAGGCTCCCTTGACTCCGTGGCCTGTCCTGCCTTTCTGGTTTTTAGACTTTTTTCGCCTGGCCCTTTTGCCCCGGGGGTGGGGGGGGCGAGAGATTTCTTTGTAGTGCTGATTTGCTCTCCCAGGTTGCTTGGTTGGCCAAAAAGGGCGTATGCGTTTTTTCCTGAATGTATTCAGGAAAAAACGCATACGCCCTTTTTGGCCAACCGCATCATTGTCCACGTTCTGGCGCTTTTCATGTGCTATCGGGGCCATTCCGATGTACCCGTTGACATCCGTGTCCTGCAATTCTGCCTTGCGTTCAACGCCTCTTCGTAGCCTGACCTCAATATATTTTGGGGCCATAGTTATCGTTTAGAACTCTGCAGGTTTGGGAAGTGCAGTGCCCCTGAGCTCCATTTCCCAAGTCGCTTTTTTGTGAGTGGGACGCAACACGGCTGGATGGCTTCACGCCCTATTGTCGATCCGCGGTGGCAGGCTGAACCTCTGGTGAATTCTTCTTCGTGATGGGAAATGAGAGTGACATGTGCCCGACCAAACACCTCCAGCGAGTCTCTCATTCGTTCCCCCTCTTGCAGTTCATCCTGCGGACAAATTGCAGACGGTACGAAAGAGGCATGGAAAGGCGCCGAGTCTCCAAGTGGGGAGATTGTTAGTAAGGGGTCCTGAATGGAGAACACGAGCACCAGGAGATGAAAACTGAGGTGAGTTTCAGAAAGCTTTCCCGATCCCACGGTGTAGCATCCGCTGGGTTTCCAATGAGTGCTTTCGCTGTCGGAAGATTGCGTTGAACCTAGAGAGTTGGGACCCATGGAATGGGGAGCACGCAGGATTCCTTTCAAGGGTCTGCATTTGCTTTCCCAACCTCACCCATCGTCTCAGCCCCAAGAGTGTCCAGCCTTATGTCTTCTGCTGCTGGGGCTGTAGATGTGGTCAATCCTGGTTGCATGCCAGTCCCTGAACGCATTTTGGAAGAATTTCTCTCTGTTTTGCCCTGCTTGTTTCTTCTTTATGTTGGAAATGTATCCTCAGAATGGGTCTGAGCTGATTTTCCCTGCTGGTTTTAGGCCGCTTTACACACACTTGATGCACTTACACAGAGATATCAAGACTTAGCTTTTAAGATGCTTACTAGTCGGATAGATACTTGTGCGATGAACAGGGTCTGGTGAGTCCAGTTGATTGAGCAAGGAGTAGGTCGTGTCCATTCCATATTCGATTTTCGGAAGGGTATCTGTGCTCATTTCAAACTCGAGTTTTATGCGTCACCCCACCTCACCTTTCCCCTGAAGCAGGCATAAGTGTGTTTTCTAAAAGCGTGACTCTGTTCTGTTTGGGGATTCAGTTCATGGGGAGCGATTTTTACATTCCCTCGATAAGTGATATCATAAGTTTCTTTTTTTGTGGGACTGATTTCACTGAGGATGATCGTACCTAAATCCACTCAGGATGCTGCTACCAGCCTCATGACGTGGATTTCATGGCTGAGTGACACTCCATTGGACCTACGTAGCACCACTTGTCCACTTGTCCACTTGTCTTTGTCCACTTGTCCACTCGTCTTTGTCCACTTGGCTCTTTCCTGGGATATGAAACGTGTACCGGAGTGGAGGTTCTTGTCAAGACAGCAGCCCTCAACTTTGGGGTCCCTGTGTCTGGTTGATTTTTTCATTTTCCCAAGGTCAACGCCCATGTGTGGAAGTGCCCTATGCTCTGTGGTTCTGTGTTTTACATGGTTTGGGAAAGAGGATACACTTGTGAAGATTGGCTGTTGGCCATTGACATCCCGCCCATCAGCTTAACAAGGCTCCCTTGACTCCGTGGCCAGTCCTGCCTTTCTGGTTTTTAGACTTTTTTCGCCTGGCCCTTTTGCCCCGGCGGGGGGGGGCGAGAGATTTCTTTGTAGTGCTGATTTGCTCTCCCAGGTTGCTTGGTTGGCCAAAAAGGGCGTATGCGTTTTTTCCTGAATATATTCAGGAAAAAACGCATACGCCCTTTTTGGCCAACCGCATCATTGTCCACGTTCTGGCGCTTTTCATGTGCTATCGGGGCCATTCCGATGTACCCGTTGACATCCGTTTCCTGCAATTCTGCCTTGCGTTCAACGCCTCTTCGTAGCCTGACCTCAATATATTTGGGGGCGATAGTTATCGTTTAGAACTCTGCAGGTTTGGGAAGTGCAGTGCCCCTGAGCTGCATTTCGCAAGTCGCTTTTTTGTAAGTGGGACGCAACACGGCTGGATGGCTTCACGCCCTATTGTCGATCCGCGGTGGCAGGCTGAACCTCTGGTGAATTCTTCTTCGTGATGGGAAATGAGAGTGACATGTGCCCGACCAAACACCTCCAGCGAGTCTCTCATTGGTTCCCCCTCTTGCAGTTCATTCTGCGGACAAATTGCAGACGGTACGAAAGAGGCATGGAAAGGCGCCGAGTCTCCAAGTGGGGAGATTGTTAGTAAGGGGGCCTGAATGGAGAACACGAGAACCAGGAGATGAAAACTGAGGTGAGTTTCAGAAAGCTTTCCCGATCCCACGGTGTAGCATCCGCTGGGTTTCCAATGAGTGCTTTCGCTGTCGGAAGATTGCGTTGAACCTGGAGAGTTGGGACCCATGGAATGGGGAGCACGCAGGATTCCTTTCAAGGGTCTGCATTTGCTTTCCCAACCTCACCCATCGTCTCAGCCCCAAGAGTGTCCAGCCTTATGTCTTCTGCCGCTGGGGCTGTAGATGTGGTCAATCCTGGTTGCATGCCAATCCCTGAACGCATTTGGGAAGAATTTCTCTCTGTTTTGCCCTTCTTGTTTCTTCTTTATGTTGGAAATGTATCCTCAGAATGGGTCTGAGCTGATTTTCCCTGCTGGTTTTAGGCCGCTTTACACACACTTGATGCACTTACACAGAGATATCAACACTTAGCTTTTAAGATGCTTACTAGTCGGATAGATACTTGTGCGATGAACAGGGTCTGGTGAGTCCAGTTGATTGAGCAAGGAGTAGGTCGTGTCCATTCCATATTCGGTTTTCGGAAGGGTATCTGTGCTCATTTCAAACTCGAGTTTTATGCTTCACCCCACCTCACCTTTCCCCTGAAGCAGGCATAAGTGTGTTTTCTAAAAGCGTGACTCTGTTCTGTTTGGGGATTCAGTTCATGGGGAGCGATTTTTACATTCCCTCGATAAGTGATATCATAAGTTTCTTTTTTTGTGGGACTGATTTCACTGAGGATGATCGTACCTAAATCCACTCAGGATGCTGCTACCAGCCTCATGACGTGGATTTCATGGCTGAGTGACACTCCATTGGACCTACGTAGCACCACTTGTCCACTTGTCCACTTGTCTTTGTCCACTTGTCCACTCGTCTTTGTCCACTTGGCTCTTTCCTGGGATATGAAATGTGTACCGGATTGGAGGTTCTTGTCAAGACAGCAGCCCTCAACTTTGGGGTCCCTGTGTCTAGTTGATTTTCTCATTTTCCCAAGGTCAACGCCCATGTGTGGAAGTGCCCTATGCTCTGTGGTTCTGTGTTTTCCATGGTTTGGGAAAGAGGATACACTTGTGAAGATTGGCTGTTGGCCATTGACATCCCGCCCATCAGCTTAACAAGGCTCCCTTGACTCCGTGGGCTGTCCTGCCTTTCTGGTTTTTAGACTTTTTTCGCCTGGCCCTTTTGCCCCGGGGGGGCGTGGGGGCGAGAGATTTCTTTATAGTGCTGATTTGCTCTCCCAGGTTGCTTGGTTGGCCAAAAAGGGCGTATGCGTTTTTTCCTGAATATATTCAGGAAAAAACGCATACGCCCTTTTTGGCCAACCGCATCATTGTCCACGTTCTGGCGCTTTTCATGTGCTATCGGGGCCATTCCGATGTACCCGTTGACATCCGTTTCCTGCAATTCTGCCTTGCGTTCAACGCCTCTTCGTAGCCTGACCTCAATATATTTTGGGGCGATAGTTATCGTTTAGAACTCTGCAGGTTTGGGAAGTGCAGTGCCCCTGAGCTCCATTTCCCAAGTCGCTTTTTTGTGAGTGGGACGCAACACGGCTGGATGGCTTCACGCCCTATTGTCGATCCGCGGTGGCAGGCTGAACCTCTGGTGAATTCTTCTTCGTGATGGGAAATGAGAGTGACATGTGCCCGACCAAACACCTCCAGCGAGTCTCTCATTGGTTCCCCCTCTTGCAGTTCATCCTGCGGACAAATTGCAGACGGTACGAAAGAGGCATGGAAAGGCGCCGAGTCTCCAAGTGGGGAGATTGTTAGTAAGGGGGCCTGAATGGAGAACACGAGCACCAGGAGATGAAAACTGAGGTGAGTTTCAGAAAGCTTTCCCGATCCCACGGTGTAGCATCCGCTGGGTTTCCAATGAGTGCTTTCGCTGTCGGAAGATTGCGTTGAACCTGGAGAGTTGGGACCCATGGAATGGGGAGCACGCAGGATTCCTTTCAAGGGTCTGCATTTGCTTTCCCAACCTCACCCATCGTCTCAGCCCCAAGAGTGTCCAGCCTTATGTCTTCTGCCGCTGGGGCTGTAGATGTGGTCAATCCTGGTTGCATGCCAGTCCCTGAACGCATTTGGGAAGAATTTCTCTCTGTTTTGCCCTGCTAGTTTCTTCTTTATGTTGGAAATGTATCCTCAGAATGGGTCTGAGCTGATTTTCCCTGCTGGTTTTAGGCCGCTTTACACACACTTGATGCACTTACACAGAGATATCAAGACTTAGCTTTTAAGATGCTTACTAGTCGGATAGATACTTGTGCGATGAACAGGGTCTGGTGAGTCCAGTTGATTGAGCAAGGAGTAGGTCGTGTCCATTCCATATTCGGTTTTCGGAAGGGTATCTGTGCTCATTTCAAACTCGAGTTTTATGCGTCACCCCACCTCACCTTTGCCCTGAAGCAGGCATAAGTGTGTTTTCTAAAAGCGTGACTCTGTTCTGTTTGGAGATTCAGTTCATGGGGAGCGATTTTTACATTCCCTCGATAAGTGATATCATAAGTTTCTTTTTTTGTGGGACTGATTTCACTGAGGATGATCGTACCTAAATCCACTCAGGATGCTGCTACCAGCCTCATGACGTGGATTTCATGGCTGAGTGACACTCCATTGGACCTACGTAGCACCACTTGTCCACTTGTCCACTTGTCTTTGTCCACTTGTCCACTCGTCTTTGTCCACTTGGCTCTTTCCTGGGATATGAAATGTGTACCGGATTGGAGGTTCTTGTCAAGACAGCAGCCCTCAACTTTGGGGTCCCTGTGTCTAGTTGATTTTTTCATTTTCCCAAGGTCAACGCCCATGTGTGGAAGTGCCCTATGCTCTGTGGTTCTGTGTTTTCCATGGTTTGGGAAAGAGGATACACTTGTGAAGATTGGCTGTTGGCCATTGACATCCCGCCCATCAGCTTAACAAGGCTCGCTTGACTCCGTGGGCTGTCCTGCCTTTCTGGTTTTTAGACTTTTTTCGCCTGGCCCTTTTGCCCCGGGGGGGCGTGGGGGCGAGAGATTTCTTTATAGTGCTGATTTGCTCTCCCAGGTTGCTTGGTTGGCCAAAAAGGGCGTATGCGTTTTTTCCTGAATGTATTCAGGAAAAAACGCATACGCCCTTTTTGGCCAACCGCATCATTGTCCACGTTCTGGCGCTTTTCATGTGCTATCGGGGCCATTCCGATGTACCCGTTGACATCCGTGTCCTGCAATTCTGCCTTGCGTTCAACGCCTCTTCGTAGCCTGACCTCAATATATTTTGGGGCCATAGTTATCGTTTAGAACTCTGCAGGTTTGGGAAGTGCAGTGCCCCTGAGCTCCATTTCCCAAGTCGCTTTTTTGTGAGTGGGACGCAACACGGCTGGATGGCTTCACGCCCTATTGTCGATCCGCGGTGGCAGGCTGAACCTCTGGTGAATTCTTCTTCGTGATGGGAAATGAGAGTGACATGTGCCCGACCAAACACCTCCAGCGAGTCTCTCATTCGTTCCCCCTCTTGCAGTTCATCCTGCGGACAAATTGCAGACGGTACGAAAGAGGCATGGAAAGGCGCCGAGTCTCCAAGTGGGGAGATTGTTAGTAAGGGGTCCTGAATGGAGAACACGAGCACCAGGAGATGAAAACTGAGGTGAGTTTCAGAAAGCTTTCCCGATCCCACGGTGTAGCATCCGCTGGGTTTCCAATGAGTGCTTTCGCTGTCGGAAGATTGCGTTGAACCTAGAGAGTTGGGACCCATGGAATGGGGAGCACGCAGGATTCCTTTCAAGGGTCTGCATTTGCTTTCCCAACCTCACCCATCGTCTCAGCCCCAAGAGTGTCCAGCCTTATGTCTTCTGCTGCTGGGGCTGTAGATGTGGTCAATCCTGGTTGCATGCCAGTCCCTGAACGCATTTTGGAAGAATTTCTCTCTGTTTTGCCCTGCTTGTTTCTTCTTTATGTTGGAAATGTATCCTCAGAATGGGTCTGAGCTGATTTTCCCTGCTGGTTTTAGGCCGCTTTACACACACTTGATGCACTTACACAGAGATATCAAGACTTAGCTTTTAAGATGCTTACTAGTCGGATAGATACTTGTGCGATGAACAGGGTCTGGTGAGTCCAGTTGATTGAGCAAGGAGTAGGTCGTGTCCATTCCATATTCGATTTTCGGAAGGGTATCTGTGCTCATTTCAAACTCGAGTTTTATGCGTCACCCCACCTCACCTTTCCCCTGAAGCAGGCATAAGTGTGTTTTCTAAAAGCGTGACTCTGTTCTGTTTGGGGATTCAGTTCATGGGGAGCGATTTTTACATTCCCTCGATAAGTGATATCATAAGTTTCTTTTTTTGTGGGACTGATTTCACTGAGGATGATCGTACCTAAATCCACTCAGGATGCTGCTACCAGCCTCATGACGTGGATTTCATGGCTGAGTGACACTCCATTGGACCTACGTAGCACCACTTGTCCACTTGTCCACTTGTCTTTGTCCACTTGTCCACTCGTCTTTGTCCACTTGGCTCTTTCCTGGGATATGAAACGTGTACCGGAGTGGAGGTTCTTGTCAAGACAGCAGCCCTCAACTTTGGGGTCCCTGTGTCTGGTTGATTTTTTCATTTTCCCAAGGTCAACGCCCATGTGTGGAAGTGCCCTATGCTCTGTGGTTCTGTGTTTTACATGGTTTGGGAAAGAGGATACACTTGTGAAGATTGGCTGTTGGCCATTGACATCCCGCCCATCAGCTTAACAAGGCTCCCTTGACTCCGTGGCCAGTCCTGCCTTTCTGGTTTTTAGACTTTTTTCGCCTGGCCCTTTTGCCCCGGCGGGGGGGGCGAGAGATTTCTTTGTAGTGCTGATTTGCTCTCCCAGGTTGCTTGGTTGGCCAAAAAGGGCGTATGCGTTTTTTCCTGAATATATTCAGGAAAAAACGCATACGCCCTTTTTGGCCAACCGCATCATTGTCCACGTTCTGGCGCTTTTCATGTGCTATCGGGGCCATTCCGATGTACCCGTTGACATCCGTTTCCTGCAATTCTGCCTTGCGTTCAACGCCTCTTCGTAGCCTGACCTCAATATATTTGGGGGCGATAGTTATCGTTTAGAACTCTGCAGGTTTGGGAAGTGCAGTGCCCCTGAGCTGCATTTCGCAAGTCGCTTTTTTGTAAGTGGGACGCAACACGGCTGGATGGCTTCACGCCCTATTGTCGATCCGCGGTGGCAGGCTGAACCTCTGGTGAATTCTTCTTCGTGATGGGAAATGAGAGTGACATGTGCCCGACCAAACACCTCCAGCGAGTCTCTCATTGGTTCCCCCTCTTGCAGTTCATTCTGCGGACAAATTGCAGACGGTACGAAAGAGGCATGGAAAGGCGCCGAGTCTCCAAGTGGGGAGATTGTTAGTAAGGGGGCCTGAATGGAGAACACGAGCACCAGGAGATGAAAACTGAGGTGAGTTTCAGAAAGCTTTCCCGATCCCACGGTGTAGCATCCGCTGGGTTTCCAATGAGTGCTTTCGCTGTCGGAAGATTGCGTTGAACCTGGAGAGTTGGGACCCATGGAATGGGGAGCACGCAGGATTCCTTTCAAGGGTCTGCATTTGCTTTCCCAACCTCACCCATCGTCTCAGCCCCAAGAGTGTCCAGCCTTATGTCTTCTGCCGCTGGGGCTGTAGATGTGGTCAATCCTGGTTGCATGCCAATCCCTGAACGCATTTGGGAAGAATTTCTCTCTGTTTTGCCCTTCTTGTTTCTTCTTTATGTTGGAAATGTATCCTCAGAATGGGTCTGAGCTGATTTTCCCTGCTGGTTTTAGGCCGCTTTACACACACTTGATGCACTTACACAGAGATATCAACACTTAGCTTTTAAGATGCTTACTAGTCGGATAGATACTTGTGCGATGAACAGGGTCTGGTGAGTCCAGTTGATTGAGCAAGGAGTAGGTCGTGTCCATTCCATATTCGGTTTTCGGAAGGGTATCTGTGCTCATTTCAAACTCGAGTTTTATGCTTCACCCCACCTCACCTTTCCCCTGAAGCAGGCATAAGTGTGTTTTCTAAAAGCGTGACTCTGTTCTGTTTGGGGATTCAGTTCATGGGGAGCGATTTTTACATTCCCTCGATAAGTGATATCATAAGTTTCTTTTTTTGTGGGACTGATTTCACTGAGGATGATCGTACCTAAATCCACTCAGGATGCTGCTACCAGCCTCATGACGTGGATTTCATGGCTGAGTGACACTCCATTGGACCTACGTAGCACCACTTGTCCACTTGTCCACTTGTCTTTGTCCACTTGTCCACTCGTCTTTGTCCACTTGGCTCTTTCCTGGGATATGAAATGTGTACCGGATTGGAGGTTCTTGTCAAGACAGCAGCCCTCAACTTTGGGGTCCCTGTGTCTAGTTGATTTTCTCATTTTCCCAAGGTCAACGCCCATGTGTGGAAGTGCCCTATGCTCTGTGGTTCTGTGTTTTCCATGGTTTGGGAAAGAGGATACACTTGTGAAGATTGGCTGTTGGCCATTGACATCCCGCCCATCAGCTTAACAAGGCTCCCTTGACTCCGTGGGCTGTCCTGCCTTTCTGGTTTTTAGACTTTTTTCGCCTGGCCCTTTTGCCCCGGGGGGGCGTGGGGGCGAGAGATTTCTTTATAGTGCTGATTTGCTCTCCCAGGTTGCTTGGTTGGCCAAAAAGGGCGTATGCGTTTTTTCCTGAATATATTCAGGAAAAAACGCATACGCCCTTTTTGGCCAACCGCATCATTGTCCACGTTCTGGCGCTTTTCATGTGCTATCGGGGCCATTCCGATGTACCCGTTGACATCCGTTTCCTGCAATTCTGCCTTGCGTTCAACGCCTCTTCGTAGCCTGACCTCAATATATTTTGGGGCGATAGTTATCGTTTAGAACTCTGCAGGTTTGGGAAGTGCAGTGCCCCTGAGCTCCATTTCCCAAGTCGCTTTTTTGTGAGTGGGACGCAACACGGCTGGATGGCTTCACGCCCTATTGTCGATCCGCGGTGGCAGGCTGAACCTCTGGTGAATTCTTCTTCGTGATGGGAAATGAGAGTGACATGTGCCCGACCAAACACCTCCAGCGAGTCTCTCATTGGTTCCCCCTCTTGCAGTTCATCCTGCGGACAAATTGCAGACGGTACGAAAGAGGCATGGAAAGGCGCCGAGTCTCCAAGTGGGGAGATTGTTAGTAAGGGGGCCTGAATGGAGAACACGAGCACCAGGAGATGAAAACTGAGGTGAGTTTCAGAAAGCTTTCCCGATCCCACGGTGTAGCATCCGCTGGGTTTCCAATGAGTGCTTTCGCTGTCGGAAGATTGCGTTGAACCTGGAGAGTTGGGACCCATGGAATGGGGAGCACGCAGGATTCCTTTCAAGGGTCTGCATTTGCTTTCCCAACCTCACCCATCGTCTCAGCCCCAAGAGTGTCCAGCCTTATGTCTTCTGCCGCTGGGGCTGTAGATGTGGTCAATCCTGGTTGCATGCCAGTCCCTGAACGCATTTGGGAAGAATTTCTCTCTGTTTTGCCCTGCTAGTTTCTTCTTTATGTTGGAAATGTATCCTCAGAATGGGTCTGAGCTGATTTTCCCTGCTGGTTTTAGGCCGCTTTACACACACTTGATGCACTTACACAGAGATATCAAGACTTAGCTTTTAAGATGCTTACTAGTCGGATAGATACTTGTGCGATGAACAGGGTCTGGTGAGTCCAGTTGATTGAGCAAGGAGTAGGTCGTGTCCATTCCATATTCGGTTTTCGGAAGGGTATCTGTGCTCATTTCAAACTCGAGTTTTATGCGTCACCCCACCTCACCTTTGCCCTGAAGCAGGCATAAGTGTGTTTTCTAAAAGCGTGACTCTGTTCTGTTTGGAGATTCAGTTCATGGGGAGCGATTTTTACATTCCCTCGATAAGTGATATCATAAGTTTCTTTTTTTGTGGGACTGATTTCACTGAGGATGATCGTACCTAAATCCACTCAGGATGCTGCTACCAGCCTCATGACGTGGATTTCATGGCTGAGTGACACTCCATTGGACCTACGTAGCACCACTTGTCCACTTGTCCACTTGTCTTTGTCCACTTGTCCACTCGTCTTTGTCCACTTGGCTCTTTCCTGGGATATGAAATGTGTACCGGATTGGAGGTTCTTGTCAAGACAGCAGCCCTCAACTTTGGGGTCCCTGTGTCTAGTTGATTTTTTCATTTTCCCAAGGTCAACGCCCATGTGTGGAAGTGCCCTATGCTCTGTGGTTCTGTGTTTTCCATGGTTTGGGAAAGAGGATACACTTGTGAAGATTGGCTGTTGGCCATTGACATCCCGCCCATCAGCTTAACAAGGCTCGCTTGACTCCGTGGGCTGTCCTGCCTTTCTGGTTTTTAGACTTTTTTCGCCTGGCCCTTTTGCCCCGGGGGGGCGTGGGGGCGAGAGATTTCTTTATAGTGCTGATTTGCTCTCCCAGGTTGCTTGGTTGGCCAAAAAGGGCGTATGCGTTTTTTCCTGAATATATTCAGGAAAAAACGCATACGCCCTTTTTGGCCAACCGCATCATTGTCCACGTTCTGGCGCTTTTCATGTGCTATCGGGGCCATTCCGATGTACCCGTTGACATCCGTGTCCTGCAATTCTGCCTTGCGTTCAACGCCTCTTCGTAGCCTGACCTCAATATATTTTGGGGCGATAGTTATCGTTTAGAACTCTGCAGGTTTGGGAAGTGCAGTGCCCCTGAGCTCCATTTCCCAAGTCGCTTTTTTGTGAGTGGGACGCAACACGGCTGGATGGCTTCACGCCCTATTGTCGATCCGCGGTGGCAGGCTGAACCTCTGGTGAATTCTTCTTCGTGATGGGAAATGAGAGTGACATGTGCCCGACCAAACACCTCCAGCGAGTCTCTCATTCGTTCCCCCTCTTGCAGTTCATCCTGCGGAGAAATAGCAGACGGTACGAAAGAGGCATGGAAAGGCGCCGAGTCTCCAAGTGGGGAGATTGTTAGTAAGGGGGCCTGAATGGAGAACACGAGCACCAGGAGATGAAAACTGAGGTGAGTTTCAGAAAGCTTTCCCGATCCCACGGTGTAGCATCCGCTGGGTTTCCAATGAGTGCTTTCGCTGTCGGAAGATTGCGTTGAACCTGGAGAGTTGGGACCCATGGAATGGGGAGCAGGCAGAATTCCTTTAAAGGGTCTGCATTTGCTTTCCCAACCTCACCAATCGTCTCAGCCCCAAGAGTGTCCAGCCTTATGTCTTCTGCTGCTGGGGCTGTAGATGTGGTCAATCCTGGTTGCATGCCAGTCCCTGAACGCATTTTGGAAGAATTTCTCTCTGTTTTGCCCTGCTTGTTTCTTCTTTATGTTGGAAATGTGTCCTCAGAATGGGTCTGAGCTGATTTTCCCTGCTGGTTTTAGGCCGCTTTACACACACTTGATGCACTTACACAGAGATATCAAGACTTAGCTTTTAAGATGCTTACTAGTCGGATAGATACTTGTGCGATGAACAGGGTCTGGTGAGTCCAGTTGATTGAGCAAGGAGTAGGTCGTGTCCATTCCATATTCGGTTTTCGGAAGGGTATCTGTCCTCATTTCAAACTCGAGTTTTATGCGTCACCCCACCTCACCTTTCCCCTGAAGCAGGCATAAGTGTGTTTTCTAAAAGCGTGACTCTGTTCTGTTTGGGATTCAGTTCATGGGGAGCGATTTTTACATTCCCTCGATAAGTGATATCATAAGTTTCTTTTTTTGTGGGACTGATTTCACTGAGGATGATCGTACCTAAATCCACTCAGGATGCTGCTACCAGCCTCATGACGTGGATTTCATGGCTGAGTGACACTCCATTGGACCTACGTAGCACCACTTGCCCACTTGTCCACTTGTCTTTGTCCACTTGTCCACTCGTCTTTCTCCACTTGGCTCTTTCCTGGGATATGAAACGTGTACCGGAGTGGAGGTTCTTGTCAAGACAGCAGCCCTCAACTTTGGGGTCCCTGTGTCTGGTTGATTTTTTCATTTTCCCAAGGTCAACGCCCATGTGTGGAAGTGCCCTATGCTCTGTGGTTCTGTGTTTTACATGGTTTGGGAAAGAGGATACACTTGTGAAGATTGGCTGTTGGCCATTGACATCCCGCCCATCAGCTTAACAAGGCTCCCTTGACTCCGTGGCCTGTCCTGCCTTTCTGGTTTTTAGACTTTTTTCGCCTGGCCCTTTTGCCCCGAGGGTGGTGGGGCGAGAGATTTCTTTGTAGTGCTGATTTGCTCTCCCAGGTTGCTTGGTTGGCCAAAAAGGGCGTATGCGTTTTTTCCTGAATATATTCAGGAAAAAACGCATACGCCCTTTTTGGCCAACCGCATCATTGTCCACGTTCTGGCGCTTTTCATGTGCTATCTGGGCCATTCCGATGTACCCGTTGACATCCGTTTCCTGCAATTCTGCCTTGCGTTCAACGCCTCTTCGTAGCCTGACCTCAATATATTTGGGGGCGATAGTTATCGTTTAGAACTCTGCAGGTTTGGGAAGTGCAGTGCCCCTGAGCTCCATTTCCCAAGTCGCTTTTTTGTGAGTGGGACGCAACACGGCTGGATGGCTTCACGCCCTATTGTCGATCCGCGGTGGCAGGCTGAACCTCTGGTGAATTCTTCTTCGTGATGGGAAATGAGAGTGACATGTGCCCGACCAAACACCTCCAGCGACTCTCTCATTGGTTCCCCCTCTTGCAGTTCATCCTGCGGACAAATTGCAGACGGTACGAAAGAGGCATGGAAAGGCGCCGAGTCTCCAAGTGGGGAGATTGTTAGTAAGGGGGCCTGAATGGAGAACACGAGCACCAGGAGATGAAAACTGAGGTGAGTTTCAGAAAGCTTTCCCGATCCCACGGTGTAGCATCCGCTGGGTTTCCAATGAGTGCTTTCGCTGTTGGAAGATTGCGTTGAACCTGGAGAGTTGGGACCCATGGAATGGGGAGCACGCAGGATTCCTTTCAAGGGTCTGCATTTGCTTTCCCAACCTCACCAATCGTCTCAGCCCCAAGAGTGTCCAGCCTTATGTCTTCTGCCGCTGGGGCTGTAGATGTGGTCAATCCTGGTTGCATGCCAGTCCCTGAACGCATTTTGGAAGAATTTCTCTCTGTTTTGCCCTGCTAGTTTCTTCTTTATGTTGGAAATGTATCCTCAGAATGGGTCTGAGCTGATTTTCCCTGCTGGTTTTAGGCTGCTTTACACACACTTGATGCACTTACACAGAGATATCAAGACTTAGCATTTAAGATGCTTACTAGTCGGATAGATACTTGTGCGATGAACAGGGTCTGGTGAGTCCAGTTGATTGAGCAAGGAGTAGGTCGTGTCCATTCCATATTCGGTTTTCGGAAGGGTATCTGTGCTCATTTCAAACTCGAGTTTTATGCGTCACCCCACCTCACCTTTCCCCTGAAGCAGGCATAAGTGTGTTTTCTAAAAGCGTGACTCTGTTCTGTTTGGGGATTCCGTTCATGGGGAGCGATTTTTACATTCCCTCGATAAGTGATATCATAAGTTTCTTTTTTTGTGGGACTGATTTCACTGAGGATGATCGTACCTAAATCCACTCAGGATGCTGCTACCAGCCTCATGACGTGGATTTCATGGCTGAGTGACACTCCATTGGACCTACGTAGCACCACTTGTCCACTTGTCCACTTGTCTTTGTCCACTTGTCCACTCGTCTTTGTCCACTTGGCTCTTTCCTGGGATATGAAACGTGTACCGGAGTGGAGGTTCTTGTCAAGACAGCAGCCCTCAACTTTGGGGTCCCTGTGTCTGGTTGATTTTTTCATTTTCCCAAGGTCAACGCCCATGTGTGGAAGTGCCCTATGCTCTGTGGTTCTGTGTTTTACATGGTTTGGGAAAGAGGATACACTTGTGAAGATTGGCTGTTGGCCACTGACATCCCGCCCATCAGCTTAACAAGGCTCCCTTGACTCCGTGGCCTGTCCTGCCTTTCTGGTTTTTAGACTTTTTTCGCCTGGCCCTTTTGCCCCGGGGGGGGGGGAGAGATTTCTTTGTAGTGCTGATTTGCTCTCCCAGGTTGCTTGGTTGGCCAAAAAGGGCGTATGCGTTTTTTCCTGAATATATTCAGGAAAAAACGCATCCGCCCTTTTTGGCCAACCGCATCATTGTCCACGTTCTGGCGCTTTTCATGTGCTATCGGGGCCATTCCGATGTACCCGTTGACATCCGTGTCCTGCAATTCTGCCTTGCGTTCAACGCCTCTTCGTAGCCTGACCTCAATATATTTTGGGGCGATAGTTATCGTTTAGAACTCTGCAGGTTTGGGAAGTGCAGTGCCCCTGAGCTCCATTTCCCAAGTCGCTTTTTTGTGAGTGGGACGCAACACGGCTGGATGGCTTCACGCCCTATTGTCGATCCGCGGTGGCAGGCTGAACCTCTGGTGAATTCTTCTTCGTGATGGGAAATGAGAGTGACATGTGCCCGACCAAACACCTCCAGCGAGTCTCTCATTCGTTCCCCCTCTTGCAGTTCATCCTGCGGAGAAATAGCAGACGGTACGAAAGAGGCATGGAAAGGCGCCGAGTCTCCAAGTGGGGAGATTGTTAGTAAGGGGGCCTGAATGGAGAACACGAGCACCAGGAGATGAAAACTGAGGTGAGTTTCAGAAAGCTTTCCCGATCCCACGGTGTAGCATCCGCTGGGTTTCCAATGAGTGCTTTCGCTGTTGGAAGATTGCGTTGAACCTGGAGAGTTGGGACCCATGGAATGGGGAGCACGCAGGATTCCTTTCAAGGGTCTGCATTTGCTTTCCCAACCTCACCAATCGTCTCAGCCCCAAGAGTGTCCAGCCTTATGTCTTCTGCCGCTGGGGCTGTAGATGTGGTCAATCCTGGTTGCATGCCAGTCCCTGAACGCATTTTGGAAGAATTTCTCTCTGTTTTGCCCTGCTAGTTTCTTCTTTATGTTGGAAATGTATCCTCAGAATGGGTCTGAGCTGATTTTCCCTGCTGGTTTTAGGCTGCTTTACACACACTTGATGCACTTACACAGAGATATCAAGACTTAGCATTTAAGATGCTTACTAGTCGGATAGATACTTGTGCGATGAACAGGGTCTGGTGAGTCCAGTTGATTGAGCAAGGAGTAGGTCGTGTCCATTCCATATTCGGTTTTCGGAAGGGTATCTGTGCTCATTTCAAACTCGAGTTTTATGCGTCACCCCACCTCACCTTTCCCCTGAAGCAGGCATAAGTGTGTTTTCTAAAAGCGTGACTTTGTTCTGTTTGGGGATTCCGTTCATGGGGAGCGATTTTTACATTCCCTCGATAAGTGATATCATAAGTTTCTTTTTTTGTGGGACTGATTTCACTGAGGATGATCGTACCTAAATCCACTCAGGATGCTGCTACCAGCCTCATGACGTGGATTTCATGGCTGAGTGACACTCCATTGGACCTACGTAGCACCACTTGTCCACTTGTCCACTTGTCTTTGTCCACTTGTCCACTCGTCTTTGTCCACTTGGCTCTTTCCTGGGATATGAAACGTGTACCGGAGTGGAGGTTCTTGTCAAGACAGCAGCCCTCAACTTTGGGGTCCCTGTGTCTGGTTGATTTTTTCATTTTCCCAAGGTCAACGCCCATGTGTGCAAGTGCCCTATGCTCTGTGGTTCTGTGTTTTACATGGTTTGGGAAAGAGGATACACTTGTGAAGATTGGCTGTTGGCCATTGACATCCCGCCCATCAGCTTAACAAGGCTCCCTTGACTCCGTGGCCTGTCCTGCCTTTCTGGTTTTTAGACTTTTTTCGCCTGGCCCTTTTGCCCCGGGGGGGGGGGGAGAGATTTCTTTGTAGTGCTGATTTGCTCTCCCAGGTTGCTTGGTTGGCCAAAAAGGGCGGATGCGTTTTTTCCTGAATATATTCAGGAAAAAACGCATCCGCCCTTTTTGGCCAACCGCATCATTGTCCACGTTCTGGCGCTTTTCATGTGCTATCGGGGCCATTCCCATGTACCCGTTGACATCCGTGTCCTGCAATTCTGCCTTGCGTTCAACGCCTCTTCGTAGCCTGACCTCAATATATTTTGGGGCGATAGTTATCGTTTAGAACTCTGCAGGTTTGGGAAGTGCAGTGCCCCGAGCTCCATTTCCCAAGTCGCTTTTTTGTGAGTGGGACGCAACACGGCTGGATGGCTTCACGCCCTATTGTCGATCCGCGGTGGCAGGCTGAACCTCTGGTGAATTCTTCTTCGTGATGGGAAATGAGAGTGACATGTGCCCGACCAAACACCTCCAGCGAGTCTCTCATTGGTTCCCCCTCTTGCAGTTCATCCTGCGGACAAATTGCAGACGGTACGAAAGAGGCATGGAAAGGCGCCGAGTCTCCAAGTGGGGAGATTGTTAGTAAGGGGGCCTGAATGGAGAACACGAGCACCAGGAGATGAAAACTGAGGTGAGTTTCAGAAAGCTTTCCCGATCCCACGGTGTAGCATCCGCTGGGTTTCCAATGAGTGCTTTCGCTGTCGGAAGATTGCGTTGAACCTGGAGAGTTGGGACCCATGGAATGGGGAGCACGCAGGATTCCTTTCAAGGGTCTGCATTTGCTTTCCCAACCTCACCCATCGTCTCAGCCCCAAGAGTGTCCAGCCTTATGTCTTCTGCCGCTGGGGCTGTAGATGTGGTCAATCCTGGTTGCATGCCAGTCCCTGAACGCATTTTGGAAGAATTTCTCTCTGTTTTGCCCTGCTTGTTTCTTCTTTATGTTGGAAATGTATCCTGAGAATGGGTCTGAGCTGATTTTCCCTGCTGGTTTTAGGCCGCTTTACACACACTTGATGCACTTACACAGAGATATCAACACTTAGCTTTTAAGATGCTTACTAGTCGGATAGATACTTGTGCGATGAACAGGGTCTGGTGAGTCCAGTTGATTGAGCAAGGAGTAGGTCGTGTCCATTCCATATTCGGTTTTCGGAAGGGTATCTGTGCTCATTTCAAACTCGAGTTTTATGCGTCACCCCACCTCACCTTTCCCCTGAAGCAGGCATAAGTGTGTTTTCTAAAAGCGTGACTCTGTTCTGTTTGGGGATTCAGTTCATGGGGAGCGATTTTTACATTCCCTCGATAAGTGATATCATAAGTTTCTTTTTTGTGGGACTGATTTCACTGAGGATGATCGTACCTAAATCCACTCAGGATGCTGCTACCAGCCTCATGACGTGGATTTCATGGCTGAGTGACACTCCATTGGACCTACGTAGCACCACTTGTCCACTTGTCCACTTGTCTTTGTCCACTTGTCCACTCGTCTTTGTCCACTTGGCTCTTTCCTGGGATATGAAACGTGTACCGGAGTGGAGGTTCTTGTCAAGACAGCAGCCCTCAACTTTGGGGTCCCTGTGTCTGGTTGATTTTTTCATTTTCCCAAGGTCAACGCCCATGTGTGGAAGTGCCCTATGCTCTGTGGTTCTGTGTTTTACATGGTTTGGGAAAGAGGATACACTTGTGAAGATTGGCTGTTGGCCATTGACATCCCGCCCATCAGCTTAACAAGGCTCCCTTGACTCCGTGGCCTGTCCTGCCTTTCTGGTTTTTAGACTTTTTTCGCCTGGCCCTTTTGCCCCGGGGGTGGGGGGGGCGAGAGATTTCTTTGTAGTGCTGATTTCCTCTCCCAGGTTGCTTGGTTGGCCAAAAAGGGCGTATGCGTTTTTTCCTGAATATATTCAGGAAAAAACGCATACGCCCTTTTTGGCCAACCGCATCATTGTCCACGTTCTGGCGCTTTTCATGTGCTATCGGGGCCATTCCGATGTACCCGTTGACATCCGTGTCCTGCAATTCTGCCTTGCGTTCAACGCCTCTTCGTAGCCTGACCTCAATATATTTTGGGGCGATAGTTATCGTTTAGAACTCTGCAGGTTTGGGAAGTGCAGTGCCCCTGAGCTCCATTTCCCAAGTCGCTTTTTTGTGAGTGGGACGCAACACGGCTGGATGGCTTCACGCCCTATTGTCGATCCGCGGTGGCAGGCTGAACCTCTGGTGAATTCTTCTTCGTGATGGGAAATGAGAGTGACATGTGCCCGACCAAACACCTCCAGCGAGTCTCTCATTCGTTCCCCCTCTTGCAGTTCATCCTGCGGACAAATTGCAGACGGTACGAAAGAGGCATGGAAAGGCGCCGAGTCTCCAAGTGGGGAGATTGTTAGTAAGGGGGCCTGAATGGAGAACACGAGCACCAGGAGATGAAAACTGAGGTGAGTTTCAGAAAGCTTTCCCGATCCCACGGTGTAGCATCCGCTGGGTTTCCAATGAGTGCTTTCGCTGTCGGAAGATTGCGTTGAACCTGGAGAGTTGGGACCCATGGAATGGGGAGCACGCAGGATTCCTTTCAAGGGTCTGCATTTGCTTTCCCAACCTCACCCATCGTCTCAGCCCCAAGAGTGTCCAGCCTTATGTCTTCTGCCGCTGGGGCTGTAGATGTGGTCAATCCTGGTTGCATGCCAGTCCCTGAACGCATTTTGGAAGAATTTCTCTCTGTTTTGCCCTGCTTGTTTCTTCTTTATGTTGGAAATGTATCCTCAGAATGGGTCTGAGCTGATTTTCCCTGCTGGTTTTAGGCCGCTTTACACACACTTGATGCACTTACACAGAGATATCAACACTTAGCTTTTAAGATGCTTACTAGTCGGATAGATACTTGTGCGATGAACAGGGTCTGGTGAGTCCAGTTGATTGAGCAAGGAGTAGGTCGTGTCCATTCCATATTCGATTTTCGGAAGGGTATCTGTGCTCATTTCAAACTCGAGTTTTATGCGTCACCCCACCTCACCTTTCCCCTGAAGCAGGCATAAGTGTTTTTTCTAAAAGCGTGACTCTGTTCTGTTTGGGGATTCAGTTCATGGGGAGCGATTTTTACATTCCCTCGATAAGTGATATCATAAGTTTCTTTTTTTGTGGGACTGATTTCACTGAGGATGATCGTACCTAAATCCACTCAGGATGCTGCTACCAGCCTCATGACGTGGATTTCATGGCTGAGTGACACTCCATTGGACCTACGTAGCACCACTTGTCCACTTGTCCACTTGTCTTTGTCCACTTGTCCACTCGTCTTTGTCCACTTGGCTCTTTCCTGGGATATGAAACGTGTACCGGAGTGGAGGTTCTTGTCAAGACAGCAGCCCTCAACTTTGGGGTCCCTGTGTCTGGTTGATTTTTTCATTTTCCCAAGGTCAACGCCCATGTGTGGAAGTGCCCTATGCTCTGTGGTTCTGTGTTTTACATGGTTTGGGAAAGAGGATACACTTGTGAAGATTGGCTGTTGGCCATTGACATCCCGCCCATCAGCTTAACAAGGCTCCCTTGACTCCGTGGCCTGTCCTGCCTTTCTGGTTTTTAGACTTTTTTCGCCTGGCCCTTTTGCCCCGGGGGTGGGGGGGGCGAGAGATTTCTTTGTAGTGCTGATTTCCTCTCCCAGGTTGCTTGGTTGGCCAAAAAGGGCGTATGCGTTTTTTCCTGAATATATTCAGGAAAAAACGCATACGCCCTTTTTGGCCAACCGCATCATTGTCCACGTTCTGGCGCTTTTCATGTGCTATCGGGGCCATTCCGATGTACCCGTTGACATCCGTGTCCTGCAATTCTGCCTTGCGTTCAACGCCTCTTCGTAGCCTGACCTCAATATATTTTGGGGCGATAGTTATCGTTTAGAACTCTGCAGGTTTGGGAAGTGCAGTGCCCCTGAGCTCCATTTCCCAAGTCGCTTTTTTGTGAGCGGGACGCAACACGGCTGGATGGCTTCACGCCCTATTGTCGATCCGCGGTGGCAGGCTGAACCTCTGGTGAATTCTTCTTCGTGATGGGAAATGAGAGTGACATGTGCCCGACCAAACACCTCCAGCGAGTCTCTCATTGGTTCCCCCTCTTGCAGTTCATCCTGCGGACAAATTGCAGACGGTACGAAAGAGGCATGGAAAGGCGCCGAGTCTCCAAGTGGGGAGATTGTTAGTAAGGGGGCCTGAATGGAGAACACGAGCACCAGGAGATGAAAACTGAGGTGAGTTTCAGAAAGCTTTCCCGATCCCACGGTGTAGCATCCGCTGGGTTTCCAATGAGTGCTTTCGCTGTCGGAAGATTGCGTTGAACCTGGAGAGTTGGGACCCATGGAATGGGGAGCACGCAGGATTCCTTTCAAGGGTCTGCATTTGCTTTCCCAACCTCACCCATCGTCTCAGCCCCAAGAGTGTCCAGCCTTATGTCTTCTGCCGCTGGGGCTGTAGATGTGGTCAATCCTGGTTGCATGCCAGTCCCTGAACGCATTTGGGAAGAATTTCTCTCTGTTTTGCCCTTCTTGTTTCTTCTTTATGTTGGAAATGTATCCTCAGAATGGGTCTGAGCTGATTTTCCCTGCTGGTTTTAGGCCGCTTTACACACACTTGATGCACTTACACAGAGATATCAAGACTTAGCTTTTAAGATGCTTACTAGTCGGATAGATACTTGTGCGATGAACAGGGTCTGGTGAGTCCAGTTGATTGAGCAAGGAGTAGGTCGTGTCCATTCCATATTCGGTTTTCGGAAGGGTATCTGTGCTCATTTCAAACTCGAGTTTTATGCGTCACCCCACCTCACCTTTCCCCTGAAGCAGGCATAAGTGTGTTTTCTAAAAGCGTGACTCTGTTCTGTTTGGGGATTCCGTTCATGGGGAGCGATTTTTACATTCCCTCGATAAGTGATATCATAAGTTTCTTTTTTTGTGGGACTGATTTCACTGAGGATGATCGTACCTAAATCCACTCAGGATGCTGCTACCAGCCTCATGACGTGGATTTCATGGCTGAGTGACACTCCATTGGACCTACGTAGCACCACTTGTCCACTTGTCCACTTGTCTTTGTCCACTTGTCCACTCGTCTTTGTCCACTTGGCTCTTTCCTGGGCTATGAAATGTGTACCGGAGTGGAGGTTCTTGTCAAGACAGCAGCCCTCAACTTTGGGGTCCCTGTGTCTGGTTGATTTTTTCATTTTCCCAAGGTCAACGCCCATGTGTGGAAGTGCCCTATGCTCTGTGGTTCTGTGTTTTACATGGTTTGGGAAAGAGGATACACTTGTGAAGATTGGCTGTTGGCCATTGACATCCCGCCCATCAGCTTAACAAGGCTCCCTTGACTCCGTGGCCTGTCCTGCCTTTCTGGTTTTTAGACTTTTTTCGCCTGGCCCTTTTGCCCCGGGGGGGGGGGCGAGAGATTTCTATGTAGTGCTGATTTGCTCTCCCAGTTGCTTGGTTGGCCAAAAAGGGCGTATGCGTTTTTTCCTGAATATATTCAGGAAAAAACGCATACGCCCTTTTTGGCCAACCGCATCATTGTCCACGTTCTGGCGCTTTTCATGTGGTATCGGGATCATTCCGATGTACCCGTTGACATCCGTTTCCTGCAATTCTGCCTTGCGTTCAACGCCTCTTCGTAGCCTGACCTCAATATATTTTGGGGCGATAGTTATCGTTTAGAACTCTGCAGGTTTGGGAAGTGCAGTGCCCCTGAGCTCCATTTCCCAAGTCGCTTTTTTGTGAGTGGGACGCAACACGGCTGGATGGCTTCACGCCCTATTGTCGATCCGCGGTGGCAGGCTGAACCTCTGGTGAATTCTTCTTCGTGATGGGAAATGAGAGTGACATGTGCCCGACCAAACACCTCCAGCGAGTCTCTCATTGGTTCCCCCTCTTGCAGTTCATCCTGCGGAGAAATAGCAGACGGTACGAAAGAGGCATGGAAAGGCGCCGAGTCTCCAAGTGGGGAGATTGTTACTAAGGGGGCCTGAATGGAGAACACGAGCACCAGGAGATGAAAACTGAGGTGAGTTTCAGAAAGCTTTCCCGATCCCACGGTGTAGCATCCGCTGGGTTTCCAATGAGTGCTTTCGCTGTCGGAAGATTGCGTTGAACCTGGAGAGTTGGGACCCATGGAATGGGGAGCACCTAGGATTCCTTTCAAGTGTCTGCATTTGCTTTCCCAACCTCACCAATCGTCTCAGCCCCAAGAGTGTCCAGCCTTATGTCTTCTGCTGCTGGGGCTGTAGATGTGGTCAATCCTGGTTGCATGCTAGTCCCTGAACGCATTTTGGAAGAATTTCTCTCTGTTTTGCCCTGCTTGTTTCTTCTTTATGTTGGAAATGTATCCTCAGAATGGGTCTGAGCTGATTTTCCCTGCTGGTTTTAGGCCGCTTTACACACACTTGATGCACTTACACAGAGATATCAAGACTTAGCTTTTAAGATGCTTACTAGTCGGATAGATACTTGTGCGATGAACAGGGTCTGGTGAGTCCAGTTGATTGAGCAAGGAGTAGGTCGTGTCCATTCCATATTCGGTTTTCGGAAGGGTATCTGTGCTCATTTCAAACTCGAGTTTTATGCGTCACCCCACCTCACCTTTCCCCTGAAGCAGGCATAAGTGTGTTTTCTAAAAGCGTGACTCTGTTCTGTTTGGGGATTCAGTTCATGGGGAGCGATTTTTACATTCCCTCGATAAGTGATATCATAAGTTTCTTTTTTTGTGGGACTGATTTCACTGAGGATGATCGTACCTAAATCCACTCAGGATGCTGCTACCAGCCTCATGACGTGGATTTCATGGCTGAGTGACACTCCATTGGACCTACGTAGCACCACTTGTCCACTTGTCCACTTGTCTTTGTCCACTTGTCCACTCGTCTTTGTCCACTTGGCTCTTTCCTGGGATATGAAACGTGTACCGGAGTGGAGGTTCTTGTCAAGACAGCAGCCCTCAACTTTGGGGTCCCTGTGTCTGGTTGATTTTTTCATTTTCCCAAGGTCAACGCCCATGTGTGGAAGTGCCCTATGCTCTGTGGTTCTGTGTTTTACATGGTTTGGGAAAGAAGATACACTTGTGAAGATTGGCTGTTGGCCATTGACATCCCGCCCATCAGCTTAACAAGGCTCCCTTGACTCCGTGGCCTGTCCTGCCTTTCTGGTTTTTAGACTTTTTTCGCCTGGCCCTTTTGCCCCCGGGGGGGGGGGCGAGAGATTTCTTTGTAGTGCTGATTTGCTCTCCCAGGTTGCTTGGTTGGCCAAAAAGGGCGTATGCGTTTTTTCCTGAATATATTCAGGAAAAAACGCATACGCCCTTTTTGGCCAACCGCATCATTGTCCACGTTCTGGCGCTTTTCATGTGCTATCGGGGCCATTCCGATGTACCCGTTGACATCCGTTTCCTGCAATTCTGCCTTGCGTTCAACGCCTCTTCGTAGCCTGACCTCAATATATTTTGGGGCGATAGTTATCGTTTAGAACTCTGCAGGTTTGGGAAGTGCAGTGCCCCTGAGCTCCATTTCCCAAGTCGCTTTTTTGTGAGTGGGACGCAACACGGCTGGATGGCTTCACGCCCTATTGTCGATCCGCGGTGGCAGGCTGAACCTCTGGTGAATTCTTCTTCGTGATGGGAAATGAGAGTGACATGTGCCCGACCAAACACCTCCAGCGAGTCTCTCATTGGTTCCCCCTCTTGCAGTTCATCCTGCGGACAAATTGCAGACGGTACGAAAGAGGCATGGAAAGGCGCCGAGTCTCCAATTGGGGAGATTGTTAGTAAGGGGGCCTGAATGGAGAACACGAGCACCAGGAGATGAAAACTGAGGTGAGTTTCAGAAAGCTTTCCCGATCCCACGGTGTAGCATCCGCTGGGTTTCCAATGAGTGCTTTCGCTGTCGGAAGATTGCGTTGAACCTGGAGAGTTGGGACCCATGGAATGGGGAGCACGCAGGATTCCTTTCAAGGGTCTGCATTTGCTTTCCCAACCTCACCCATCGTCTCAGCCCCAAGAGTGTCCAGCCTTATGTCTTCTGCCGCTGGGGCTGTAGATGTGGTCAATCCTGGTTGCATGCCAGTCCCTGAACGCATTTGGGAAGAATTTCTCTCTGTTTTGCCCTGCTGGTTTCTTCTTTATGTTGGAAATGTATCCTCAGAATGGGTCTGAGCTGATTTTCCCTGCTGGTTTTAGGCCGCTTTACACACACTTGATGCACTTACACAGAGAAATCAAGACTTAGCTTTTAAGATGCTTACTAGTCGGATAGATACTTGTGCGATGAATAGGGTGTGGTGAATCCAGTTGATTGAGCAAGGAGTAGGTCGTGTCCATTCCATATTCGGTTTTCGGAAGGGTATCTGTGCTCATTTCAAACTCGAGTTTTATGCGTCACCCCACCTCACCTTTCCCCTGAAGCAGGCATAAGTGTTTTCTAAAAGCGTGACTCTGTTCTGTTTGGGGATTCATTTCATGGGGTGCGATTTTTACATTCCCTCGATAAGTGATATCATAAGATTCTTTTTTTGTGGGACTGATTTCACTGAGGATGATCTTACCTAAATCCATTCAGGATGCTGCTACCAGCCTCATGACGTGGATTTCATGGCTGAGTGACACTCCATTGGACCTACGTAGCACCACTTGTCCACTTGTTCACTTTTCTTTGTGCACTTGTCCACTTGGCTCTTTCCTGGGATATGAAACGTGTACCGGAGTGGAGCTTCTTGTCAAGACAGCAGCCCTCAACTTTGGGGTCCCTGTGTCTGGTTGATTTTTTCATTTTCCCAAGGTCAACGCCCATGTGTGGAAGTGCCCTATGCTCTGTGGTTCTGTGTTTTACATGGTTTGGGAAAGAGGATACACTTGTGAAGATTGGCTGTTAGCCCTTGACATCCCGCCCATCAGCTTAACAAGGCTCCCTTGACTCCGTGGCCTGTCCTGCCTTTCTGGTTTTTAGACTTTTTTCGCCTGGCCCTTTTGCCCCGGCGGGGGTGGGGCGAGAGATTTCTTTGTAGTGCTGATTTGCTCTCCCAGGTTGCTTGGTTGGCCAAAAAGGGCGTATGCGTTTTTTCCTGAATATATTCAGGAAAAAACGCATACGCCCTTTTTGGCCAACCGCATCATTGTCCACGTTCTGGCGCTTTTCATGTGCTATCGGGGCCATTCCGATGTACCCGTTGACATCCGTGTCCTGCAATTCTGCCTTGCGTTCAACGCCTCTTCGTAGCCTGACCTCAATATATTTGGGGGCGATAGTTATCGTTTAGAACTCTGCAGGTTTGGGAAGTGCAGTGCCCCTGAGCTCCATTTCCCAAGTCGCTTTTTTGTGAGTGGGACGCAACACGGCTGGATGGCTTCACGCCCTATTGTCGATCCGCGGTGGCAGGCTGAACCTCTGGTGAATTCTTCTTCGTGATGGGAAATGAGAGTGACATGTGCCCGACCAAACACCTCCAGCGAGTCTCTCATTCGTTCCCCCTCTTGCAGTTCATCCTGCGGACAAATTGCAGACGGTACGAAAGAGGCATGGAAAGGCGCCGAGTCTCCAAGTGGGGAGATTGTTAGTAAGGGGGCCTGAATGGAGAACACGAGCACCAGGAGATGAAAACTGAGGTGAGTTTCAGAAAGCTTTCCCGATCCCACGGTGTAGCATCCGCTGGGTTTCCAATGAGTGCTTTCGCTGTCGGAAGATTGCGTTGAACCTGGAGAGTTGGGACCCATGGAATGGGGAGCACGCAGGATTCCTTTCAAGGGTCTGCATTTGCTTTCCCAACCTCACCCATCGTCTCAGCCCCAAGAGTGTCCAGCCTTATGTCTTCTGCCGCTGGGGCTGTAGATGTGGTCAATCCTGGTTGCATGCCAGTCCCTGAACGCATTTTGGAAGAATTTCTCTCTGTTTTGCCCTGCTTGTTTCTTCTTTATGTTGGAAATGTATCCTCAGAATGGGTCTGAGCTGATTTTCCCTGCTGGTTTTAGGCCGCTTTACACACACTTGATGCACTTACACAGAGATATCAACACTTAGCTTTTAAGATGCTTACTAGTCGGATAGATACTTGTGCGATGAACAGGGTCTGGTGAGTCCAGTTGATTGAGCAAGGAGTAGGTCGTGTCCATTCCATATTCGATTTTCGGAAGGGTATCTGTGCTCATTTCAAACTCGAGTTTTATGCGTCACCCCACCTCACCTTTCCCCTGAAGCAGGCATAAGTGTTTTTTCTAAAAGCGTGACTCTGTTCTGTTTGGGGATTCAGTTCATGGGGAGCGATTTTTACATTCCCTCGATAAGTGATATCATAAGTTTCTTTTTTTGTGGGACTGATTTCACTGAGGATGATCGTACCTAAATCCACTCAGGATGCTGCTACCAGCCTCATGACGTGGATTTCATGGCTGAGTGACACTCCATTGGACCTACGTAGCACCACTTGTCCACTTGTCCACTTGTCTTTGTCCACTTGTCCACTCGTCTTTGTCCACTTGGCTCTTTCCTGGGATATGAAACGTGTACCGGAGTGGAGGTTCTTGTCAAGACAGCAGCCCTCAACTTTGGGGTCCCTGTGTCTGGTTGATTTTTTCATTTTCCCAAGGTCAACGCCCATGTGTGGAAGTGCCCTATGCTCTGTGGTTCTGTGTTTTACATGGTTTGGGAAAGAGGATACACTTGTGAAGATTGGCTGTTGGCCATTGACATCCCGCCCATCAGCTTAACAAGGCTCCCTTGACTCCGTGGCCTGTCCTGCCTTTCTGGTTTTTAGACTTTTTTCGCCTGGCCCTTTTGCCCCGGGGGTGGGGGGGGCGAGAGATTTCTTTGTAGTGCTGATTTCCTCTCCCAGGTTGCTTGGTTGGCCAAAAAGGGCGTATGCGTTTTTTCCTGAATATATTCAGGAAAAAACGCATACGCCCTTTTTGGCCAACCGCATCATTGTCCACGTTCTGGCGCTTTTCATGTGCTATCGGGGCCATTCCGATGTACCCGTTGACATCCGTGTCCTGCAATTCTGCCTTGCGTTCAACGCCTCTTCGTAGCCTGACCTCAATATATTTTGGGGCGATAGTTATCGTTTAGAACTCTGCAGGTTTGGGAAGTGCAGTGCCCCTGAGCTCCATTTCCCAAGTCGCTTTTTTGTGAGCGGGACGCAACACGGCTGGATGGCTTCACGCCCTATTGTCGATCCGCGGTGGCAGGCTGAACCTCTGGTGAATTCTTCTTCGTGATGGGAAATGAGAGTGACATGTGCCCGACCAAACACCTCCAGCGAGTCTCTCATTGGTTCCCCCTCTTGCAGTTCATCCTGCGGACAAATTGCAGACGGTACGAAAGAGGCATGGAAAGGCGCCGAGTCTCCAAGTGGGGAGATTGTTAGTAAGGGGGCCTGAATGGAGAACACGAGCACCAGGAGATGAAAACTGAGGTGAGTTTCAGAAAGCTTTCCCGATCCCACGGTGTAGCATCCGCTGGGTTTCCAATGAGTGCTTTCGCTGTCGGAAGATTGCGTTGAACCTGGAGAGTTGGGACCCATGGAATGGGGAGCACGCAGGATTCCTTTCAAGGGTCTGCATTTGCTTTCCCAACCTCACCCATCGTCTCAGCCCCAAGAGTGTCCAGCCTTATGTCTTCTGCCGCTGGGGCTGTAGATGTGGTCAATCCTGGTTGCATGCCAGTCCCTGAACGCATTTGGGAAGAATTTCTCTCTGTTTTGCCCTTCTTGTTTCTTCTTTATGTTGGAAATGTATCCTCAGAATGGGTCTGAGCTGATTTTACCTGCTGGTTTTAGGCCGCTTTACACACACTTGATGCACTTACACAGAGATATCAAGACTTAGCTTTTAAGATGCTTACTAGTCGGATAGATACTTGTGCGATGAACAGGGTCTGGTGAGTCCAGTTGATTGAGCAAGGAGTAGGTCGTGTCCATTCCATATTCGGTTTTCGGAAGGGTATCTGTGCTCATTTCAAACTCGAGTTTTATGCGTCACCCCACCTCACCTTTCCCCTGAAGCAGGCATAAGTGTGTTTTCTAAAAGCGTGACTCTGTTCTGTTTGGGGATTCCGTTCATGGGGAGCGATTTTTACATTCCCTCGATAAGTGATATCATAAGTTTCTTTTTTTGTGGGACTGATTTCACTGAGGATGATCGTACCTAAATCCACTCAGGATGCTGCTACCAGCCTCATGACGTGGATTTCATGGCTGAGTGACACTCCATTGGACCTACGTAGCACCACTTGTCCACTTGTCCACTTGTCTTTGTCCACTTGTCCACTCGTCTTTGTCCACTTGGCTCTTTCCTGGGCTATGAAATGTGTACCGGAGTGGAGGTTCTTGTCAAGACAGCAGCCCTCAACTTTGGGGTCCCTGTGTCTGGTTGATTTTTTCATTTTCCCAAGGTCAACGCCCATGTGTGGAAGTGCCCTATGCTCTGTGGTTCTGTGTTTTACATGGTTTGGGAAAGAGGATACACTTGTGAAGATTGGCTGTTGGCCATTGACATCCCGCCCATCAGCTTAACAAGGCTCCCTTGACTCCGTGGCCTGTCCTGCCTTTCTGGTTTTTAGACTTTTTTCGCCTGGCCCTTTTGCCCCGGGGGGGGGGGCGAGAGATTTCTATGTAGTGCTGATTTGCTCTCCCAGTTGCTTGGTTGGCCAAAAAGGGCGTATGCGTTTTTTCCTGAATATATTCAGGAAAAAACGCATACGCCCTTTTTGGCCAACCGCATCATTGTCCACGTTCTGGCGCTTTTCATGTGGTATCGGGATCATTCCGATGTACCCGTTGACATCCGTTTCCTGCAATTCTGCCTTGCGTTCAACGCCTCTTCGTAGCCTGACCTCAATATATTTTGGGGCGATAGTTATCGTTTAGAACTCTGCAGGTTTGGGAAGTGCAGTGCCCCTGAGCTCCATTTCCCAAGTCGCTTTTTTGTGAGTGGGACGCAACACGGCTGGATGGCTTCACGCCCTATTGTCGATCCGCGGTGGCAGGCTGAACCTCTGGTGAATTCTTCTTCGTGATGGGAAATGAGAGTGACATGTGCCCGACCAAACACCTCCAGCGAGTCTCTCATTGGTTCCCCCTCTTGCAGTTCATCCTGCGGAGAAATAGCAGACGGTACGAAAGAGGCATGGAAAGGCGCCGAGTCTCCAAGTGGGGAGATTGTTACTAAGGGGGCCTGAATGGAGAACACGAGCACCAGGAGATGAAAACTGAGGTGAGTTTCAGAAAGCTTTCCCGATCCCACGGTGTAGCATCCGCTGGGTTTCCAATGAGTGCTTTCGCTGTCGGAAGATTGCGTTGAACCTGGAGAGTTGGGACCCATGGAATGGGGAGCACCTAGGATTCCTTTCAAGTGTCTGCATTTGCTTTCCCAGCCTCACCAATCGTCTCAGCCCCAAGAGTGTCCAGCCTTATGTCTTCTGCTGCTGGGGCTGTAGATGTGGTCAATCCTGGTTGCATGCTAGTCCCTGAACGCATTTTGGAAGAATTTCTCTCTGTTTTGCCCTGCTTGTTTCTTCTTTATGTTGGAAATGTATCCTCAGAATGGGTCTGAGCTGATTTTCCCTGCTGGTTTTAGGCCGCTTTACACACACTTGATGCACTTACACAGAGATATCAAGACTTAGCTTTTAAGATGCTTACTAGTCGGATAGATACTTGTGCGATGAACAGGGTCTGGTGAGTCCAGTTGATTGAGCAAGGAGTAGGTCGTGTCCATTCCATATTCGGTTTTCGGAAGGGTATCTGTGCTCATTTCAAACTCGAGTTTTATGCGTCACCCCACCTCACCTTTCCCCTGAAGCAGGCATAAGTGTGTTTTCTAAAAGCGTGACTCTGTTCTGTTTGGGGATTCAGTTCATGGGGAGCGATTTTTACATTCCCTCGATAAGTGATATCATAAGTTTCTTTTTTTGTGGGACTGATTTCACTGAGGATGATCGTACCTAAATCCACTCAGGATGCTGCTACCAGCCTCATGACGTGGATTTCATGGCTGAGTGACACTCCATTGGACCTACGTAGCACCACTTGTCCACTTGTCCACTTGTCTTTGTCCACTTGTCCACTCGTCTTTGTCCACTTGGCTCTTTCCTGGGATATGAAACGTGTACCGGAGTGGAGGTTCTTGTCAAGACAGCAGCCCTCAACTTTGGGGTCCCTGTGTCTGGTTGATTTTTTCATTTTCCCAAGGTCAACGCCCATGTGTGGAAGTGCCCTATGCTCTGTGGTTCTGTGTTTTACATGGTTTGGGAAAGAAGATACACTTGTGAAGATTGGCTGTTGGCCATTGACATCCCGCCCATCAGCTTAACAAGGCTCCCTTGACTCCGTGGCCTGTCCTGCCTTTCTGGTTTTTAGACTTTTTTCGCCTGGCCCTTTTGCCCCCGGGGGGGGGGGCGAGAGATTTCTTTGTAGTGCTGATTTGCTCTCCCAGGTTGCTTGGTTGGCCAAAAAGGGCGTATGCGTTTTTTCCTGAATATATTCAGGAAAAAACGCATACGCCCTTTTTGGCCAACCGCATCATTGTCCACGTTCTGGCGCTTTTCATGTGCTATCGGGGCCATTCCGATGTACCCGTTGACATCCGTGTCCTGCAATTCTGCCTTGCGTTCAACGCCTCTTCGTAGCCTGACCTCAATATATTTGGGGGCGATAGTTATCGTTTAGAACTCTGCAGGTTTGGGAAGTGCAGTGCCCCTGAGCTCCATTTCCCAAGTCGCTTTTTTGTGAGTGGGACGCAACACGGCTGGATGGCTTCACGCCCTATTGTCGATCCGCGGTGGCAGGCTGAACCTCTGGTGAATTCTTCTTCGTGATGGGAAATGAGAGTGACATGTGCCCGACCAAACACCTCCAGCGAGTCTCTCATTCGTTCCCCCTCTTGCAGTTCATCCTGCGGACAAATTGCAGACGGTACGAAAGAGGCATGGAAAGGCGCCGAGTCTCCAAGTGGGGAGATTGTTAGTAAGGGGGCCTGAATGGAGAACACGAGCACCAGGAGATGAAAACTGAGGTGAGTTTCAGAAAGCTTTCCCGATCCCACGGTGTAGCATCCGCTGGGTTTCCAATGAGTGCTTTCGCTGTCGGAAGATTGCGTTGAACCTGGAGAGTTGGGACCCATGGAATGGGGAGCACGCAGGATTCCTTTCAAGGGTCTGCATTTGCTTTCCCAACCTCACCCATCGTCTCAGCCCCAAGAGTGTCCAGCCTTATGTCTTCTGCCGCTGGGGCTGTAGATGTGGTCAATCCTGGTTGCATGCCAGTCCCTGAACGCATTTTGGAAGAATTTCTCTCTGTTTTGCCCTGCTTGTTTCTTCTTTATGTTGGAAATGTATCCTCAGAATGGGTCTGAGCTGATTTTCCCTGCTGGTTTTAGGCCGCTTTACACACACTTGATGCACTTACACAGAGATATCAACACTTAGCTTTTAAGATGCTTACTAGTCGGATAGATACTTGTGCGATGAACAGGGTCTGGTGAGTCCAGTTGATTGAGCAAGGAGTAGGTCGTGTCCATTCCATATTCGATTTTCGGAAGGGTATCTGTGCTCATTTCAAACTCGAGTTTTATGCGTCACCCCACCTCACCTTTCCCCTGAAGCAGGCATAAGTGTTTTTTCTAAAAGCGTGACTCTGTTCTGTTTGGGGATTCAGTTCATGGGGAGCGATTTTTACATTCCCTCGATAAGTGATATCATAAGTTTCTTTTTTTGTGGGACTGATTTCACTGAGGATGATCGTACCTAAATCCACTCAGGATGCTGCTACCAGCCTCATGACGTGGATTTCATGGCTGAGTGACACTCCATTGGACCTACGTAGCACCACTTGTCCACTTGTCCACTTGTCTTTGTCCACTTGTCCACTCGTCTTTGTCCACTTGGCTCTTTCCTGGGATATGAAACGTGTACCGGAGTGGAGGTTCTTGTCAAGACAGCAGCCCTCAACTTTGGGGTCCCTGTGTCTGGTTGATTTTTTCATTTTCCCAAGGTCAACGCCCATGTGTGGAAGTGCCCTATGCTCTGTGGTTCTGTGTTTTACATGGTTTGGGAAAGAGGATACACTTGTGAAGATTGGCTGTTGGCCATTGACATCCCGCCCATCAGCTTAACAAGGCTCCCTTGACTCCGTGGCCTGTCCTGCCTTTCTGGTTTTTAGACTTTTTTCGCCTGGCCCTTTTGCCCCGGGGGTGGGGGGGGCGAGAGATTTCTTTGTAGTGCTGATTTCCTCTCCCAGGTTGCTTGGTTGGCCAAAAAGGGCGTATGCGTTTTTTCCTGAATATATTCAGGAAAAAACGCATACGCCCTTTTTGGCCAACCGCATCATTGTCCACGTTCTGGCGCTTTTCATGTGCTATCGGGGCCATTCCGATGTACCCGTTGACATCCGTGTCCTGCAATTCTGCCTTGCGTTCAACGCCTCTTCGTAGCCTGACCTCAATATATTTTGGGGCGATAGTTATCGTTTAGAACTCTGCAGGTTTGGGAAGTGCAGTGCCCCTGAGCTCCATTTCCCAAGTCGCTTTTTTGTGAGCGGGACGCAACACGGCTGGATGGCTTCACGCCCTATTGTCGATCCGCGGTGGCAGGCTGAACCTCTGGTGAATTCTTCTTCGTGATGGGAAATGAGAGTGACATGTGCCCGACCAAACACCTCCAGCGAGTCTCTCATTGGTTCCCCCTCTTGCAGTTCATCCTGCGGACAAATTGCAGACGGTACGAAAGAGGCATGGAAAGGCGCCGAGTCTCCAAGTGGGGAGATTGTTAGTAAGGGGGCCTGAATGGAGAACACGAGCACCAGGAGATGAAAACTGAGGTGAGTTTCAGAAAGCTTTCCCGATCCCACGGTGTAGCATCCGCTGGGTTTCCAATGAGTGCTTTCGCTGTCGGAAGATTGCGTTGAACCTGGAGAGTTGGGACCCATGGAATGGGGAGCACGCAGGATTCCTTTCAAGGGTCTGCATTTGCTTTCCCAACCTCACCCATCGTCTCAGCCCCAAGAGTGTCCAGCCTTATGTCTTCTGCCGCTGGGGCTGTAGATGTGGTCAATCCTGGTTGCATGCCAGTCCCTGAACGCATTTGGGAAGAATTTCTCTCTGTTTTGCCCTTCTTGTTTCTTCTTTATGTTGGAAATGTATCCTCAGAATGGGTCTGAGCTGATTTTCCCTGCTGGTTTTAGGCCGCTTTACACACACTTGATGCACTTACACAGAGATATCAAGACTTAGCTTTTAAGATGCTTACTAGTCGGATAGATACTTGTGCGATGAACAGGGTCTGGTGAGTCCAGTTGATTGAGCAAGGAGTAGGTCGTGTCCATTCCATATTCGGTTTTCGGAAGGGTATCTGTGCTCATTTCAAACTCGAGTTTTATGCGTCACCCCACCTCACCTTTCCCCTGAAGCAGGCATAAGTGTGTTTTCTAAAAGCGTGACTCTGTTCTGTTTGGGGATTCCGTTCATGGGGAGCGATTTTTACATTCCCTCGATAAGTGATATCATAAGTTTCTTTTTTTGTGGGACTGATTTCACTGAGGATGATCGTACCTAAATCCACTCAGGATGCTGCTACCAGCCTCATGACGTGGATTTCATGGCTGAGTGACACTCCATTGGACCTACGTAGCACCACTTGTCCACTTGTCCACTTGTCTTTGTCCACTTGTCCACTCGTCTTTGTCCACTTGGCTCTTTCCTGGGCTATGAAATGTGTACCGGAGTGGAGGTTCTTGTCAAGACAGCAGCCCTCAACTTTGGGGTCCCTGTGTCTGGTTGATTTTTTCATTTTCCCAAGGTCAACGCCCATGTGTGGAAGTGCCCTATGCTCTGTGGTTCTGTGTTTTACATGGTTTGGGAAAGAGGATACACTTGTGAAGATTGGCTGTTGGCCATTGACATCCCGCCCATCAGCTTAACAAGGCTCCCTTGACTCCGTGGCCTGTCCTGCCTTTCTGGTTTTTAGACTTTTTTCGCCTGGCCCTTTTGCCCCGGGGGGGGGGGCGAGAGATTTCTATGTAGTGCTGATTTGCTCTCCCAGTTGCTTGGTTGGCCAAAAAGGGCGTATGCGTTTTTTCCTGAATATATTCAGGAAAAAACGCATACGCCCTTTTTGGCCAACCGCATCATTGTCCACGTTCTGGCGCTTTTCATGTGGTATCGGGATCATTCCGATGTACCCGTTGACATCCGTTTCCTGCAATTCTGCCTTGCGTTCAACGCCTCTTCGTAGCCTGACCTCAATATATTTTGGGGCGATAGTTATCGTTTAGAACTCTGCAGGTTTGGGAAGTGCAGTGCCCCTGAGCTCCATTTCCCAAGTCGCTTTTTTGTGAGTGGGACGCAACACGGCTGGATGGCTTCACGCCCTATTGTCGATCCGCGGTGGCAGGCTGAACCTCTGGTGAATTCTTCTTCGTGATGGGAAATGAGAGTGACATGTGCCCGACCAAACACCTCCAGCGAGTCTCTCATTGGTTCCCCCTCTTGCAGTTCATCCTGCGGAGAAATAGCAGACGGTACGAAAGAGGCATGGAAAGGCGCCGAGTCTCCAAGTGGGGAGATTGTTACTAAGGGGGCCTGAATGGAGAACACGAGCACCAGGAGATGAAAACTGAGGTGAGTTTCAGAAAGCTTTCCCGATCCCACGGTGTAGCATCCGCTGGGTTTCCAATGAGTGCTTTCGCTGTCGGAAGATTGCGTTGAACCTGGAGAGTTGGGACCCATGGAATGGGGAGCACCTAGGATTCCTTTCAAGTGTCTGCATTTGCTTTCCCAACCTCACCAATCGTCTCAGCCCCAAGAGTGTCCAGCCTTATGTCTTCTGCTGCTGGGGCTGTAGATGTGGTCAATCCTGGTTGCATGCTAGTCCCTGAACGCATTTTGGAAGAATTTCTCTCTGTTTTGCCCTGCTTGTTTCTTCTTTATGTTGGAAATGTATCCTCAGAATGGGTCTGAGCTGATTTTCCCTGCTGGTTTTAGGCCGCTTTACACACACTTGATGCACTTACACAGAGATATCAAGACTTAGCTTTTAAGATGCTTACTAGTCGGATAGATACTTGTGCGATGAACAGGGTCTGGTGAGTCCAGTTGATTGAGCAAGGAGTAGGTCGTGTCCATTCCATATTCGGTTTTCGGAAGGGTATCTGTGCTCATTTCAAACTCGAGTTTTATGCGTCACCCCACCTCACCTTTCCCCTGAAGCAGGCATAAGTGTGTTTTCTAAAAGCGTGACTCTGTTCTGTTTGGGGATTCAGTTCATGGGGAGCGATTTTTACATTCCCTCGATAAGTGATATCATAAGTTTCTTTTTTTGTGGGACTGATTTCACTGAGGATGATCGTACCTAAATCCACTCAGGATGCTGCTACCAGCCTCATGACGTGGATTTCATGGCTGAGTGACACTCCATTGGACCTACGTAGCACCACTTGTCCACTTGTCCACTTGTCTTTGTCCACTTGTCCACTCGTCTTTGTCCACTTGGCTCTTTCCTGGGATATGAAACGTGTACCGGAGTGGAGGTTCTTGTCAAGACAGCAGCCCTCAACTTTGGGGTCCCTGTGTCTGGTTGATTTTTTCATTTTCCCAAGGTCAACGCCCATGTGTGGAAGTGCCCTATGCTCTGTGGTTCTGTGTTTTACATGGTTTGGGAAAGAAGATACACTTGTGAAGATTGGCTGTTGGCCATTGACATCCCGCCCATCAGCTTAACAAGGCTCCCTTGACTCCGTGGCCTGTCCTGCCTTTCTGGTTTTTAGACTTTTTTCGCCTGGCCCTTTTGCCCCCGGGGGGGGGGGCGAGAGATTTCTTTGTAGTGCTGATTTGCTCTCCCAGGTTGCTTGGTTGGCCAAAAAGGGCGTATGCGTTTTTTCCTGAATATATTCAGGAAAAAACGCATACGCCCTTTTTGGCCAACCGCATCATTGTCCACGTTCTGGCGCTTTTCATGTGCTATCGGGGCCATTCCGATGTACCCGTTGACATCCGTTTCCTGCAATTCTGCCTTGCGTTCAACGCCTCTTCGTAGCCTGACCTCAATATATTTGGGGGCGATAGTTATCGTTTAGAACTCTGCAGGTTTGGGAAGTGCAGTGCCCCTGAGCTCCATTTCGCAAGTCGCTTTTTTGTGAGTGGGACGCAACACGGCTGGATGGCTTCACGCCCTATTGTCGATCCGCGGTGGCAGGCTGAACCTCTGGTGAATTCTTCTTCGTGATGGGAAATGAGAGTGACATGTGCCCGACCAAACACCTCCAGCGAGTCTCTCATTGGTTCCCCCTCTTGCAGTTCATCCTGCGGACAAATTGCAGACGGTACGAAAGAGGCATGGAAAGGCGCCGAGTCTCCAATTGGGGAGATTGTTAGTAAGGGGGCCTGAATGGAGAACACGAGCACCAGGAGATGAAAACTGAGGTGAGTTTCAGAAAGCTTTCCCGATCCCACGGTGTAGCATCCGCTGGGTTTCCAATGAGTGCTTTCGCTGTCGGAAGATTGCGTTGAACCTGGAGAGTTGGGACCCATGGAATGGGGAGCACGCAGGATTCCTTTCAAGGGTCTGCATTTGCTTTCCCAACCTCACCCATCGTCTCAGCCCCAAGAGTGTCCAGCCTTATGTCTTCTGCCGCTGGGGCTGTAGATGTGGTCAATCCTGGTTGCATGCCAGTCCCTGAACGCATTTGGGAAGAATTTCTCTCTGTTTTGCCCTGCTGGTTTCTTCTTTATGTTGGAAATGTATCCTCAGAATGGGTCTGAGCTGATTTTCCCTGCTGGTTTTAGGCCGCTTTACACACACTTGATGCACTTACACAGAGAAATCAAGACTTAGCTTTTAAGATGCTTACTAGTCGGATAGATACTTGTGCGATGAATAGGGTGTGGTGAATCCAGTTGATTGAGCAAGGAGTAGGTCGTGTCCATTCCATATTCGGTTTTCGGAAGGGTATCTGTGCTCATTTCAAACTCGAGTTTTATGCGTCACCCCACCTCACCTTTCCCCTGAAGCAGGCATAAGTGTTTTCTAAAAGCGTGACTCTGTTCTGTTTGGGGATTCATTTCATGGGGTGCGATTTTTACATTCCCTCGATAAGTGATATCATAAGATTCTTTTTTTGTGGGACTGATTTCACTGAGGATGATCTTACCTAAATCCATTCAGGATGCTGCTACCAGCCTCATGACGTGGATTTCATGGCTGAGTGACACTCCATTGGACCTACGTAGCACCACTTGTCCACTTGTTCACTTTTCTTTGTGCACTTGTCCACTTGGCTCTTTCCTGGGATATGAAACGTGTACCGGAGTGGAGCTTCTTGTCAAGACAGCAGCCCTCAACTTTGGGGTCCCTGTGTCTGGTTGATTTTTTCATTTTCCCAAGGTCAACGCCCATGTGTGGAAGTGCCCTATGCTCTGTGGTTCTGTGTTTTACATGGTTTGGAAAAGAGGATACACTTGTGAAGATTGGCTGTTAGCCATTGACATCCCGCCCATCAGCTTAACAAGGCTCCCTTGACTCCGTGGCCTGTCCTGCCTTTCTGGTTTTTAGACTTTTTTCGCCTGGCCCTTTTGCCCCGGCGGGGGGGGGGCGAGAGATTTCTTTGTAGTGCTGATTTGCTCTCCCAGGTTGCTTGGTTGGCCAAAAAGGGCGTATGCGTTTTTTCCTGAATATATTCAGGAAAAAACGCATACGCCCTTTTTGGCCAACCGCATCATTGTCCACGTTCTGGCGCTTTTCATGTGCTATCGGGGCCATTCCGATGTACCCGTTGACATCCGTTTCCTGCAATTCTGCCTTGCGTTCAACGCCTCTTCGTAGCCTGACCTCAATATATTTGGGGGCGATAGTTATCGTTTAGAACTCTGCAGGTTTGGGAAGTGCAGTGCCCCTGAGCTCCATTTCGCAAGTCGCTTTTTTGTAAGTGGGACGCAACACGGCTGGATGGCTTCACGCCCTATTGTCGATCCGCGGTGGCAGGCTGAACCTCTGGTGAATTCTTCTTCGTGATGGGAAATGAGAGTGACATGTGCCCGACCAAACACCTCCAGCGAGTCTCTCATTGGTTCCCCCTCTTGCAGTTCATCCTGCGGACAAATTGCAGACGGTACGAAAGAGGCATGGAAAGGCGCCGAGTCTCCAAGTGGGGAGATTGTTAGTAAGGGGGCCTGAATGGAGAACACGAGCACCAGGAGATGAAAACTGAGGTGAGTTTCAGAAAGCTTTCCCGATCCCACGGTGTAGCATCCGCTGGGTTTCCAATGAGTGCTTTCGCTGTCGGAAGATTGCGTTGAACCTGGAGAGTTGGGACCCATGGAATGGGGAGCACGCAGGATTCCTTTCAAGGGTCTGCATTTGCTTTCCCAACCTCACCCATCGTCTCAGCCCCAAGAGTGTCCAGCCTTATGTCTTCTGCCGCTGGGGCTGTAGATGTGGTCAATCCTGGTTGCATGCCAGTCCCTGAACGCATTTGGGAAGAATTTCTCTCTGTTTTGCCCTTCTTGTTTCTTCTTTATGTTGGAAATGTATCCTCAGAATGGGTCTGAGCTGATTTTCCCTGCTGGTTTTAGGCCGCTTTACACACACTTGATGCACTTACACAGAGATATCAAGACTTAGCTTTTAAGATGCTTACTAGTCGGATAGATACTTGTGCGATGAACAGGGTCTGGTGAGTCCAGTTGATTGAGCAAGGAGTAGGTCGTGTCCATTCCATATTCGGTTTTCGGAAGGGTATCTGTGCTCATTTCAAACTCGAGTTTTATGCGTCACCCCACCTCACCTTTCCCCTGAAGCAGGCATAAGTGTGTTTTCTAAAAGCGTGACTCTGTTCTGTTTGGGGATTCAGTTCATGGGGAGCGATTTTTACATTCCCTCGATAAGTGATATCATAAGTTTCTTTTTTTGTGGGACTGATTTCACTGAGGATGATCGTACCTAAATCCACTCAGGATGCTGCTACCAGCCTCATGACGTGGATTTCATGGCTGAGTGACACTCCATTGGACCTACGTAGCACCACTTGCCCACTTGTCCACTTGTCTTTGTCCACTTGTCCACTCGTCTTTGTCCACTTGGCTCTTTCCTGGGATATGAAACGTGTACCGGAGTGGAGGTTCTTGTCAAGACAGCAGCCCTCAACTTTGGGGTCCCTGTGTCTGGTTGATTTTTTCATTTTCCCAAGGTCAACGCCCATGTGTGGAAGTGCCCTATGCTCTGTGGTTCTGTGTTTTACATGGTTTGGGAAAGAGGATACACTTGTGAAGATTGGCTGTTAGCCATTGACATCCCGCCCATCAGCTTAACAAGGCTCCCTTGACTCCGTGGCCTGTCCTGCCTTTCTGGTTTTTAGACTTTTTTCGCCTGGCCCTTTTGCCCCGGCGGGGGGGGGCGAGAGATTTCTTTGTAGTGCTGATTTGCTCTCCCAGGTTGCTTGGTTGGCCAAAAAGGGCGTATGCGTTTTTTCCTGAATATATTCAGGAAAAAACGCATACGCCCTTTTTGGCCAACCGCATCATTGTCCACGTTCTGGCGCTTTTCATGTGCTATCGGGGCCATTCCGATGTACCCGTTGACATCCGTTTCCTGCAATTCTGCCTTGCGTTCAACGCCTCTTCGTAGCCTGACCTCAATATATTTGGGGGCGATAGTTATCGTTTAGAACTCTGCAGGTTTGGGAAGTGTAGTGCCCCTGAGCTCCATTTCGCAAGTCGCATTTTGTAAGTGGGACGCAACACGGCTGGATGGCTTCACGCCCTATTGTCGATCCGCGGTGGCAGGCTGAACCTCTGGTGAATTCTTCTTCGTGATGGGAAATGAGAGTGACATGTGCCCGACCAAACACCTCCAGCGAGTCTCTCATTGGTTCCCCCTCTTGCAGTTCATCCTGCGGACAAATTGCAGACGGTACGAAAGAGGCATGGAAAGGCGCCGAGTCTCCAAGTGGGGAGATTGTTAGTAAGGGGGCCTGAATGGAGAACACGAGCACCAGGAGATGAAAACTGAGGTGAGTTTCAGAAAGCTTTCCCGATCCCACGGTGTAGCATCCGCTGGGTTTCCAATGAGTGCTTTCGCTGTCGGAAGATTGCGTTGAACCTGGAGAGTTGGGACCCATGGAATGGGGAGCACGCAGGATTCCTTTCAAGGGTCTGCATTTGCTTTCCCAACCTCACCCATCGTCTCAGCCCCAAGAGTGTCCAGCCTTATGTCTTCTGCCGCTGGGGCTGTAGATGTGGTCAATCCTGGTTGCATGCCAGTCCCTGAACGCATTTTGGAAGAATTTCTCTCTGTTTTGCCCTGCTTGTTTCTTCTTTATGTTGGAAATGTATCCTCAGAATGGGTCTGAGCTGATTTTCCCTGCTGGTTTTAGGCCGCTTTACACACACTTGATGCACTTACACAGAGATATCAAGACTTAGCTTTTAAGATGCTTACTAGTCGGATAGATACTTGTGCGATGAACAGGGTCTGGTGAGTCCAGTTGATTGAGCAAGGAGTAGGTCGTGTCCATTCCATATTCGGTTTTCGGAAGGGTATCTGTGCTCATTTCAAACTCGAGTTTTATGCGTCACCCCACCTCACCTTTCCCCTGAAGCAGGCATAAGTGTGTTTTCTAAAAGCGTGACTCTGTTCTGTTTGGGGATTCCGTTCATGGGGAGCGATTTTTACATTCCCTCGATAAGTGATATCATAAGTTTCTTTTTTTGTGGGACTGATTTCACTGAGGATGATCGTACCTAAATCCACTCAGGATGCTGCTACCAGCCTCATGACGTGGATTTCATGGCTGAGTGACACTCCATTGGACCTACGTAGCACCACTTGTCCACTTGTCCACTTGTCTTTGTCCACTTGTCCACTCGTCTTTGTCCACTTGGCTCTTTCCTGGGCTATGAAATGTGTACCGGAGTGGAGGTTCTTGTCAAGACAGCAGCCCTCAACTTTGGGGTCCCTGTGTCTGGTTGATTTTTTCATTTTCCCAAGGTCAACGCCCATGTGTGGAAGTGCCCTATGCTCTGTGGTTCTGTGTTTTACATGGTTTGGGAAAGAGGATACACTTGTGAAGATTGGCTGTTGGCCATTGACATCCCGCCCATCAGCTTAACAAGGCTCCCTTGACTCCGTGGCCTGTCCTGCCTTTCTGGTTTTTAGACTTTTTTCGCCTGGCCCTTTTGCCCCGGGGGGGGGGCGAGAGATTTCTATGTAGTGCTGATTTGCTCTCCCAGTTGCTTGGTTGGCCAAAAAGGGCGTATGCGTTTTTTCCTGAATATATTCAGGAAAAAACGCATACGCCCTTTTTGGCCAACCGCATCATTGTCCACGTTCTGGCGCTTTTCATGTGCTATCGGGGCCATTCCGATGTACCCGTTGACATCCGTTTCCTGCAATTCTGCCTTGCGTTCAACGCCTCTTCGTAGCCTGACCTCAATATATTTTGGGGCGATAGTTATCGTTTAGAACTCTGCAGGTTTGGGAAGTGCAGTGCCCCTGAGATCCATTTCCCAAGTCGCTTTTTTGTGAGTGGGACGCAACACGGCTGGATGGCTTCACGCCCTATTGTCGATCCGCGGTGGCAGGCTGAACCTCTGGTGAATTCTTCTTCGTGATGGGAAATGAGAGTGACATGTGCCCGACCAAACACCTCCAGCGAGTCTCTCATTGGTTCCCCCTCTTGCAGTTCATCCTGCGGACAAATTGCAGACGGTACGAAAGAGGCATGGAAAGGCGCCGAGTCTCCAAGTGGGGAGATTGTTAGTAAGGGGGCCTGAATGGAGAACACGAGCACCAGGAGATGAAAACTGAGGTGAGTTTCAGAAAGCTTTCCCGATCCCACGGTGTAGCATCCGCTGGGTTTCCAATGAGTGCTTTCGCTGTCGGAAGATTGCGTTGAACCTGGAGAGTTGGGACCCATGGAATGGGGAGCACGCAGGATTTCTTTCAAGGGTCTGCATTTGCTTTCCCAACCTCACCAATCGTCTCAGCCCCAAGAGTGTCCAGCCTTATGTCTTCTGCCGCTGGGGCTGTAGATGTGGTCAATCCTGGTTGCATGCCAGTCCCTGAACGCATTTGGGAACAATTTCTCTCTGTTTTGCCCTGCTGGTTTCTTCTTTATGTTGGAAATGTATCCTCAGAATGGGTCTGAGCTGATTTTCCCTGCTGGTTTTAGGCTGCTTTACACACACTTGATGCACTTACACAGAGAAATCAAGACTTAGCTTTTAAGATGCTTACTAGTCGGATAGATACTTGTGCGATGAATAGGGTGTGGTGAGTCCAGTTGATTGAGCAAGGAGTAGGTCGTGTCCATTCCATATTCGGTTTTCGGAAGGGTATCTGTGCTCATTTCAAACTCGAGTTTTATGCGTCACCCCACCTCACCTTTCCCCTGAAGCAGGCATAAGTGTTTTCTAAAAGCGTGACTCTGTTCTGTTTGGGGATTCATTTCATGGGGTGCGATTTTTACATTCCCTCGATAAGTGATATCATAAGATTCTTTTTTTGTGGGACTGATTTCACTGAGGATGATCTTACCTAAATCCATTCAGGATGCTGCTACCAGCCTCATGACGTGGATTTCATGGCTGAGTGACACTCCATTGGACCTACGTAGCACCACTTGTCCACTTGTTCACTTTTCTTTGTGCACTTGTCCACTTGGCTCTTTCCTGGGATATGAAACGTGTACCGGAGTGGAGGTTCTTGTCAAGACAGCAGCCCTCAACTTTGGGGTCCCTGTGTCTGGTTGATTTTTTCATTTTCCCAAGGTCAACGCCCATGTGTGGAAGTGCCCTATGCTCTGTGGTTCTGTGTTTTACATGGTTTGGGAAAGAGGATACACTTGTGAAGATTGGCTGTTAGCCATTGACATCCCGCCCATCAGCTTAACAAGGCTCCCTTGACTCCGTGGCCTGTCCTGCCTTTCTGGTTTTTAGACTTTTTTCGCCTGGCCCTTTTGCCCCGGCGGGGGGGGGGCGAGAGATTTCTTTGTAGTGCTGATTTGCTCTCCCAGGTTGCTTGGTTGGCCAAAAAGGGCGTATGCGTTTTTTCCTGAATATATTCAGGAAAAAACGCATACGCCCTTTTTGGCCAACCACATCATTGTCCACGTTCTGGCGCTTTTCATGTGCTATCGGGGCCATTCCGATGTACCCGTTGACATCCGTTTCCTGCAATTCTGCCTTGCGTTCAACGCCTCTTCGTAGCCTGACCTCAATATATTTGGGGGCGATAGTTATCGTTTAGAACTCTGCAGGTTTGGGAAGTGCAGTGCCCCTGAGCTCCATTTCCCAAGTCGCTTTTTTGTGAGTGGGACGCAACACGGCTGGATGGCTTCACGCCCTATTGTCGATCCGCGGTGGCAGGCTGAACCTCTGGTGAATTCTTCTTCGTGATGGGAAATGAGAGTGACATGTGCCCGACCAAACACCTCCAGCGAGTCTCTCATTGGTTCCCCCTCTTGCAGTTCATCCTGCGGACAAATTGCAGACGGTACGAAAGAGGCATGGAAAGGCGCCGAGTCTCCAAGTGGGGAGATTGTTAGTAAGGGGGCCTGAATGGAGAACACGAGCACCAGGAGATGAAAACTGAGGTGAGTTTCAGAAAGCTTTCCCGATCCCACGGTGTAGCATCCGCTGGGCTTCCAATGAGTGCTTTCGCTGTCGGAAGATTGCGTTGAACCTGGAGAGTTGGGACCCATGGAATGGGGAGCACGCAGGATTCCTTTCAAGGGTCTGCATTTGCTTTCCCAACCTCACCCATCGTCTCAGCCCCAAGAGTGTCCAGCCTTATGTCTTCTGCCGCTGGGGCTGTAGATGTGGTCAATCCTGGTTGCATGCCAGTCCCTGAACGCATTTGGGAAGAATTTCTCTCTGTTTTGCCCTTCTTGTTTCTTCTTTATGTTGGAAATGTATCCTCAGAATGGGTCTGAGCTGATTTTCCCTGCTGGTTTTAGGCCGCTTTACACACACTTGATGCACTTACACAGAGATATCAAGACTTAGCTTTTAAGATGCTTACTAGTCGGATAGATACTTGTGCGATGAACAGGGTCTGGTGAGTCCAGTTGATTGAGCAAGGAGTAGGTCGTGTCCATTCCATATTCGGTTTTCGGAAGGGTATCTGTGCTCATTTCAAACTCGAGTTTTATGCGTCACCCCACCTCACCTTTCCCCTGAAGCAGGCATAAGTGTGTTTTCTAAAAGCGTGACTCTGTTCTGTTTGGGGATTCAGTTCATGGGGAGCGATTTTTACATTCCCTCGATAAGTGATATCATAAGTTTCTTTTTTTGTGGGACTGATTTCACTGAGGATGATCGTACCTAAATCCACTCAGGATGCTGCTACCAGCCTCATGACGTGGATTTCATGGCTGAGTGACACTCCATTGGACCTACGTAGCACCACTTGCCCACTTGTCCACTTGTCTTTGTCCACTTGTCCACTCGTCTTTGTCCACTTGGCTCTTTCCTGGGATATGAAACGTGTACCGGAGTGGAGGTTCTTGTCAAGACAGCAGCCCTCAACTTTGGGGTCCCTGTGTCTGGTTGATTTTTTCATTTTCCCAAGGTCAACGCCCATGTGTGGAAGTGCCCTATGCTCTGTGGTTCTGTGTTTTACATGGTTTGGGAAAGAGGATACACTTGTGAAGATTGGCTGTTGGCCATTGACATCCCGCCCATCAGCTTAACAAGGCTCCCTTGACTCCGTGGCCTGTCCTGCCTTTCTGGTTTTTAGACTTTTTTCGCCTGGCCCTTTTGCCCCGGGGGGGGGGGGCGAGAGATTTCTATGTAGTGCTGATTTGCTCTCCCAGTTGCTTGGTTGGCCAAAAAGGGCGTATGCGTTTTTTCCTGAATATATTCAGGAAAAAACGCATACGCCCTTTTTGGCCAACCGCATCATTGTCCACGTTCTGGCGCTTTTCATGTGCTATCGGGGCCATTCCGATGTACCCGTTGACATCCGTTTCCTGCAATTCTGCCTTGCGTTCAACGCCTCTTCGTAGCCTGACCTAAATATATTTTGGGGCGATAGTTATCGTTTAGAACTCTGCAGGTTTGGGAAGTGCAGTGCCCCTGAGCTCCATTTCCCAAGTCGCTTTTTTGTGAGTGGGACGCAACACGGCTGGATGGCTTCACGCCCTATTGTCGATCCGCGGTGGCAGGCTGAACCTCTGGTGAATTCTTCTTCGTGATGGGAAATGAGAGTGACATGTGCCCGACCAAACACCTCCAGCGAGTCTCTCATTGGTTCCCCCTCTTGCAGTTCATCCTGCGGACAAATTGCAGACGGTACGAAAGAGGCATGGAAAGGCGCCGAGTCTCCAAGTGGGGAGATTGTTAGTAAGGGGGCCTGAATGGAGAACACGAGCACCAGGAGATGAAAACTGAGGTGAGTTTCAGAAAGCTTTCCCGATCCCACGGTGTAGCATCCGCTGGGTTTCCAATGAGTGCTTTCGCTGTCGGAAGATTGCGTTGAACCTGGAGAGTTGGGACCCATGGAATGGGGAGCACGCAGGATTCCTTTCAAGGGTCTGCATTTGCTTTCCCAACCTCACCCATCGTCTCAGCCCCAAGAGTGTCCAGCCTTATGTCTTCTGCTGCTGGGGCTGTAGATGTGGTCAATCCTGGTTGCATGCCAGTCCCTGAACGCATTTTGGAAGAATTTCTCTCTGTTTTGCCCTGCTTGTTTCTTCTTTATGTTGGAAATGTATCCTCAGAATGGGTCTGAGCTGATTTTCCCTGCTGGTTTTAGGCCGCTTTACACACACTTGATGCACTTACACAGAGATATCAAGACTTAGCTTTTAAGATGCTTACTAGTCGGATAGATACTTGTGCGATGAACAGGGTCTGGTGAGTCCAGTTGATTGAGCAAGGAGTAGGTCGTGTCCATTCCATATTCGGTTTTCGGAAGGGTATCTGTGCTCATTTCAAACTCGAGTTTTATGCGTCACCCCACCTCACCTTTCCCCTGAAGCAGGCATAAGTGTGTTTTCTAAAAGCGTGACTCTGTTCTGTTTGGGATTCAGTTCATGGGGAGCGATTTTTACATTCCCTCGATAAGTGATATCATAAGTTTCTTTTTTTGTGGGACTGATTTCACTGAGGATGATCGTACCTAAATCCACTCAGGATGCTGCTACCAGCCTCATGACGTGGATTTCATGGCTGAGTGACACTCCATTGGACCTACGTAGCACCACTTGCCCACTTGTCCACTTGTCTTTGTCCACTTGTCCACTCGTCTTTGTCCACTTGGCTCTTTCCTGGGATATGAAACGTGTACCGGAGTGGAGGTTCTTGTCAAGACAGCAGCCCTCAACTTTGGGGTCCCTGTGTCTGGTTGATTTTTTCATTTTCCCAAGGTCAACGCCCATGTGTGGAAGTGCCCTATGCTCTGTGGTTCTGTGTTTTACATGGTTTGGGAAAGAGGATACACTTGTGAAGATTGGCTGTTGGCCATTGACATCCCGCCCATCAGCTTAACAAGGCTCCCTTGACTCCGTGGCCTGTCCTGCCTTTCTGGTTTTTAGACTTTTTTCGCCTGGCCCTTTTGCCCCCCGGGGGGGGGCGAGAGATTTCTTTGTAGTGCTGATTTGCTCTCCCAGGTTGCTTGGTTGGCCAAAAAGGGCGTATGCGTTTTTTCCTGAATATATTCAGGAAAAAACGCATACGCCCTTTTTGGCCAACCGCATCATTGTCCACGTTCTGGCGCTTTTCATGTGCTATCGGGGCCATTCCGATGTACCCGTTGACATCCGTTTCCTGCAATTCTGCCTTGCGTTCAACGCCTCTTCGTAGCCTGACCTCAATATATTTGGGGGCGATAGTTATCGTTTAGAACTCTGCAGGTTTGGGAAGTGCAGTGCCCCTGAGCTCCATTTCGCAAGTCGCTTTTTGTAAGTGGGACGCAACACGGCTGGATGGCTTCACGCCCTATTGTCGATCCGCGGTGGCAGGCTGAACCTCTGGTGAATTCTTCTTCGTGATGGGAAATGAGAGTGACATGTGCCCGACCAAACACCTCCAGCGAGTCTCTCATTGGTTCCCCCTCTTGCAGTTCATCCTGCGGACAAATTGCAGACGGTACGAAAGAGGCATGGAAAGGCGCCGAGTCTCCAAGTGGGGAGATTGTTAGTAAGGGGGCCTGAATGGAGAACACGAGCACCAGGAGATGAAAACTGAGGTGAGTTTCAGAAAGCTTTCCCGATCCCACCGTGTAGCATCCGCTGGGTTTCCAATGAGTGCTTTCGCTGTCGGAAGATTGCGTTGAACCTGGAGAGTTGGGACCCATGGAATGGGGAGCACGCAGGATTCCTTTCAAGGGTCTGCATTTGCTTTCCCAACCTCACCCATCGTCTCAGCCCCAAGAGTGTCCAGCCTTATGTCTTCTGCCGCTGGGGCTGTAGATGTGGTCAATCCTGGTTGCATGCCAGTCCCTGAACGCATTTTGGAAGAATTTCTCTCTGTTTTGCCCTGCTGGTTTCTTCTTTATGTTGGAAATGTATCCTCAGAATGGGTCTGAGCTGATTTTCCCTGCTGGTTTTAGGCCGCTTTACACACACTTGATGCACTTACACAGAGATATCAAGACTTAGCTTTTAAGATGCTTACTAGTCGGATAGATACTTGTGCGATGAACAGGGTCTGGTGAGTCCAGTTGATTGAGCAAGGAGTAGGTCGTGTCCATTCCATATTCGGTTTTCGGAAGGGTATCTGTGCTCATTTCAAACTCGAGTTTTATGCGTCACCCCACCTCACCTTTCCCCTGAAGCAGGCATAAGTGTGTTTTCTAAAAGCGTGACTCTGTTCTGTTTGGGGATTCCGTTCATGGGGAGCGATTTTTACATTCCCTCGATAAGTGATATCATAAGTTTCTTTTTTTGTGGGACTGATTTCACTGAGGATGATCGTACCTAAATCCACTCAGGATGCTGCTACCAGCCTCATGACGTGGATTTCATGGCTGAGTGACACTCCATTGGACCTACGTAGCACCACTTGTCCACTTGTCCACTTGTCTTTGTCCACTTGTCCACTCGTCTTTGTCCACTTGGCTCTTTCCTGGGATATGAAACGTGTACCGGAGTGGAGGTTCTTGTCAAGACAGCAGCCCTCAACTTTGGGGTCCCTGTGTCTGGTTGATTTTTTCATTTTCCCAAGGTCAACGCCCATGTGTGGAAGTGCCCTATGCTCTGTGGTTCTGTGTTTTACATGGTTTGGGAAAGAGGATACACTTGTGAAGATTGGCTGTTGGCCATTGACATCCCGCCCATCAGCTTAACAAGGCTCCCTTGACTCCGTGGCCTGTCCTGCCTTTCTGGTTTTTAGACTTTTTTCGCCTGGCCCTTTTGCCCCGGGGGGGGGGGCGAGAGATTTCTTTGTAGTGCTGATTTGCTCTCCCAGGTTGCTTGGTTGGCCAAAAAGGGCGTATGCGTTTTTTCCTGAATATATTCAGGAAAAAACGCATACGCCCTTTTTGGCCAACCGCATCATCGTCCACGTTCTGGCGCTTTTCATGTGCTATCGGGGCCATTCCGATGTACCCGTTGACATCCGTTTCCTGCAATTCTGCCTTGCGTTCAACGCCTCTTCGTAGCCTGACCTCAATATATTTGGGGGCGATAGTTATCGATTAGAACTCTTCAGGTTTGGGAAGTGCAGTGCCCCTGAGCTCCATTTCCCAAGTCGCTTTTTTGTGAGTGGGACGCAACACGGCTGGATGGCTTCACGCCCTATTGTCGATCCGCGGTGGCAGGCTGAACCTCTGGTGAATTCTTCTTCGTGATGGGAAATGAGAGTGACATGTGCCCGACCAAACACCTCCAGCGAGTCTCTCATTGGTTCCCCCTCTTGCAGTTCATCCTGCGGACAAATTGCAGACGGTACGAAAGAGGCATGGAAAGGCGCCGAGTCTCCAAGTGGGGAGATTGTTAGTAAGGGGGCCTGAATGGAGAACACGAGCACCAGGAGATGAAAACTGAGGTGAGTTTCAGAAAGCTTTCCCGATCCCACGGTGTAGCATCCGCTGGGTTTCCAATGAGTGCTTTCGCTGTCGGAAGATTGCGTTGAACCTGGAGAGTTGGGACCCATGGAATGGGGAGCACGCAGGATTCCTTTCAAGGGTCTGCATTTGCTTTCCCAACCTCACCCATCGTCTCAGCCCCAAGAGTGTCCAGCCTTATGTCTTCTGCCGCTGGGGCTGTAGATGTGGTCAATCCTGGTTGCATGCCAGTCCCTGAACGCATTTTGGAACAATTTCTCTCTGTTTTGCCCTTCTTGTTTCTTCTTTATGTTGGAAATGTATCCTCAGAATGGGTCTGAGCTGATTTTCCCTGCTGGTTTTAGGCCGCTTTACACACACTTGATGCACTTACACAGAGATATCAAGACTTAGCTTTTAAGATGCTTACTAGTCGGATAGATACTTGTGCGATGAACAGGGTCTGGTGAGTCCAGTTGATTGAGCAAGGAGTAGGTCGTGTCCATTCCATATTCGGTTTTCGGAAGGGTATCTGTGCTCATTTCAAACTCGAGTTTTATGCGTCACCCCACCTCACCTTTCCCCTGAAGCAGGCATAAGTGTGTTTTCTAAAAGCGTGACTCTGTTCTGTTTGGGGATTCATTTCATGCGGAGCGATTTTTACATTCCCTCGATAAGTGATATCATAAGTTTCTTTTTTTGTGGGACTGATTTCACTGAGGATGATCGTACCTAAATCCACTCAGGATGCTGCTACCAGCCTCATGACGTGGATTTCATGGCTGAGTGACACTCCATTGGACCTACGTAGCACCACTTGTCCACTTGTCCACTTGTCTTTGTCCACTTGTCCACTCGTCTTTGTCCACTTGGCTCTTTCCTGGGATATGAAACGTGTACCGGAGTGGAGGTTCTTGTCAAGACAGCAGCCCTCAACTTTGGGGTCCCTGTGTCTGGTTGATTTTTTCATTTTCCCAAGGTCAACGCCCATGTGTGGAAGTGCCCTATGCTCTGTGGTTCTGTGTTTTACATGGTTTGGGAAAGAGGATACACTTGTGAAGATTGGCTGTTGGCCATTGACATCCCGCCCATCAGCTTAACAAGGCTCCCTTGACTCCGTGGCCTGTCCTGCCTTTCTGGTTTTTAGACTTTTTTCGCCTGGCCCTTTTGCCCCGGGGGGGGGGGGCGAGAGATTTCTTTGTAGTACTGATTTGCTCTCCCAGGTTGCTTGGTTGGCCAAAAAGGGCGTATGCGTTTTTTCCTGAATATATTCAGGAAAAAACGCATACGCCCTTTTTGGCCAACCGCATCATTGTCCACGTTCTGGCGCTTTTCATGTGCTATCGGGGCCATTCCGATGTACCCGTTGACATCCGTGTCCTGCAATTCTGCCTTGCGTTCAACGCCTCTTCGTAGCCTGACCTCAATATATTTTGGGGCGATAGTTATCGTTTAGAACTCTGCAGGTTTGGGAAGTGCAGTGCCCCTGAGCTCCATTTCCCAAGTCGCTTTTTTGTGAGTGGGACGCAACACGGCTGGATGGCTTCACGCCCTATTGTCGATCCGCGGTGGCAGGCTGAACCTCTGGTGAATTCTTCTTCGTGATGGGAAATGAGAGTGACATGTGCCCGACCAAACACCTCCAGCGAGTCTCTCATTGGTTCCCCCTCTTGCAGTTCATCCTGCGGACAAATTGCAGACGGTACGAAAGAGGCATGGAAAGGCGCCGAGTCTCCAAGTGGGGAGATTGTTAGTAAGGGGGCCTGAATGGAGAACACGAGCACCAGGAGATGAAAACTGAGGTGAGTTTCAGAAAGCTTTCCCGATCCCACGGTGTAGCATCCGCTGGGTTTCCAATGAGTGCTTTCGCTGTCGGAAGATTGCGTTGAACCTGGAGAGTTGGGACCCATGGAATGGGGAGCACGCAGGATTCCTTTCAAGGGTCTGCATTTGCTTTCCCAACCTCACCCATCGTCTCAGTCCCAAGAGTGTCCAGCCTTATGTCTTCTGCTGCTGGGGCTGTAGATGTGGTCAATCCTGGTTGCATGCCAGTCCCTGAACGCATTTTGGAAGAATTTCTCTCTGTTTTGCCCTGCTTGTTTCTTCTTTATGTTGGAAATGTATCCTCAGAATGGGTCTGAGCTGATTTTCCCTGCTGGTTTTAGGCCGCTTTACACACACTTGATGCACTTACACAGAGATATCAAGACTTAGCTTTTAAGATGCTTACTAGTCGGATAGATACTTGTGCGATGAACAGGGTCTGGTGAGTCCAGTTGATTGAGCAAGGAGTAGGTCGTGTCCATTCCATATTCGGTTTTCGGAAGGGTATCTGTGCTCATTTCAAACTCGAGTTTTATGCGTCACCCCACCTCACCTTTCCCCTGAAGCAGGCATAAGTGTGTTTTCTAAAAGCGTGACTCTGTTCTGTTTGGGATTCAGTTCATGGGGAGCGATTTTTACATTCCCTCGATAAGTGATATCATAAGTTTCTTTTTTTGTGGGACTGATTTCACTGAGGATGATCGTACCTAAATCCACCCAGGATGCTGCTACCAGCCTCATGACGTGGATTTCATGGCTGAGTGACACTCCATTGGACCTACGTAGCACCACTTGCCCACTTGTCCACTTGTCTTTGTCCACTTGTCCACTCGTCTTTGTCCACTTGGCTCTTTCCTGGGATATGAAACGTGTACCGGAGTGGAGGTTCTTGTCAAGACAGCAGCCCTCAACTTTGGGGTCCCTGTGTCTGGTTGATTTTTTGATTTTCCCAAGGTCAACGCCCATGTGTGGAAGTGCCCTATGCTCTGTGGTTCTGTGTTTTACATGGTTTGGGAAAGAGGATACACTTGTGAAGATTGGCTGTTGGCCATTGACATCCCGCCCATCAGCTTAACAAGGCTCCCTTGACTCCGTGGCCTGTCCTGCCTTTCTGGTTTTTAGACTTTTTTCGCCTGGCCCTTTTGCCCCGGGGGGTGGGGCGAGAGATTTCTTTGTAGTGCTGATTTGCTCTCCCAGGTTGCTTGGTTGGCCAAAAAGGGCGTATGCGTTTTTTCCTGAATATATTCAGGAAAAAACGCATACGCCCTTTTTGGCCAACCGCATCATTGTCCACGTTCTGGCGCTTTTCATGTGCTATCGGGGCCATTCCGATGTACCCGTTGACATCCGTTTCCTGCAATTCTGCCTTGCGTTCAACGCCTCTTCGTAGCCTGACCTCAATATATTTTGGGGCGATAGTTATCGTTTAGAACTCTGCAGGTTTGGGAAGTGCAGTGCCCCTGAGCTCCATTTCCCAAGTCGCTTTTTTGTGAGTGGGACGCAACACGGCTGGATGGCTTCACGCCCTATTGTCGATCCGCGGTGGCAGGCTGAACCTCTGGTGAATTCTTCTTCGTGATGGGAAATGAGAGTGACATGTGCCCGACCAAACACCTCCAGCGAGTCTCTCATTGGTTCCCCCTCTTGCAGTTCATCCTGCGGACAAATTGCAGACGGTACGAAAGAGGCATGGAAAGGCGCCGAGTCTCCAAGTGGGGAGATTGTTAGTAAGGGGGCCTGAATGGAGAACACGAGCACCAGGAGATGAAAACTGAGGTGAGTTTCAGAAAGCTTTCCCGATCCCACGGTGTAGCATCCGCTGGGTTTCCAATGAGTGCTTTCGCTGTCGGAAGATTGCGTTGAACCTGGAGAGTTGGGACCCATGGAATGGGGAGCACGCAGGATTCCTTTCAAGGGTCTGCATTTGCTTTCCCAACCTCACCCATCGTCTCAGCCCCAAGAGTGTCCAGCCTTATGTCTTCTGCCGCTGGGGCTGTAGATGTGGTCAATCCTGGTTGCATGCCAGTCCCTGAACGCATTTGGGAAGAATTTCTCTCTGTTTTGCCCTTCTTGTTTCTTCTTTATGTTGGAAATGTATCCTCAGAATGGGTCTGAGCTGATTTTCCCTGCTGGTTTTAGGCCGCTTTACACACACTTGATGCACTTACACAGAGATATCAAGACTTAGCTTTTAAGATGCTTACTAGTCGGATAGATACTTGTGCGATGAACAGGGTCTGGTGAGTCCAGTTGATTGAGCAAGGAGTAGGTCGTGTCCATTCCATATTCGGTTTTCGGAAGGGTATCTGTGCTCATTTCAAACTCGAGTTTTATGCGTCACCCCACCTCACCTTTCCCCTGAAGCAGGCATAAGTGTGTTTTCTAAAAGCGTGACTCTGTTCTGTTTGGGGATTCAGTTCATGGGGAGCGATTTTTACATTCCCTCGATAAGTGATATCATAAGTTTCTTTTTTGTGGGACTGATTTCACTGAGGATGATCGTACCTAAATCCACTCAGGATGCTGCTACCAGCCTCATGACGTGGATTTCATGGCTGAGTGACACTCCATTGGACCTACGTAGCACCACTTGTCCACTTGTCCACTTGTCTTTGTCCACTTGTCCACTCGTCTTTGTCCACTTGGCTCTTTCCTGGGATATGAAACGTGTACCGGAGTGGAGGTTCTTGTCAAGAGAGCAGCCCTCAACTTTGGGGTCCCTGTGTCTGGTTGATTTTTTCATTTTTCCAAGGTCAACGCCCATGTGTGGAAGTGCCCTATGCTCTGTGGTTCTGTGTTTTACATGGTTTGGGAAAGAGGATACACTTGTGAAGATTGGCTGTTGGCCATTGACATCCCGCCCATCAGCTTAACAAGGCTCCCTTGACTCCGTGGCCTGTCCTGCCTTTCTGGTTTTTAGACTTTTTTCGCCTGGCCCTTTTGCCCCGGGGGTGGTGGGGCGAGAGATTTCTTTGTAGTGCTGATTTCCTCTCCCAGGTTGCTTGGTTGGCCAAAAAGGGCGTATGCGTTTTTTCCTGAATATATTCAGGAAAAAACGCATACGCCCTTTTTGGCCAACCGCATCATTGTCCACGTTCTGGCGCTTTTCATGTGCTATCGGGGCCATTCCGATGTACCCGTTGACATCCGTGTCCTGCAATTCTGCCTTGCGTTCAACGCCTCTTCGTAGCCTGACCTCAATATATTTTGGGGCGATAGTTATCGTTTAGAACTCTGCAGGTTTGGGAAGTGCAGTGCCCCTGAGCTCCATTTCCCAAGTCGCTTTTTTGTGAGTGGGACGCAACACGGCTGGATGGCTTCACGCCCTATTGTCGATCCGCGGTGGCAGGCTGAACCTCTGGTGAATTCTTCTTCGTGATGGGAAATGAGAGTGACATGTGCCCGACCAAACACCTCCAGCGAGTCTCTCATTGGTTCCCCCTCTTGCAGTTCATCCTGCGGACAAATTGCAGACGGTACGAAAGAGGCATGGAAAGGCGCCGAGTCTCCAAGTGGGGAGATTGTTAGTAAGGGGGCCTGAATGGAGAACACGAGCACCAGGAGATGAAAACTGAGGTGAGTTTCAGAAAGCTTTCCCGATCCCACGGTGTAGCATCCGCTGGGTTTCCAATGAGTGCTTTCGCTGTCGGAAGATTGCGTTGAACCTGGAGAGTTGGGACCCATGGAATGGGGAGCACGCAGGATTCCTTTCAAGGGTCTGCATTTGCTTTCCCAACCTCACCCATCGTCTCAGCCCCAAGAGTGTCCAGCCTTATGTCTTCTGCTGCTGGGGCTGTAGATGTGGTCAATCCTGGTTGCATGCCAGTCCCTGAACGCATTTTGGAAGAATTTCTCTCTGTTTTGCCCTGCTTGTTTCTTCTTTATGTTGGAAATGTATCCTCAGAATGGGTCTGAGCTGATTTTCCCTGCTGGTTTTAGGCCGCTTTACACACACTTGATGCACTTACACAGAGATATCAAGACTTAGCTTTTAAGATGCTTACTAGTCGGATAGATACTTGTGCGATGAACAGGGTCTGGTGAGTCCAGTTGATTGAGCAAGGAGTAGGTCGTGTCCATTCCATATTCGGTTTTCGGAAGGGTATCTGTGCTCATTTCAAACTCGAGTTTTATGCGTCACCCCACCTCACCTTTCCCCTGAAGCAGGCATAAGTGTGTTTTCTAAAAGCGTGACTCTGTTCTGTTTGGGATTCAGTTCATGGGGAGCGATTTTTACATTCCCTCGATAAGTGATATCATAAGTTTCTTTTTTTGTGGGACTGATTTCACTGAGGATGATCGTACCTAAATCCACCCAGGATGCTGCTACCAGCCTCATGACGTGGATTTCATGGCTGAGTGACACTCCATTGGACCTACGTAGCACCACTTGCCCACTTGTCCACTTGTCTTTGTCCACTTGTCCACTCGTCTTTGTCCACTTGGCTCTTTCCTGGGATATGAAACGTGTACCGGAGTGGAGGTTCTTGTCAAGACAGCAGCCCTCAACTTTGGGGTCCCTGTGTCTGGTTGATTTTTTGATTTTCCCAAGGTCAACGCCCATGTGTGGAAGTGCCCTATGCTCTGTGGTTCTGTGTTTTACATGGTTTGGGAAAGAGGATACACTTGTGAAGATTGGCTGTTGGCCATTGACATCCCGCCCATCAGCTTAACAAGGCTCCCTTGACTCCGTGGCCTGTCCTGCCTTTCTGGTTTTTAGACTTTTTTCGCCTGGCCCTTTTGCCCCGGGGGGTGGGGCGAGAGATTTCTTTGTAGTGCTGATTTGCTCTCCCAGGTTGCTTGGTTGGCCAAAAAGGGCGTATGCGTTTTTTCCTGAATATATTCAGGAAAAAACGCATACGCCCTTTTTGGCCAACCGCATCATTGTCCACGTTCTGGCGCTTTTCATGTGCTATCGGGGCCATTCCGATGTACCCGTTGACATCCGTTTCCTGCAATTCTGCCTTGCGTTCAACGCCTCTTCGTAGCCTGACCTCAATATATTTTGGGGCGATAGTTATCGTTTAGAACTCTGCAGGTTTGGGAAGTGCAGTGCCCCTGAGCTCCATTTCCCAAGTCGCTTTTTTGTGAGTGGGACGCAACACGGCTGGATGGCTTCACGCCCTATTGTCGATCCGCGGTGGCAGGCTGAACCTCTGGTGAATTCTTCTTCGTGATGGGAAATGAGAGTGACATGTGCCGGACCAAACACCTCCAGCGAGTCTCTCATTGGTTCCCCCTCTTGCAGTTCATCCTGCGGACAAATTGCAGACGGTACGAAAGAGGCATGGAAAGGCGCCGAGTCTCCAAGTGGGGAGATTGTTAGTAAGGGGGCCTGAATGGAGAACACGAGCACCAGGAGATGAAAACTGAGGTGAGTTTCAGAAAGCTTTCCCGATCCCACGGTGTAGCATCCGCTGGGTTTCCAATGAGTGCTTTCGCTGTCGGAAGATTGCGTTGAACCTGGAGAGTTGGGACCCATGGAATGGGGAGCACGCAGGATTCCTTTCAAGGGTCTGCATTTGCTTTCCCAACCTCACCAATCGTCTCAGCCCCAAGAGTGTCCAGCCTTATGTCTTCTGCCACTGGGGCTGTAGATGTGGTCAATCCTGGTTGCATGCCAGTCCCTGAACGCATTTTGGAAGAATTTCTCTCTGTTTTGCCCTGCTGGTTTCTTCTTTATGTTGGAAATGTATCCTCAGAATGGGTCTGAGCTGATTTTCCCTGCTGGTTTTAGGCCGCTTTACACACACTTGATGCACTTACACAGAGATATCAAGACTTAGCTTTTAAGATGCTTACTAGTCGGATAGATACTTGTGCGATGAAGAGGGTCTGGTGAGTCCAGTTGATTGAGCAAGGAGTAGGTCGTGTCCATTCCATATTCGGTTTTCGGAAGGGTATCTGTGCTCATTTCAAACTCGAGTTTTATGCGTCACCCCACCTCACCTTTCCCCTGAAGCAGGCATAAGTGTGTTTTCTAAAAGCGTGACTCTGTTCTGTTTGGGGATTCCGTTCATGGGGAGCGATTTTTACATTCCCTCGATAAGTGATATCATAAGTTTCTTTTTTTGTGGGACTGATTTCACTGAGGATGATCGTACCTAAATCCACTCAGGATGCTGCTACCAGCCTCATGACGTGGATTTCATGGCTGAGTGACACTCCATTGGACCTACGTAGCACCACTTGTCCACTTGTCCACTTGTCTTTGTCCACTTGTCCACTCGTCTTTGTCCACTTGGCTCTTTCCTGGGATATGAAACGTGTACCGGAGTGGAGGTTCTTGTCAAGACAGCAGCCCTCAACTTTGGGGTCCCTGTGTCTGGTTGATTTTTTCATTTTCCCAAGGTCAACGCCCATGTGTGGAAGTGCCCTATGCTCTGTGGTTCTGTGTTTTACATGGTTTGGGAAAGAGGATACACTTGTGAAGATTGGCTGTTGGCCATTGACATCCCGCCCATCAGCTTAACAAGGCTCCCTTGACTCCGTGGCCTGTCCTGCCTTTCTGGTTTTTAGACTTTTTTCGCCTGGCCCTTTTGCCCCGGGGGGGGGGGCGAGAGATTTCTTTGTAGTGCTGATTTGCTCTCCCAGGTTGCTTGGTTGGCCAAAAAGGGCGTATGCGTTTTTTCCTGAATATATTCAGGAAAAAACGCATACGCCCTTTTTGGCCAACCGCATCATCGTCCACGTTCTGGCGCTTTTCATGTGCTATCGGGGCCATTCCGATGTACCCGTTGACATCCGTTTCCTGCAATTCTGCCTTGCGTTCAACGCCTCTTCGTAGCCTGACCTCAATATATTTGGGGGCGATAGTTATCGATTAGAACTCTTCAGGTTTGGGAAGTGCAGTGCCCCTGAGCTCCATTTCCCAAGTCGCTTTTTTGTGAGTGGGACGCAACACGGCTGGATGGCTTCACGCCCTATTGTCGATCCGCGGTGGCAGGCTGAACCTCTGGTGAATTCTTCTTCGTGATGGGAAATGAGAGTGACATGTGCCCGACCAAACACCTCCAGCGAGTCTCTCATTGGTTCCCCCTCTTGCAGTTCATCCTGCGGACAAATTGCAGACGGTACGAAAGAGGCATGGAAAGGCGCCGAGTCTCCAAGTGGGGAGATTGTTAGTAAGGGGGCCTGAATGGAGAACACGAGCACCAGGAGATGAAAACTGAGGTGAGTTTCAGAAAGCTTTCCCGATCCCACGGTGTAGCATCCGCTGGGTTTCCAATGAGTGCTTTCGCTGTCGGAAGATTGCGTTGAACCTGGAGAGTTGGGACCCATGGAATGGGGAGCACGCAGGATTCCTTTCAAGGGTCTGCATTTGCTTTCCCAACCTCACCCATCGTCTCAGCCCCAAGAGTGTCCAGCCTTATGTCTTCTGCCGCTGGGGCTGTAGATGTGGTCAATCCTGGTTGCATGCCAGTCCCTGAACGCATTTTGGAAGAATTTCTCTCTGTTTTGCCCTTCTTGTTTCTTCTTTATGTTGGAAATGTATCCTCAGAATGGGTCTGAGCTGATTTTCCCTGCTGGTTTTAGGCCGCTTTACACACACTTGATGCACTTACACAGAGATATCAAGACTTAGCTTTTAAGATGCTTACTAGTCGGATAGATACTTGTGCGATGAACAGGGTCTGGTGAGTCCAGTTGATTGAGCAAGGAGTAGGTCGTGTCCATTCCATATTCGGTTTTCGGAAGGGTATCTGTGCTCATTTCAAACTCGAGTTTTATGCGTCACCCCACCTCACCTTTCCCCTGAAGCAGGCATAAGTGTGTTTTCTAAAAGCGTGACTCTGTTCTGTTTGGGGATTCCGTTCATGGGGAGCGATTTTTACATTCCCTCGATAAGTGATATCATAAGTTTCTTTTTTTGTGGGACTGATTTCACTGAGGATGATCGTACCTAAATCCACTCAGGATGCTGCTACCAGCCTCATGACGTGGATTTCATGGCTGAGTGACACTCCATTGGACCTACGTAGCACCACTTGTCCACTTGTCCACTTGTCTTTGTCCACTTGTCCACTCGTCTTTGTCCACTTGGCTCTTTCCTGGGATATGAAACGTGTACCGGAGTGGAGGTTCTTGTCAAGACAGCAGCCCTCAACTTTGGGGTCCCTGTGTCTGGTTGATTTTTTCATTTTTCCAAGGTCAACGCCCATGTGTGGAAGTGCCCTATGCTCTGTGGTTCTGTGTTTTACATGGTTTGGGAAAGAGGATACACTTGTGAAGATTGGCTGTTGGCCATTGACATCCCGCCCATCAGCTTAACAAGGCTCCCTTGACTCCGTGGCCTGTCCTGACTTTCTGGTTTTTAGACTTTTTTCGCCTGGCCCTTTTGCCCCGGGGGTGGTGGGGCGAGAGATTTCTTTGTAGTGCTGATTTCCTCTCCCAGGTTGCTTGGTTGGCCAAAAAGGGCGTATGCGTTTTTTCCTGAATATATTCAGGAAAAAACGCATACGCCCTTTTTGGCCAACCGCATCATTGTCCACGTTCTGGCGCTTTTCATGTGCTATCGGGGCCATTCCGATGTACCCGTTGACATCCGTGTCCTGCAATTCTGCCTTGCGTTCAACGCCTCTTCGTAGCCTGACCTCAATATATTTTGGGGCGATAGTTATCGTTTAGAACTCTGCAGGTTTGGGAAGTGCAGTGCCCCTGAGCTCCATTTCCCAAGTCGCTTTTTTGTGAGTGGGACGCAACACGGCTGGATGGCTTCACGCCCTATTGTCGATCCGCGGTGGCAGGCTGAACCTCTGGTGAATTCTTCTTCGTGATGGGAAATGAGAGTGACATGTGCCCGACCAAACACCTCCAGCGAGTCTCTCATTGGTTCCCCCTCTTGCAGTTCATCCTGCGGACAAATTGCAGACGGTACGAAAGAGGCATGGAAAGGCGCCGAGTCTCCAAGTGGGGAGATTGTTAGTAAGGGGGCCTGAATGGAGAACACGAGCACCAGGAGATGAAAACTGAGGTGAGTTTCAGAAAGCTTTCCCGATCCCACGGTGTAGCATCCGCTGGGTTTCCAATGAGTGCTTTCGCTGTCGGAAGATTGCGTTGAACCTGGAGAGTTGGGACCCATGGAATGGGGAGCACGCAGGATTCCTTTCAAGGGTCTGCATTTGCTTTCCCAACCTCACCCATCGTCTCAGCCCCAAGAGTGTCCAGCCTTATGTCTTCTGCTGCTGGGGCTGTAGATGTGGTCAATCCTGGTTGCATGCCAGTCCCTGAACGCATTTGGGAAGAATTTCTCTCTGTTTTGCCCTGCTTGTTTCTTCTTTATGTTGGAAATGTATCCTCAGAATGGGTCTGAGCTGATTTTCCCTGCTGGTTTTAGGCCGCTTTACACACACTTGATGCACTTACACAGAGATATCAAGACTTAGCTTTTAAGATGCTTACTAGTCGGATAGATACTTGTGCGATGAACAGGGTCTGGTGAGTCCAGTTGATTGAGCAAGGAGTAGGTCGTGTCCATTCCATATTCGGTTTTCGGAAGGGTATCTGTGCTCATTTCAAACTCGAGTTTTATGCGTCACCCCACCTCACCTTTCCCCTGAAGCAGGCATAAGTGTGTTTTCTAAAAGCGTGACTCTGTTCTGTTTGGGATTCAGTTCATGGGGAGCGATTTTTACATTCCCTCGATAAGTGATATCATAAGTTTCTTTTTTTGTGGGACTGATTTCACTGAGGATGATCGTACCTAAATCCACTCAGGATGCTGCTACCAGCCTCATGACGTGGATTTCATGGCTGAGTGACACTCCATTGGACCTACGTAGCACCACTTGCCCACTTGTCCACTTGTCTTTGTCCACTTGTCCACTCGTCTTTGTCCACTTGGCTCTTTCCTGGGATATGAAACGTGTACCGGAGTGGAGGTTCTTGTCAAGACAGCAGCCCTCAACTTTGGGGTCCCTGTGTCTGGTTGATTTTTTCATTTTCCCAAGGTCAACGCCCATGTGTGGAAGTGCCCTATGCTCTGTGGTTCTGTGTTTTACATGGTTTGGGAAAGAGGATACACTTGTGAAGATTGGCTGTTGGCCATTGACATCCCGCCCATCAGCTTAACAAGGCTCCCTTGACTCCGTGGCCTGTCCTGCCTTTCTGGTTTTTAGACTTTTTTCGCCTGGCCCTTTTGCCCCAGGGGTGGTGGGGCGAGAGATTTCTTTGTAGTGCTGATTTGCTCTCCCAGGTTGCTTGGTTGGCCAAAAAGGGCGTATGCGTTTTTTCCTGAATATATTCAGGAAAAAACGCATACGCCCTTTTTGGCCAACCGCATCATTGTCCACGTTCTGGCGCTTTTCATGTGCTATCGGGGCCATTCCGATGTACCCGTTGACATCCGTTTCCTGCAATTCTGCCTTGCGTTCAACGCCTCTTCGTAGCCTGACCTCAATATATTTGGGGGCGATAGTTATCGATTAGAACTCTTCAGGTTTGGGAAGTGCAGTGCCCCTGAGCTCCATTTCCCAAGTCGCTTTTTTGTGAGTGGGACGCAACACGGCTGGATGGCTTCACGCCCTATTGTCGATCCGCGGTGGCAGGCTGAACCTCTGGTGAATTCTTCTTCGTGATGGGAAATGAGAGTGACATGTGCCCGACCAAACACCTCCAGCGAGTCTCTCATTGGTTCCCCCTCTTGCAGTTCATCCTGCGGACAAATTGCAGACGGTACGAAAGAGGCATGGAAAGGCGCCGAGTCTCCAAGTGGGGAGATTGTTAGTAAGGGGGCCTGAATGGAGAACACGAGCACCAGGAGATGAAAACTGAGGTGAGTTTCAGAAAGCTTTCCCGATCCCACGGTGTAGCATCCGCTGGGTTTCCAATGAGTGCTTTCGCCGTCGGAAGATTGCGTTGAACCTGGAGAGTTGGGACCCATGGAATGGGGAGCACGCAGGATTCCTTTCAAGGGTCTGCATTTGCTTTCCCAACCTCACCCATCGTCTCAGCCCCAAGAGTGTCCAGCCTTATGTCTTCTGCCGCTGGGGCTGTAGATGTGGTCAATCCTGGTTGCATGCCAGTCCCTGAACGCATTTTGGAAGAATTTCTCTCTGTTTTGCCCTGCTGGTTTCTTCTTTATGTTGGAAATGTATCCTCAGAATGGGTCTGAGCTGATTTTCCCTGCTGGTTTTAGGCCGCTTTACACACACTTGATGCACTTACACAGAGATATCAAGACTTAGCTTTTAAGATGCTTACTAGTCGGATAGATACTTGTGCGATGAACAGGGTCTGGTGAGTCCAGTTGATTGAGCAAGGAGTAGGTCGTGTCCATTCCATATTCGGTTTTCGGAAGGGTATCTGTGCTCATTTCAAACTCGAGTTTTATGCGTCACCCCACCTCACCTTTCCCCTGAAGCAGGCATAAGTGTGTTTTCTAAAAGCATGACTCTGTTCTGTTTGGGGATTCCGTTCATGGGGAGCGATTTTTACATTCCCTCGATAAGTGATATCATAAGTTTCTTTTTTTGTGGGACTGATTTCACTGAGGATGATCGTACCTAAATCCACTCAGGATGCTGCTACCAGCCTCATGACGTGGATTTCATGGCTGAGTGACACTCCATTGGACCTACGTAGCACCACTTGTCCACTTGTCCACTTGTCTTTGTCCACTTGTCCACTCGTCTTTGTCCACTTGGCTCTTTCCTGGGATATGAAACGTGTACCGGAGTGGAGGTTCTTGTCAAGACAGCAGCCCTCAACTTTGGGGTCCCTGTGTCTGGTTGATTTTTTCATTTTCCCAAGGTCAACGCCCATGTGTGGAAGTGCCCTATGCTCTGTGGTTCTGTGTTTTACATGGTTTGGGAAAGAGGATACACTTGTGAAGATTGGCTGTTGGCCATTGACATCCCGCCCATCAGCTTAACAAGGCTCCCTTGACTCCGTGGCCTGTCCTGCCTTTCTGGTTTTTAGACTTTTTTCGCCTGGCCCTTTTGCCCCGGGGGGGGGGGGGGGCGAGAGATTTCTTTGTAGTGCTGATTTGCTCTCCCAGGTTGCTTGGTTGGCCAAAAAGGGCGTATGCGTTTTTTCCTGAATATATTCAGGAAAAAACGCATACGCCCTTTTTGGCCAACCGCATCATCGTCCACGTTCTGGCGCTTTTCATGTGCTATCGGGGCCATTCCGATATACCCGTTGACATCCGTTTCCTGCAATTCTGCCTTGCGTTCAACGCCTCTTCGTAGCCTGACCTCAATATATTTGGGGGCGATAGTTATCGATTAGAACTCTTCAGGTTTGGGAAGTGCAGTGCCCCTGAGCTCCATTTCCCAAGTCGCTTTTTTGTGAGTGGGACGCAACACGGCTGGATGGCTTCACGCCCTATTGTCGATCCGCGGTGGCAGGCTGAACCTCTGGTGAATTCTTCTTCGTGATGGGAAATGAGAGTGACATGTGCCCGACCAAACACCTCCAGCGAGTCTCTCATTGGTTCCCCCTCTTGCAGTTCATCCTGCGGACAAATTGCAGACGGTACGAAAGAGGCATGGAAAGGCGCCGAGTCTCCAAGTGGGGAGATTGTTAGTAAGGGGGCCTGAATGGAGAACACGAGCACCAGGAGATGAAAACTGAGGTGAGTTTCAGAAAGCTTTCCCGATCCCACGGTGTAGCATCCGCTGGGTTTCCAATGAGTGCTTTCGCTGTCGGAAGATTGCGTTGAACCTGGAGAGTTGGGACCCATGGAATGGGGAGCACGCAGGATTCCTTTCAAGGGTCTGCATTTGCTTTCCCAACCTCACCCATCGTCTCAGCCCCAAGAGTGTCCAGCCTTATGTCTTCTGCCGCTGGGGCTGTAGATGTGGTCAATCCTGGTTGCATGCCAGTCCCTGAACGCATTTGGGAAGAATTTCTCTCTGTTTTGCCCTTCTTGTTTCTTCTTTATGTTGGAAATGTATCCTCAGAATGGGTCTGAGCTGATTTTCCCTGCTGGTTTTAGGCCGCTTTACACACACTTGATGCACTTACACAGAGATATCAAGACTTAGCTTTTAAGATGCTTACTAGTCGGATAGATACTTGTGCGATGAACAGGGTCTGGTGAGTCCAGTTGATTGAGCAAGGAGTAGGTCGTGTCCATTCCATATTCGGTTTTCGGAAGGGTATCTGTGCTCATTTCAAACTCGAGTTTTATGCGTCACCCCACCTCACCTTTCCCCTGAAGCAGGCATAAGTGTGTTTTCTAAAAGCGTGACTCTGTTCTGTTTGGGGATTCAGTTCATGGGGAGCGATTTTTACATTCCCTCGATAAGTGATATCATAAGTTTCTTTTTTGTGGGACTGATTTCACTGAGGATGATCGTACCTAAATCCACTCAGGATGCTGCTACCAGCCTCATGACGTGGATTTCATGGCTGAGTGACACTCCATTGGACCTACGTAGCACCACTTGTCCACTTGTCCACTTGTCTTTGTCCACTTGTCCACTCGTCTTTGTCCACTTGGCTCTTTCCTGGGATATGAAACGTGTACCGGAGTGGAGGTTCTTGTCAAGAGAGCAGCCCTCAACTTTGGGGTCCCTGTGTCTGGTTGATTTTTTCATTTTTCCAAGGTCAACGCCCATGTGTGGAAGTGCCCTATGCTCTGTGGTTCTGTGTTTTACATGGTTTGGGAAAGAGGATACACTTGTGAAGATTGGCTGTTGGCCATTGACATCCCGCCCATCAGCTTAACAAGGCTCCCTTGACTCCGTGGCCTGTCCTGCCTTTCTGGTTTTTAGACTTTTTTCGCCTGGCCCTTTTGCCCCGGGGGTGGTGGGGCGAGAGATTTCTTTGTAGTGCTGATTTCCTCTCCCAGGTTGCTTGGTTGGCCAAAAAGGGCGTATGCGTTTTTTCCTGAATATATTCAGGAAAAAACGCATACGCCCTTTTTGGCCAACCGCATCATTGTCCACGTTCTGGCGCTTTTCATGTGCTATCGGGGCCATTCCGATGTACCCGTTGACATCCGTTTCCTGCAATTCTGCCTTGCGTTCAACGCCTCTTCGTAGCCTGACCTCAATATATTTGGGGGCGATAGTTATCGATTAGAACTCTTCAGGTTTGGGAAGTGCAGTGCCCCTGAGCTCCATTTCCCAAGTCGCTTTTTTGTGAGTGGGACGCAACACGGCTGGATGGCTTCACGCCCTATTGTCGATCCGCGGTGGCAGGCTGAACCTCTGGTGAATTCTTCTTCGTGATGGGAAATGAGAGTGACATGTGCCCGACCAAACACCTCCAGCGAGTCTCTCATTGGTTCCCCCTCTTGCAGTTCATCCTGCGGACAAATTGCAGACGGTACGAAAGAGGCATGGAAAGGCGCCGAGTCTCCAAGTGGGGAGATTGTTAGTAAGGGGGCCTGAATGGAGAACACGAGCACCAGGAGATGAAAACTGAGGTGAGTTTCAGAAAGCTTTCCCGATCCCACGGTGTAGCATCCGCTGGGTTTCCAATGAGTGCTTTCGCTGTCGGAAGATTGCGTTGAACCTGGAGAGTTGGGACCCATGGAATGGGGAGCACGCAGGATTCCTTTCAAGGGTCTGCATTTGCTTTCCCAACCTCACCCATCGTCTCAGCCCCAAGAGTGTCCAGCCTTATGTCTTCTGCCGCTGGGGCTGTAGATGTGGTCAATCCTGGTTGCATGCCAGTCCCTGAACGCATTTTGGAAGAATTTCTCTCTGTTTTGCCCTGCTGGTTTCTTCTTTATGTTGGAAATGTATCCTCAGAATGGGTCTGAGCTGATTTTCCCTGCTGGTTTTAGGCCGCTTTACACACACTTGATGCACTTACACAGAGATATCAAGACTTAGCTTTTAAGATGCTTACTAGTCGGATAGATACTTGTGCGATGAACAGGGTCTGGTGAGTCCAGTTGATTGAGCAAGGAGTAGGTCGTGTCCATTCCATATTCGGTTTTCGGAAGGGTATCTGTGCTCATTTCAAACTCGAGTTTTATGCGTCACCCCACCTCACCTTTCCCCTGAAGCAGGCATAAGTGTGTTTTCTAAAAGCGTGACTCTGTTCTGTTTGGGGATTCCGTTCATGGGGAGCGATTTTTACATTCCCTCGATAAGTGATATCATAAGTTTCTTTTTTTGTGGGACTGATTTCACTGAGGATGATCGTACCTAAATCCACTCAGGATGCTGCTACCAGCCTCATGACGTGGATTTCATGGCTGAGTGACACTCCATTGGACCTACGTAGCACCACTTGCCCACTTGTCCACTTGTCTTTGTCCACTTGTCCACTCGTCTTTGTCCACTTGGCTCTTTCCTGGGATATGAAACGTGTACCGGAGTGGAGGTTCTTGTCAAGACAGCAGCCCTCAACTTTGGGGTCCCTGTGTCTGGTTGATTTTTTCATTTTCCCAAGGTCAACGCCCATGTGTGGAAGTGCCCTATGCTCTGTGGTTCTGTGTTTTACATGGTTTGGGAAAGAGGATACACTTGTGAAGATTGGCTGTTGGCCATTGACATCCCGCCCATCAGCTTAACAAGGCTCCCTTGACTCTGTGGCCTGTCCTGCCTTTCTGGTTTTTAGACTTTTTTCGCCTGGCCCTTTTGCCCCAGGGGTGGTGGGGCGAGAGATTTCTTTGTAGTGCTGATTTGCTCTCCCAGGTTGCTTGGTTGGCCAAAAAGGGCGTATGCGTTTTTTCCTGAATATATTCAGGAAAAAACGCATACGCCCTTTTTGGCCAACCGCATCATTGTCCACGTTCTGGCGCTTTTCATGTGCTATCGGGGCCATTCCGATGTACCCGTTGACATCCGTTTCCTGCAATTCTGCCTTGCGTTCAACGCCTCTTCGTAGCCTGACCTCAATATATTTGGGGGCGATAGTTATCGTTTAGAACTCTGCAGGTTTGGGAAGTGCAGTGCCCCTGAGCTCCATTTCCCAAGTCGCTTTTTTGTAAGTGGGACGCAACACGGCTGGATGGCTTCACGCCCTATTGTCGATCCGCGGTGGCAGGCTGAACCTCTGGTGAATTCTTCTTCGTGATGGGAAATGAGAGTGACATGTGCCCGACCAAACACCTCCAGCGAGTCTCTCATTGGTTCCCCCTCTTGCAGTTCATCCTGCGGACAAATTGCAGACGGTACGAAAGAGGCATGGAAAGGCGCCGAGTCTCCAAGTGGGGAGATTGTTAGTAAGGGGTCCTGAATGGAGAACACGAGCACCAGGAGATGAAAACTGAGGTGAGTTTCAGAAAGCTTTCCCGATCCCACGGTGTAGCATCCGCTGGGTTTCCAATGAGTGCTTTCGCTGTCGGAAGATTGCGTTGAACCTGGAGAGTTGGGACCCATGGAATGGGGAGCACGCAGGATTCCTTTCAAGGGTCTGCATTTGCTTTCCCAACCTCACCCATCGTCTCAGCCCCAAGAGTGTCCAGCCTTATGTCTTCTGCCGCTGGGGCTGTAGATGTGGTCAATCCTGATTGCATGCCAGTCCCTGAACGCATTTTGGAAGAATTTCTCTCTGTTTTGCCCTTCTTGTTTCTTCTTTATGTTGGAAATGTATCCTCAGAATGGGTCTGAGCTGATTTTCCCTGCTGGTTTTAGGCCGCTTTACACACACTTGATGCACTTACACAGAGATATCAAGACTTAGCTTTTAAGATGCTTACTAGTCGGATAGATACTTGTGCGATGAACAGGGTCTGGTGAGTCCAGTTGATTGAGCAAGGAGTAGGTCGTGTCCATTCCATATTCGGTTTTCGGAAGGGTATCTGTGCTCATTTCAAACTCGAGTTTTATGCGTCACCCCACCTCACCTTTCCCCTGAAGCAGGCATAAGTGTGTTTTCTAAAAGCGTGACTCTGTTCTGTTTGGGATTCAGTTCATGGGGAGCGATTTTTACATTCCCTCGATAAGTGATATCATAAGTTTCTTTTTTTGTGGGACTGATTTCACTGAGGATGATCGTACCTAAATCCACTCAGGATGCTGCTACCAGCCTCATGACGTGGATTTCATGGCTGAGTGACACTCCATTGGACCTACGTAGCACCACTTGCCCACTTGTCCACTTGTCTTTGTCCACTTGTCCACTCGTCTTTGTCCACTTGGCTCTTTCCTGGGATATGAAACGTGTACCGGAGTGGAGGTTCTTGTCAAGACAGCAGCCCTCAACTTTGGGGTCCCTGTGTCTGGTTGATTTTTTCATTTTCCCAAGGTCAACGCCCATGTGTGGAAGTGCCCTATGCTCTGTGGTTCTGTGTTTTACATGGTTTGGGAAAGAGGATACACTTGTGAAGATTGGCTGTTGGCCATTGACATCCCGCCCATCAGCTTAACAAGGCTCCCTTGACTCCGTGGCCTGTCCTGCCTTTCTGGTTTTTAGACTTTTTTCGCCTGGCCCTTTTGCCCCAGGGGTGGTGGGGCGAGAGATTTCTTTGTAGTGCTGATTTGCTCTCCCAGGTTGCTTGGTTGGCCAAAAAGGGCGTATGCGTTTTTTCCTGAATATATTCAGGAAAAAACGCATACGCCCTTTTTGGCCAACCGCATCATTGTCCACGTTCTGGCGCTTTTCATGTGCTATCGGGGCCATTCCGATGTACCCGTTGACATCCGTTTCCTGCAATTCTGCCTTGCGTTCAACGCCTCTTCGTAGCCTGACCTCAATATATTTGGGGGCGATAGTTATCGATTAGAACTCTTCAGGTTTGGGAAGTGCAGTGCCCCTGAGCTCCATTTCCCAAGTCGCTTTTTTGTGAGTGGGACGCAACACGGCTGGATGGCTTCACGCCCTATTGTCGATCCGCGGTGGCAGGCTGAACCTCTGGTGAATTCTTCTTCGTGATGGGAAATGAGAGTGACATGTGCCCGACCAAACACCTCCAGCGAGTCTCTCATTGGTTCCCCCTCTTGCAGTTCATCCTGCGGACAAATTGCAGACGGTACGAAAGAGGCATGGAAAGGCGCCGAGTCTCCAAGTGGGGAGATTGTTAGTAAGGGGGCCTGAATGGAGAACACGAGCACCAGGAGATGAAAACTGAGGTGAGTTTCAGAAAGCTTTCCCGATCCCACGGTGTAGCATCCGCTGGGTTTCCAATGAGTGCTTTCGCTGTCGGAAGATTGCGTTGAACCTGGAGAGTTGGGACCCATGGAATGGGGAGCACGCAGGATTCCTTTCAAGGGTCTGCATTTGCTTTCCCAACCTCACCCATCGTCTCAGCCCCAAGAGTGTCCAGCCTTATGTCTTCTGCCGCTGGGGCTGTAGATGTGGTCAATCCTGGTTGCATGCCAGTCCCTGAACGCATTTGGGAAGAATTTCTCTCTGTTTTGCCCTTCTTGTTTCTTCTTTATGTTGGAAATGTATCCTCAGAATGGGTCTGAGCTGATTTTCCCTGCTGGTTTTAGGCCGCTTTACACACACTTGATGCACTTACACAGAGATATCAAGACTTAGCTTTTAAGATGCTTACTAGTCGGATAGATACTTGTGCGATGAACAGGGTCTGGTGAGTCCAGTTGATTGAGCAAGGAGTAGGTCGTGTCCATTCCATATTCGGTTTTCGGAAGGGTATCTGTGCTCATTTCAAACTCGAGTTTTATGCGTCACCCCACCTCACCTTTCCCCTGAAGCAGGCATAAGTGTGTTTTCTAAAAGCGTGACTCTGTTCTGTTTGGGATTCAGTTCATGGGGAGCGATTTTTACATTCCCTCGATAAGTGATATCATAAGTTTCTTTTTTTGTGGGACTGATTTCACTGAGGATGATCGTACCTAAATCCACTCGGGATGCTGCTACCAGCCTCATGACGTGGATTTCATGGCTGAGTGACACTCCATTGGACCTACGTAGCACCACTTGTCCACTTGTCTTTGTCCACTTGTCCACTCGTCTTTGTCCACTTGGCTCTTTCCTGGGATATGAAACGTGTACCGGAGTGGAGGTTCTTGTCAAGACAGCAGCCCTCAACTTTGGGGTCCCTGTGTCTGGTTGATTTTTTCATTTTCCCAAGGTCAACGCCCATGTGTAAGTGCCCTATGCTCTGTGGTTCTGTGTTTTACATGCTTTGGGAAAGAGGATACACTTGTGAAGATTGGCTGTTAGCCATTGACATCCCGCCCATCAGCTTAACAAGGCTCCCTTGACTCCGTGGCCTGTCCTGCCTTTCTGGTTTTTAGACTTTTTTCGCCTGGCCCTTTTGCCCCGGCGGGGGGGGGCGAGAGATTTCTTTGTAGTGCTGATTTGCTCTCCCAGGTTGCTTGGTTGGCCAAAAAGGGCGTATGCGTTTTTTCCTGAATATATTCAGGAAAAAACGCATACGCCCTTTTTGGCCAACCGCATCATTGTCCACGTTCTGGCGCTTTTCATGTGCTATCGGGGCCATTCCGATGTACCCGTTGACATCCGTTTCCTGCAATTCTGCCTTGCGTTCAACGCCTCTTCGTAGCCTGACCTCAATATATTTGGGGGCGATAGTTATCGTTTAGAACTCTGCAGGTTTGGGAAGTGCAGTGCCCCTGAGCTCCATTTCGCAAGTCGCTTTTTTGTAAGTGGGACGCAACACGGCTGGATGGCTTCACGCCCTATTGTCGATCCGCGGTGGCAGGCTGAACCTCTGGTGAATTCTTCTTCGTGATGGGAAATGAGAGTGACATGTGCCCGACCAAACACCTCCAGCGAGTCTCTCATTGGTTCCCCCTCTTGCAGTTCATCCTGCGGACAAATTGCAGACGGTACGAAAGAGGCATGGAAAGGCGCCGAGTCTCCAAGTGGGGAGATTGTTAGTAAGGGGGCCTGAATGGAGAACACGAGCACCAGGAGATGAAAACTGAGGTGAGTTTCAGAAAGCTTTCCCGATCCCACGGTGTAGCATCCGCTGGGTTTCCAATGAGTGCTTTCGCTGTCGGAAGATTGCGTTGAACCTGGAGAGTTGGGACCCATGGAATGGGGAGCACGCAGGATTCCTTTCAAGGGTCTGCATTTGCTTTCCCAACCTCACCCATCGTCTCAGCCCCAAGAGTGTCCAGCCTTATGTCTTCTGCCGCTGGGGCTGTAGATGTGGTCAATCCTGGTTGCATGCCAGTCCCTGAACGCATTTGGGAAGAATTTCTCTCTGTTTTGCCCTTCTTGTTTCTTCTTTATGTTGGAAATGTATCCTCAGAATGGGTCTGAGCTGATTTTCCCTGCTGGTTTTAGGCCGCTTTACACACACTTGATGCACTTACACAGAGATATCAAGACTTAGCTTTTAAGATGCTTACTAGTCGGATAGATACTTGTGCGATGAACAGGGTCTGGTGAGTCCAGTTGATTGAGCAAGGAGTAGGTCGTGTCCATTCCATATTCGGTTTTCGGAAGTGTATCTGTGCTCATTTCAAACTCGAGTTTTATGCGTCACCCCACCTCACCTTTCCCCTGAAGCAGGCATAAGTGTGTTTTCTAAAAGCGTGACTCTGTTCTCTTTGGGGATTCCGTTCATGGGGAGCGATTTTTACATTCCCTCGATAAGTGATATCATAAGTTTCTTTTTTTGTGGGACTGATTTCACTGAGGATGATCGTACCTAAATCCACTCAGGATGCTGCTACCAGCCTCATGACGTGGATTTCATGGCTGAGTGACACTCCATTGGACCTACGTAGCACCACTTGTCCACTTGTCCACTTGTCTTTGTCCACTTGTCCACTCGTCCTTGTCCACTTGGCTCTTTCCTGGGATATGAAACGTGTACCGGAGTGGAGGTTCTTGTCAAGACAGCAGCCCTCAACTTTGGGGTCCCTGTGTCTGGTTGATTTTTTCATTTTCCCAAGGTCAACGCCCATGTGTGGAAGTGCCCTATGCTCTGTGGTTCTGTGTTTTACATGGTTTGGGAAAGAGGATACACTTGTGAAGATTGGCTGTTGGCCATTGACATCCCGCCCATCAGCTTAACAAGGCACCCTTGACTCCGTGGCCTGTCCTGCCTTTCTGGTTTTTAGACTTTTTTCGCCTGGCCCTTTTGCCCCGGGGGGGGGGGCGAGAGATTTCTTTGTAGTGCTGATTTGCTCTCCCAGGTTGCTTGGTTGGCCAAAAAGGGCGTATGCGTTTTTTCCTGAATATATTCAGGAAAAAACGCATACGCCCTTTTTGGCCAACCGCATCATTGTCCACGTTCTGGCGCTTTTCATGTGCTATCGGGGCCATTCCCATGTACCCGTTGACGTCCGTTTCCTGCAATTCTGCCTTGCGTTCAACGCCTCTTCGTAGCCTGACCTCAATATATTTTGGGGCGATAGTTATCGTTTAGAACTCTGCAGGTTTGGGAAGTGCAGTGCCCCTGAGCTCCATTTCCCAAGTCGCTTTTTTGTGAGTGGGACGCAACACGGCTGGATGGCTTCACGCCCTATTGTCGATCCGCGGTGGCAGGCTGAACCTCTGGTGAATTCTTCTTCGTGATGGGAAATGAGAGTGACATGTGCCCGACCAAACACCTCCAGCGAGTCTCTCATTGGTTCCCCCTCTTGCAGTTCATCCTGCGGACAAATTGCAGACGGTACGAAAGAGGCATGGAAAGGCGCCGAGTCTCCAAGTGGGGAGATTGTTAGTAAGGGGGCCTGAATGGAGAACACGAGCACCAGGAGATGAAAACTGAGGTGAGTTTCAGAAAGCTTTCCCGATCCCACGGTGTAGCATCCGCTGGGTTTCCAATGAGTGCTTTCGCTGTCGGAAGATTGCGTTGAACCTGGAGAGTTGGGACCCATGGAATGGGGAGCACGCAGGATTCCTTTCAAGGGTCTGCATTTGCTTTCCCAACCTCACCCATCGTCTCAGCCCCAAGAGTGTCCAGCCTTATGTCTTCTGCCGCTGGGGCTGTAGATGTGGTCAATCCTGGTTGCATGCCAGTCCCTGAACGCATTTGGGAAGAATTTCTCTCTGTTTTGCCCTTCTTGTTTCTTCTTTATGTTGGAAATGTATCCTCAGAATGGGTCTGAGCTGATTTTCCCTGCTGGTTTTAGGCCGCTTTACACACACTTGATGCACTTACACAGAGATATCAAGACTTAGCTTTTAAGATGCTTACTAGTCGGATAGATACTTGTGCGATGAACAGGGTCTGGTGAGTCCAGTTGATTGAGCAAGGAGTAGGTCGTGTCCATTCCATATTCGGTTTTCGGAAGGGTATCTGTGCTCATTTCAAACTCGAGTTTTATGCGTCACCCCACCTCACCTTTCCCCTGAAGCAGGCATAAGTGTGTTTTCTAAAAGCGTGACTCTGTTCTGTTTGGGATTCAGTTCATGGGGAGCGATTTTTACATTCCCTCGATAAGTGATATCATAAGTTTCTTTTTTTGTGGGACTGATTTCACTGAGGATGATCGTACCTAAATCCACTCGGGATGCTGCTACCAGCCTCATGACGTGGATTTCATGGCTGAGTGACACTCCATTGGACCTACGTAGCACCACTTGTCCACTTGTCTTTGTCCACTTGTCCACTCGTCTTTGTCCACTTGGCTCTTTCCTGGGATATGAAACGTGTACCGGAGTGGAGGTTCTTGTCAAGACAGCAGCCCTCAACTTTGGGGTCCCTGTGTCTGGTTGATTTTTTCATTTTCCCAAGGTCAACGCCCATGTGTAAGTGCCCTATGCTCTGTGGTTCTGTGTTTTACATGCTTTGGGAAAGAGGATACACTTGTGAAGATTGGCTGTTAGCCATTGACATCCCGCCCATCAGCTTAACAAGGCTCCCTTGACTCCGTGGCCTGTCCTGCCTTTCTGGTTTTTAGACTTTTTTCGCCTGGCCCTTTTGCCCCGGCGGGGGGGGGCGAGAGATTTCTTTGTAGTGCTGATTTGCTCTCCCAGGTTGCTTGGTTGGCCAAAAAGGGCGTATGCGTTTTTTCCTGAATATATTCAGGAAAAAACGCATACGCCCTTTTTGGCCAACCGCATCATTGTCCACGTTCTGGCGCTTTTCATGTGCTATCGGGGCCATTCCGATGTACCCGTTGACATCCGTTTCCTGCAATTCTGCCTTGCGTTCAACGCCTCTTCGTAGCCTGACCTCAATATATTTGGGGGCGATAGTTATCGTTTAGAACTCTGCAGGTTTGGGAAGTGCAGTGCCCCTGAGCTCCATTTCGCAAGTCGCTTTTTTGTAAGTGGGACGCAACACGGCTGGATGGCTTCACGCCCTATTGTCGATCCGCGGTGGCAGGCTGAACCTCTGGTGAATTCTTCTTCGTGATGGGAAATGAGAGTGACATGTGCCCGACCAAACACCTCCAGCGAGTCTCTCATTGGTTCCCCCTCTTGCAGTTCATCCTGCGGACAAATTGCAGACGGTACGAAAGAGGCATGGAAAGGCGCCGAGTCTCCAAGTGGGGAGATTGTTAGTAAGGGGGCCTGAATGGAGAACACGAGCACCAGGAGATGAAAACTGAGGTGAGTTTCAGAAAGCTTTCCCGATCCCACGGTGTAGCATCCGCTGGGTTTCCAATGAGTGCTTTCGCTGTCGGAAGATTGCGTTGAACCTGGAGAGTTGGGACCCATGGAATGGGGAGCACGCAGGATTCCTTTCAAGGGTCTGCATTTGCTTTCCCAACCTCACCCATCGTCTCAGCCCCAAGAGTGTCCAGCCTTATGTCTTCTGCCGCTGGGGCTGTAGATGTGGTCAATCCTGGTTGCATGCCAGTCCCTGAACGCATTTGGGAAGAATTTCTCTCTGTTTTGCCCTTCTTGTTTCTTCTTTATGTTGGAAATGTATCCTCAGAATGGGTCTGAGCTGATTTTCCCTGCTGGTTTTAGGCCGCTTTACACACACTTGATGCACTTACACAGAGATATCAAGACTTAGCTTTTAAGATGCTTACTAGTCGGATAGATACTTGTGCGATGAACAGGGTCTGGTGAGTCCAGTTGATTGAGCAAGGAGTAGGTCGTGTCCATTCCATATTCGGTTTTCGGAAGTGTATCTGTGCTCATTTCAAACTCGAGTTTTATGCGTCACCCCACCTCACCTTTCCCCTGAAGCAGGCATAAGTGTGTTTTCTAAAAGCGTGACTCTGTTCTCTTTGGGGATTCCGTTCATGGGGAGCGATTTTTACATTCCCTCGATAAGTGATATCATAAGTTTCTTTTTTTGTGGGACTGATTTCACTGAGGATGATCGTACCTAAATCCACTCAGGATGCTGCTACCAGCCTCATGACGTGGATTTCATGGCTGAGTGACACTCCATTGGACCTACGTAGCACCACTTGTCCACTTGTCCACTTGTCTTTGTCCACTTGTCCACTCGTCCTTGTCCACTTGGCTCTTTCCTGGGATATGAAACGTGTACCGGAGTGGAGGTTCTTGTCAAGACAGCAGCCCTCAACTTTGGGGTCCCTGTGTCTGGTTGATTTTTTCATTTTCCCAAGGTCAACGCCCATGTGTGGAAGTGCCCTATGCTCTGTGGTTCTGTGTTTTACATGGTTTGGGAAAGAGGATACACTTGTGAAGATTGGCTGTTGGCCATTGACATCCCGCCCATCAGCTTAACAAGGCACCCTTGACTCCGTGGCCTGTCCTGCCTTTCTGGTTTTTAGACTTTTTTCGCCTGGCCCTTTTGCCCCGGGGGGGGGGGCGAGAGATTTCTTTGTAGTGCTGATTTGCTCTCCCAGGTTGCTTGGTTGGCCAAAAAGGGCGTATGCGTTTTTTCCTGAATATATTCAGGAAAAAACGCATACGCCCTTTTTGGCCAACCGCATCATTGTCCACGTTCTGGCGCTTTTCATGTGCTATCGGGGCCATTCCCATGTACCCGTTGACGTCCGTTTCCTGCAATTCTGCCTTGCGTTCAACGCCTCTTCGTAGCCTGACCTCAATATATTTTGGGGCGATAGTTATCGTTTAGAACTCTGCAGGTTTGGGAAGTGCAGTGCCCCTGAGCTCCATTTCCCAAGTCGCTTTTTTGTGAGTGGGACGCAACACGGCTGGATGGCTTCACGCCCTATTGTCGATCCGCGGTGGCAGGCTGAACCTCTGGTGAATTCTTCTTCGTGATGGGAAATGAGAGTGACATGTGCCCGACCAAACACCTCCAGCGAGTCTCTCATTGGTTCCCCCTCTTGCAGTTCATCCTGCGGACAAATTGCAGACGGTACGAAAGAGGCATGGAAAGGCGCCGAGTCTCCAAGTGGGGAGATTGTTAGTAAGGGGGCCTGAATGGAGAACACGAGCACCAGGAGATGAAAACTGAGGTGAGTTTCAGAAAGCTTTCCCGATCCCACGGTGTAGCATCCGCTGGGTTTCCAATGAGTGCTTTCGCTGTCGGAAGATTGCGTTGAACCTGGAGAGTTGGGACCCATGGAATGGGGAGCACGCAGGATTCCTTTCAAGGGTCTGCATTTGCTTTCGCAACCTCACCCATCGTCTCAGCCCCAAGAGTGTCCAGCCTTATGTCTTCTGCCGCTGGGGCTGTAGATGTGGTCAATCCTGGTTGCATGCCAGTCCCTGAACGCATTTGGGAAGAATTTCTCTCTGTTTTGCCCTTCTTGTTTCTTCTTTATGTTGGAAATGTATCCTCAGAATGGGTCTGAGCTGATTTTCCCTGCTGGTTTTAGGCCGCTTTACACACACTTGATGCACTTACACAGAGATATCAAGACTTAGCTTTTAAGATGCTTACTAGTCGGATAGATACTTGTGCGATGAACAGGGTGTGGTGAGTCCAGTTGATTGAGCAAGGAGTAGGTCGTGTCCATTCCATATTCGGTTTTCGGAAGGGTATCTGTGCTCATTTCAAACTCGAGTTTTATGCGTCACCCCACCTCACCTTTCCCCTGAAGCAGGCATAAGTGTTTTCTAAAAGCGTGACTCTGTTCTGTTTGGGGATTCATTTCATGGGGTGCGATTTTTACATTCCCTCGATAAGTGATATCATAAGATTCTTTTTTTGTGGAACTGATTTCACTGAGGATGAACTTACCTAAATCCATTCAGGATGCTGCTACCAGCCTCATGACGTGGATTTCATGGCTGAGTGACACTCCATTGGACCTACGTAGCACCACTTGCCCACTTGTCCACTTGTCTTTGTCCACTTGTCCACTCGTCTTTGTCCACTTGGCTCTTTCCTGGGATATGAAACGTGTACCGGAGTGGAGGTTCTTGTCAAGACAGCAGCCCTCAACTTTGGGGTCCCTGTGTCTGGTTGATTTTTTCATTTTCCCAAGGTCAACGCCCATGTGTGGAAGTGCCCTATGCTCTGTGGTTCTGTGTTTTACATGGTTTGGGAAAGAGGATACACTTGTGAAGATTGGCTGTTGGCCATTGACATCCCGCCCATCAGCTTAACAAGGCTCCCTTGACTCCGTGGCCTGTCCTGCCTTTCTGGTTTTTAGACATTTTTCGCCTGGCCCTTTTGCCCCGGGGGGGGGGAGAGATTTCTTTGTAGTGCTGATTTGCTCTCCCAGGTTGCTTGGTTGGCCAAAAAGGGCGTATGCGTTTTTTCCTGAATATATTCAGGAAAAAACGCATACGCCCTTTTTGGCCAACCGCATCATTGTCCACGTTCTGGCGCTTTTCATGTGCTATCGGGGCCATTCCGATGTACCCGTTGACATCCGTGTCCTGCAATTCTGCCTTGCGTTCAACGCCTGTTCGTAGCCTGACCTCAATATATTTTGGGGCGATAGTTATCGTTTAGAACTCTGCAGGTTTGGGAAGTGCAGTGCCCCTGAGCTCCATTTCCCAAGTCGCTTTTTTATGAGTGGGACGCAACACGGCTGGATGGCTTCACGCCCTATTGTCGATCCGCGGTGGCAGGCTGAACCTCTGGTGAATTCTTCTTCGTGATGGGAAATGACAGTGACATGTGCCCGACCAAACACCTCCAGCGAGTCTCTCATTGGTTCCCCCTCTTGCAGTTCATCCTGCGGAGAAATAGCAGACGGTACGAAAGAGGCATGGAAAGGCGCCGAGTCTCCAAGTGGGGAGATTGTTAGTAAGGGGGCCTGAATGGAGAACACGAGCACCAGGAGATGAAAACTGAGGTGAGTTTCAGAAAGCTTTCCCGATCCCACGGTGTAGCATCCGCTGGGTTTCCAATGAGTGCTTTCGCTGTCGGAAGATTGCGTTGAACCTGGAGAGTTGGGACCCATGGAATGGGGAGCACGCAGGATTCCTTTCAAGGGTCTGCATTTGCTTTCCCAACCTCACCCATCGTCTCAGCCCCAAGAGTGTCCAGCCTTATGTCTTCTGCCGCTGGGGCTGTAGATGTGGTCAATCCTGGTTGCATGCCAGTCCCTGAACGCATTTTGGAAGAATTTCTCTCTGTTTTGCCCTGCTTGTTTCTTCTTTATGTTGGAAATGTATCCTCAGAATGGGTCTGAGCTGATTTTCCCTGCTGGTTTTAGGCCGCTTTACACACACTTGATGCACTTACACAGAGGTATCAAGACTTAGTTTTAAGATGCTTACTAGTCGGATAGATACTTGTGCGATGAACAGGGTCTGGTGAGTCCAGTTGATTGAGCAAGGAGTAGGTCGTGTCCATTCCATATTCGGTTTTCGGAAGGGTATCTGTGCTCATTTCAAACTCGAGTTTTATGCGTCACCCCACCTCACCTTTCCCCTGAAGCAGGCATAAGTGTGTTTTCTAAAAGCGTGACTCTGTTCTGTTTGGGGATTCAGTTCATGGGGAGCGATTTTTACATTCCCTCGATAAGTGATATCATAAGTTTCTTTTTTTGTGGGACTTATTTCACTGAGGATGATCGTACCTAAATCCATTCAGGATGCTGCTACCAGCCTCATGACGTGGATTTCATGGCTGAGTGACACTCCATTGGACCTACGTAGCACCACTTGTCCACCTATCCACTTGTCTTTGTCCACTTGTCCATTTGGCTCTTTCCTGGGATATGAAACGTGTACCGGAGTGGAGGTTCTTGTCAAGACAGCAGCCCTCAACTTTGGGGTCCCTGTGTCTGGTTGATTTTTTCATTTTCCCAAGGTCACGCCCATGTGTGGAAGTGCCCTATGCTCTGTGGTTCTGTGTTTTACATGGTTTGGGAAAGAGGATACACTTGTGAAGATTGGCTGTTGGCCATTGACATCCCGCCCATCAGCTTAACAAGACTCCCTTGACTCCGTGGCCTGTCCTGCCTTCCTGGTTTTTAGACTTTTTTCGCCTGGCCCTTTTGCCCCGGGGGGGCGGGGGGGCGAGAGATTTCTTTGTAGTGCTGATTTGCTCTCCCAGGTTGCTTGGTTGGCCAAAAAGGGCGTATGCGTTTTTTCCTGAATATATTCAGGAAAAAACGCATACGCCCTTTTTGGCCAACCGCATCATTGTCCACGTTCTGGCGCTTTTCATGTGCTATCGGGGCCATTCCGATGTACCCGTTGACATCCGTGTCCTGCAATTCTGCCTTGCGTTCAACGCCTCTTCGTAGCCTGACCTCAATATATTTTGGGGCGATAGTTATCGTTTAGAACTCTGCAGGTTTGGGAAGTGCAGTGCCCCTGAGCTCCATTTCCCAAGTCGCTTTTTTGTGAGTGGGACGCAACACGGCTGGATGGCTTCACGCCCTATTGTCGATCCGCGGTGGCAGGCTGAACCTCTGGTGAATTCTTCTTCGTGATGGGAAATGAGAGTGACATGTGCCCGACCAAACACCTCCAGCGAGTCTCTCATTCGTTCCCCCTCTTGCAGTTCATCCTGCGGAGAAATAGCAGACGGTACGAAAGAGGCATGGAAAGGCGCCGAGTCTCCAAGTGGGGAGATTGTTAGTAAGGGGGCCTGAATGGAGAACACGAGCACCAGGAGATGAAAACTGAGGTGAGTTTCAGAAAGCTTTCCCGATCCCACGGTGTAGCATCCGCTGGGTTTCCAATGAGTGCTTTCGCTGTCGGAAGATTGCGTTGAACCTGGAGAGTTGGGACCCATGGAATGGGGAGCACGCAGGATTCCTTTCAAGGGTCTGCATTTGCTTTCCCAACCTCACCAATCGTCTCAGCCCCAAGAGTGTCCAGCCTTATGTCTTCTGCCGCTGGGGCTGTAGATGTGGTCAATCCTGGTTGCATGCCAGTCCCTGAACGCATTTTGGAAGAATTTCTCTCTGTTTTGCCCTGCTTGTTTCTTCTTTATGTTGGAAATGTATCCTCAGAATGGGTCTGAGCTGATTTTCCCTGCTGGTTTTAGGCCGCTTTACACACACTTGATGCACTTACACAGAGGTATCAAGACTTAGTTTTAAGATGCTTACTAGTCGGATAGATACTTGTGCGATGAACAGGGTCTGGTGAGTCCAGTTGATTGAGCAAGGAGTAGGTCGTGTCCATTCCATATTCGATTTTCGGAAGGGTATCTGTGCTCATTTCAAACTCGAGTTTTATGCGTCACCCCACCTCACCTTTCCCCTGAAGCAGGCATAAGTGTGTTTTCTAAAAGCGTGACTCTGTTCTGTTTGGGGATTCAGTTCATGGGGAGCGATTTTTACATTCCCTCGATAAGTGATATCATAAGTTTCTTTTTTTGTGGGACTTATTTCACTGAGGATGATCGTACCTAAATCCATTCAGGATGCTGCTACCAGCCTCATGACGTGGATTTCATGGCTGAGTGACACTCCATTGGACCTACGTAGCTCCACTTGTCCACTTGTCCACTTGTCTTTGTGCACTTGTCCACTTGGCTCTTTCCTGGGATATGAAACGTGTACCGGAGTGGAGGTTCTTGTCAAGACAGCAGCCCTCAACTTTGGGGTCCCTGTGTCTGGTTGATTTTTTCATTTTCCCAAGGTCAACGCCCATGTGTGGAAGTGCCCTATGCTCTGTGGTTCTGTGTTTTACATGGTTTTGGAAAGAGGATACACTTGTGAAGATTGGCTGTTGGCCATTGACATCCCGCCCATCAGCTTAACAAGGCTCCCTTGACTCCGTGGCCTGTCCTGCCTTTCTGGTTTTTAGACTTTTTTCGCCTGGCCCTTTTGCCCCGGTGGGGGGGGCGCGAGAGATTTCTTTGTAGTGCTGATTTGCTCTCCCAGGTTGCTTGGTTGGCCAAAAAGGGCGTATGCGTTTTTTCCTGAATATATTCAGGAAAAAACGCATACGCCCTTTTTGGCCAACCGCATCATTGTCCACGTTCTGGCGCTTTTCATGTGCTATCGGGGCCATTCCGATGTACCCGTTGACATCCGTTTCCTGCAATTCTGCCTTGCGTTCAACGCCTCTTCGTAGCCTGACCTCAATATATTTTGGGGCGATAGTTATCGTTTAGAACTCTGCAGGTTTGGGAAGTGCAGTGCCCCTGAGCTCCATTTCCCAAGTCGCTTTTTTGTGAGTGGGACGCAACACGGCTGGATGGCTTCACGCCCTATTGTCGATCCGCGGTGGCAGGCTGAACCTCTGGTGAATTCTTCTTCGTGATGGGAAATGAGAGTGACATGTGCCCGACCAAACACCTCCAGCGAGTCTCTCATTGGTTCCCCCTCTTGCAGTTCATCCTGCGGACAAATTGCAGACGGTACGAAAGAGGCATGGAAAGGCGCCGAGTCTCCAAGTGGGGAGATTGTTAGTAAGGGGACCTGAATGGAGAACACGAGCACCAGGAGATGAAAACTGAGGTGAGTTTCAGAAAGCTTTCCCGATCCCACGGTGTAGCATCCGCTGGGTTTCCAATGAGTGCTTTCGCTGTCGGAAGATTGCGTTGAACCTGGAGAGTTGGGACCCATGGAATGGGGAGCACGCAGGATTCCTTTCAAGGGTCTGCATTTGCTTTCCCAACCTCACCAATCGTCTCAGCCCCAAGAGTGTCCAGCCTTATGTCTTCTGCCGCTGGGGCTGTAGATGTGGTCAATCCTGGTTGCATGCCAGTCCCTGAACGCATTTTGGAAGAATTTCTCTCTGTTTTGCCCTGCTTGTTTCTTCTTTATGTTGGAAATGTATCCTCAGAATGGGTCTGAGCTGATTTTCCCTGCTGGTTTTAGGCTGCTTTACACACACTTGATGCACTTACACAGAGATATCAAGACTTAGCTTTTAAGATGCTTACTAGTCGGATAGATACTTGTGCGATGAATAGGGTGTGGTGAGTCCAGTTGATTGAGCAAGGAGTAGGTCGTGTCCATTCCATATTCGGTTTTCGGAAGGGTATCTGTGCTCATTTCAAACTCGAGTTTTATGCGTCACCCCACCTCACCTTTCCCCTGAAGCAGGCATAAGTGTGTTTTCTAAAAGCGTGACTCTGTTCTGTTTGGGGATTCATTTCATGGGGTGCGATTTTTACATTCCCTCGATAAGTGATATCATAAGATTCTTTTTTTGTGGGACTGATTTCACTGAGGATGATCGTACCTAAATCCATTCAGGATGCTGCTACCAGCCTCATGACGTGGATTTCATGGCTGAGTGACACTCCATTGGACCTACGTAGCACCACTTGTCCACTTGTCCACTTGTCTTTGTGCACTTGTCCACTTGGCTCTTTCCTGGGATATGAAACGTGTACCGGAGTGGAGGTTCTTGTCAAGACAGCAGCCCTCAACTTTGGGGTCCCTGTGTCTGGTTGATTTTTTCATTTTCCCAAGGTCAACGCCCATGTGTGGAAGTGCCCTATGCTCTGTGGTTCTGTGTTTTACATGGTTTGGGAAAGAGGATACACTTGTGAAGATTGGCTGTTGGCCATTGACATCCCGCCCATCAGCTTAACAAGGCTCCCTTGACTCCGTGGCCTGTCCTGCCTTTCTGGTTTTTAGACTTTTTTCGCCTGGCCCTTTTGCCCCGGGCGGGGGAGAGATTTCTTTGTAGTGCTGATTTGCTCTCCCAGGTTGCTTGGTTGGCCAAAAAGGGCGTATGCGTTTTTTCCTCAGGAAAAAACGCATACGCCCTTTTTGGCCAACCGCATCATTGTCCACGTTCTGGCGCTTTTCATGTGCTATCGGGGCCATTCCGATGTACCCGTTGACATCCGTTTCCTGCAATTCTGCCTTGCGTTCAACGCCTCTTCGTAGCCTGACCTCAATATATTTTGGGGCGATAGTTATCGTTTAGAACTCTGCAGGTTTGGGAAGTGCAGTGCCCCTGAGCTCCATTTCCCAAGTCGCTTTTTTGTGAGTGGGACGCAACACGGCTGGATGGCTTCACGCCCTATTGTCTATCCGCGGTGGCAGGCTGAACCTCTGGTGAATTCTTCTTCGTGATGGGAAATGAGAGTGACATGTGCCCGACCAAACACCTCCAGCGAGTCTCTCATTGGTTCCCCCTCTTGCAGTTCATCCTGCGGACAAATTGCAGACGGTACGAAAGAGGCATGGAAAGGCGCCGAGTCTCCAAGTGGGGAGATTGTTAGTAAGGGGGCCTGAATGGAGAACACGAGCACCAGGAGATGAAAACTGAGGTGAGTTTCAGAAAGCTTTCCCGATCCCACGGTGTAGCATCCGCTGGGTTTCCAATGAGTGCTTTCGCTGTCGGAAGATTGCGTTGAACCTGGAGAGTTGGGACCCATGGAATGGGGAGCACGCAGGATTCCTTTCAAGGGTCTGCATTTGCTTTCCCAACCTCACCCATCGTCTCAGCCCCAAGAGTGTCCAGCCTTATGTCTTCTGCCGCTGGGGCTGTAGATGTGGTCAATCCTGGTTGCATGCCAGTCCCTGAACGCATTTTGGAAGAATTTCTCTCTGTTTTGCCCTGCTTGTTTCTTCTTTATGTTGGAAATGTATCCTCAGAATGGGTCTGAGCTGATTTTCCCTGCTGGTTTTAGGCCGCTTTACACACACTTGATGCACTTACACAGAGATATCAAGACTTAGCTTTTAAGATGCTTACTAGTCGGATAGATACTTGTGCGATGAACAGGGTCTGGTGAGTCCAGTTGATTGAGCAAGGAGTAGGTCATGTCCATTCCATATTCGGTTTTCGGAAGGGTATCTGTGCTCATTTCAAACTCGAGTTTTATGCGTCACCCCACCTCACCTTTCCCCTGAAGCAGGCATAAGTGTGTTTTCTAAAAGCGTGACTCTGTTCTGTTTGGGGATTCCGTTCATGGGGAGCGATTTTTACATTCCCTCGATAAGTGATATCATAAGTTTCTTTTTTTGTGGGACTGATTTCACTGAGGATGATCGTACCTAAATCCACTCAGGATGCTGCTACCAGCCTCATGACGTGGATTTCATGGCTGAGTGACACTCCATTGGACCTACGTAGCACCACTTGTCCACTTGTCCACTTGACTTTGTCCACTTGTCCTTGTCCACTTGTCCACTCGTCTTTGTCCACTTGGCTCTTTCCTGGGATATGAAACGTGTACCGGAGTGGAGGTTCTTGTCAAGACAGCAGCCCTCAACTTTGGGGTCCCTGTGTCTGGTTGATTTTTTCATTTTCCCAAGGTCAACGCCCATGTGTGGAAGTGCCCTATGCTCTGTGGTTCTGTGTTTTACATGGTTTGGGAAAGAGGATACACTTGTGAAGATTGGCTGTTGGCCATTGACATCCCGCCCATCAGCTTAACAAGGCTCCCTTGACTCCGTGGCCTGTCCTGCCTTTCTGGTTTTTAGACTTTTTTCTCCTGGCCCTTTTGCCCCCCGGGGGGGGGCGAGAGATTTCTTTGTAGTGCTGATTTGCTCTCCCAGGTTGCTTGGTTGGCCAAAAAGGGCGTATGCGTTTTTTCCTGAATATATTCAGGAAAAAACGCATACGCCCTTTTTGGCCAACCGCATCATTGTCCACGTTCTGGCGCTTTTCATGTGCTATCGGGGCCATTCCGATGTACCCGTTGACATCCGTTTCCTGCACTTCTGCCTTGCGTTCAACGCCTCTTCGTAGCCTGACCTCAATATATTTTGGGGGGATAGTTATCGTTTAGAACTCTGCAGGTTTGCGAAGTGCAGTGCCCCTGAGCTCCATTTCCCAAGTCGCTTTTTTGTGAGTGGGACGCAACACGGCTGGATGGCTTCACGCCCTATTGTCGATCCGCGGTGGCAGGCTGAACCTCTGGTGAATTCTTCTTCGTGATGGGAAATGAGAGTGACATGTGCCCGACCAAACACCTCCAGCGAGTCTCTCATTGGTACCCCCTCTTGCAGTTCATCCTGCGCACAAATTGCAGACGGTACGAAAGAGGCATGGAAAGGCGCCGAGTCTCCAAGTGGGGAGATTGTTAGTAAGGGGGCCTGAATGGAGAACACGAGCACCAGGAGATGAAAACTGAGGTGAGTTTCAGAAAGCTTTCCCGATCCCACGGTGTAGCATCCGCTGGGTTTCCAATGAGTGCTTTCGCTGTCGGAAGATTGCGTTGAACCTGGAGAGTTGGGACCCATGGAATGGGGAGCACGCAGGATTTCTTTCAAGGGTCTGCATTTGCTTTCCCAACCTCACCAATCGTCTCAGCCCCAAGAGTGTCCAGCCTTATGTCTTCTGCCGCTGGGGCTGTAGATGTGGTCAATCCTGGTTGCATGCCAGTCCCTGAACGCATTTTGGAACAATTTCTCTCTGTTTTGCCGTGCTGGTTTCTTCTTTATTTTGGAAATGTATCCTCAGAATGGGTCTGAGCTGATTTTCCCTGCTGGTTTTAGGCCGCTTTACACACACTTGATGCACTTACACAGAGATATCAAGACTTAGCTTTTAAGATGCTTACTAGTCGGATAGATACTTGTGCGATGAATAGGGTGTGGTGAGTCCAGTTGATTGAGCAAGGTGTAGGTCGTGTCCATTCCATATTCGGTTTTCGGAAGGGTATCTGTGCTCATTTCAAACTCGAGTTTTATGCGTCACCCCACCTCACCTTTCCCCTGAAGCAGGCATAAGTGTGTTTTCTAAAAGCGTGACTCTGTTCTGTTTGGGGATTCATTTCATGGGGTGCGATTTTTACATTCCCTCGATAAGTGATATCATAAGATTCTTTTTTTGTGGGACTGATTTCACTGAGGATGATCGTACCTAAATCCATTCAGGATGCTGCTACCAGCCTCATGACGTGGATTTCATGGCTGAGTGACACTCCATTGGACCTACGTAGCACCACTTGTCCACTTGTCCACTTGTCTTTGTGCACTTGTCCACTTGGCTCTTTCCTGGGATATGAAACATGTACCGGAGTGGAGGTTCTTGTCAAGACAGCAGCCCTCAACTTTGGGGTCCCTGTGTCTGGTTGATTTTTTCATTTTCCCAAGGTCAACGCCCATGTGTGGAAGTGCCCTATGGTCTGTGGTTCTGTGTTTTACATGGTTTGGGAAAGAGGATACACTTGTGAAGATTGGCTGTTGGCCATTGACATCCCGCCCATCAGCTTAACAAGGCTCCCTTGACTCCGTGGCCTGTCCTGCCTTTCTGGTTTTTAGACTTTTTTCGCCTGGCCCTTTTGCCCCGGGGGGGGGAGAGATTTCTTTGTAGTGCTGATTTGCTCTCCCAGGTTGCTTGGTTGGCCAAAATGGGCGTATGCGTTTTTTCCTCAGGAAAAAACGCATACGCCCTTTTTGGCCAACCGCATCATTGTCCACGTTCTGGCGGTTTTCATGTGCTATCGGGGCCATTCCGATGTACCCGTTGACATCGGTTTCCTGCAATTCTGCCTTGCGTTCAACGCCTCTTCGTACCCTGAGCTCAATATATTTTGGGGCGATAGTTATCGTTTAGAACTCTGCAGGTTTGGGAAGTGCAGTGTCCCTGAGCTCCATTTCCCAAGTCGCTTTTTTGTGAGTGGGACGCAACACGGCTGGATGGCTTCACGCCCTATTGTCGATCCGCGGTGGCAGGCTGAACCTCTGGTGAATTCTTCTTCGTGATGGGAAATGAGAGTGACATGTGCCCGACCAAACACCTCCAGCGAGTCTCTCATTGGTTCCCCCTCTTGCAGTTCATCCTGCGGACAAATTGCAGACGGTACGAAAGAGGCATGGAAAGGCGCCGAGTCTCCAAGTGGGGAGATTGTTAGTAAGGGGGCCTGAATGGAGAACACGAGCACCAGGAGATGAAAACTGAGGTGAGTTTCAGAAAGCTTTCCCGATCCCACGGTGTAGCATCCGCTGGGTTTCCAATGAGTGCTTTCGCTGTCGGAAGATTGCGTTGAACCTGGAGAGTTGGGACCCATGGAATGGGGAGCACGCAGGATTCCTTTCAAGGGTCTGCATTTGCTTTCCCAACCTCACCCATCGTCTCAGCCCCAAGAGTGTCCAGCCTTATGTCTTCTGCCGCTGGGGCTGTAGATGTGGTCAATCCTGGTTGCATGCCAGTCCCTGAACGCATTTTGGAAGAATTTCTCTCTGTTTTGCCCTGCTTGTTTCTTCTTTATGTTGGAAATGTATCCTCAGAATGGGTCTGAGCTGATTTTCCCTGCTGGTTTTAGGCCGCTTTACACACACTTAATGCACTTACACACAGATATCAAGACTTAGCTTTTAAGATGCTTACTAGTCGGATAGATACTTGTGTGATGAACAGGGTCTGGTGAGTCCAGTTGATTGAGCAAAGAGTAGGTCGTGTCCATTCCATATTCGGTTTTCGGAAGGGTATCTGTGCTCATTTCAAACTCGAGTTTTATGCGTCACCCCACCTCACCTTTCCCCTGAAGCAGGCATAAGTGTGTTTTCTAAAAGCGTGACTCTGTTCTGTTTGGGGATTCAGTTCATGGGGAGCGATTTTTACATTCCCTCGATAAGTGATATCATAAGTTTCTTTTTTTGTGGGACTGATTTCACTGAGGATGATCGTACCTAAATCCACTCAGGATGCTGCTACCAGCCTCATGACGTGGATTTCATGGCTGAGTGACACTCCATTGGACCTACGTAGCACCACTTGCCCATTTGTCCACTTGTCTTTGTCCACTTGTCCACTCGTCTTTGTCCACTTGGCTCTTTCCTGGGATATGAAACGTGTACCGGAGTGGAGGTTCTTGTCAAGACAGCAGCCCTCAACTTTGGGGTCCCTGTGTCTGGTTGATTTTTTCATTTTCCCAAGGTCAACGCCCATGTGTGGAAGTGCCCTATGCTCTGTGGTTCTGTGTTTTACATGGTTTGGGAAAGAGGATACACTTGTGAAGATTGGCTGTTGGCCATTGACATCCCGCCCATCAGCTTAACAAGGCTCCCTTGACTCCGTGGCCTGTCCTGCCTTTCTGGTTTTTAGACTTTTTTCGCCTGGCCCTTTTGCCCCCCGGGGGGGGGCGAGAGATTTCTTTGTAGTGCTGATTTGCTCTCCCGGGTTGCTTGGTTGGCCAAAAAGGGCGTATGCGTTTTTTCCTGAATATATTCAGGAAAAAACGCATACGCCCTTTTTGGCCAACCGCATCATTGTCCACGTTCTGGCGCTTTTCATGTGCTATCGGGGCCATTCCGATGTACCCGTTGACATCCGTTTCCTGCACTTCTGCCTTGCGTTCAACGCCTCTTCGTAGCCTGACCTCAATATATTTTGGGGCGATAGTTATCGTTTAGAACTCTGCAGGTTTGCGAAGTGCAGTGCCCCTGAGCTCCATTTCCCAAGTCGCTTTTTTGTGAGTGGGACGCAACACGGCTGGATGGCTTCACGCCCTATTGTCGATCCGCGGTGGCAGGCTGAACCTCTGGTGAATTCTTCTTCGTGATGGGAAATGAGAGTGACATGTGCCCGACCAAACACCTCCAGCGAGTCTCTCATTGGTACCCCCTCTTGCAGTTCATCCTGCGCACAAATTGCAGACGGTACGAAAGAGGCATGGAAAGGCGCCGAGTCTCCAAGTGGGGAGATTGTTAGTAAGGGGGCCTGAATGGAGAACACGAGCACCAGGAGATGAAAACTGAGGTGAGTTTCAGAAAGCTTTCCCGATCCCACGGTGTAGCATCCGCTGGGTTTCCAATGAGTGCTTTCGCTGTCGGAAGATTGCGTTGAACCTGGAGAGTTGGGACCCATGGAATGGGGAGCACGCAGGATTTCTTTCAAGGGTCTGCATTTGCTTTCCCAACCTCACCAATCGTCTCAGCCCCAAGAGTGTCCAGCCTTATGTCTTCTGCCGCTGGGGCTGTAGATGTGGTCAATCCTGGTTGCATGCCAGTCCCTGAACGCATTTTGGAACAATTTCTCTCTGTTTTGCCGTGCTGGTTTCTTCTTTATGTTGGAAATGTATCCTCAGAATGGGTCTGAGCTGATTTTCCCTGCTGGTTTAGGCCGCTTTACACACACTTGATGCACTTACACAGAGATATCAAGACTTAGCTTTTAAGATGCTTACTAGTCGGATAGATACTTGTGCGATGAATAGGGTGTGGTGAGTCCAGTTGATTGAGCAAGGAGTAGGTCGTGTCCATTCCATATTCGGTTTTCGGAAGGGTATCTGTGCTCATTTCAAACTCGAGTTTTATGCGTCACCCCACCTCACCTTTCCCCTGAAGCAGGCATAAGTGTGTTTTCTAAAAGCGTGACTCTGTTCTGTTTGGGGATTCATTTCATGGGGTGCGATTTTTACATTCCCTCGATAAGTGATATCATAAGATTCTTTTTTTGTGGGACTGATTTCACTGAGGATGATCGTACCTAAATCCATTCAGGATGCTGCTACCAGCCTCATGACGTGGATTTCATGGCTGAGTGACACTCCATTGGACCTACGTAGCACCACTTGTCCACTTGTCCACTTGTCTTTGTGCACTTGTCCACTTGGCTCTTTCCTGGGATATGAAACATGTACCGGAGTGGAGGTTCTTGTCAAGACAGCAGCCCTCAACTTTGGGGTCCCTGTGTCTGGTTGATTTTTTCATTTTCCCAAGGTCAACGCCCATGTGTGGAAGTGCCCTATGGTCTGTGGTTCTGTGTTTTACATGGTTTGGGAAAGAGGATACACTTGTGAAGTTTGGCTGTTGGCCATTGACATCCCGCCCATCAGCTTAACAAGGCTCCCTTGACTCCGTGGCCTGTCCTGCCTTTCTGGTTTTTAGACTTTTTTCGCCTGGCCCTTTTACCCCGGGGGGGGGAGAGATTTCTTTGTAGTGCTGATTTGCTCTCCCAGGTTGCTTGGTTGGCCAAAATGGGCGTATGCGTTTTTTCCTCAGGAAAAAACGCATACGCCCTTTTTGGCCAACCGCATCATTGTCCACGTTCTGGCGCTTTTCATGTGCTATCGGGGCCATTCCGATGTACCCGTTGACATGGGTTCCTGCAATTCTGCCTTGCGTTCAACGCCTCTTCGTACCCTGAGCTCAATATATTTTGGGGCGATAGTTATCGTTTAGAACTCTGCAGGTTTGGGAAGTGCAGTGTCCCTGAGCTCCATTTCCCAAGTCGCTTTTTTGTGAGTGGGACGCAACACGGCTGGATGGCTTCACGCCCTATTGTCGATCCGCGGTGGCAGGCTGAACCTCTGGTGAATTCTTCTTCGTGATGGGAAATGAGAGTGACATGTGCCCGACCAAACACCTCCAGCGAGTCTCTCATTGGTTCCCCCTCTTGCAGTTCATCCTGCGGACAAATTGCAGACGGTACGAAAGAGGCATGGAAAGGCGCCGAGTCTCCAAGTGGGGAGATTGTTAGTAAGGGGGCCTGAATGGAGAACACGAGCACCAGGAGATGAAAACTGAGGTGAGTTTCAGAAAGCTTTCCCGATCCCACGGTGTAGCATCCGCTGGGTTTCCAATGAGTGCTTTCGCTGTCGGAAGATTGCGTTGAACCTGGAGAGTTGGGACCCATGGAATGGGGAGCACGCAGGATTCCTTTCAAGGGTCTGCATTTGCTTTCCCAACCTCACCCATCGTCTCAGCCCCAAGAGTGTCCAGCCTTATGTCTTCTGCCGCTGGGGCTGTAGATGTGGTCAATCCTGGTTGCATGCCAGTCCCTGAACGCATTTGGGAAGAATTTCTCTCTGTTTTGCCCTTCTTGTTTATTCTTTATGTTGGAAATGTATCCTCAGAATGGGTCTGAGCTGATTTTCCCTGCTTGTTTTAGGCCGCTTTACACACACTTGATGCACTTACACAGAGATATCAAGACTTAGCTTTTAAGATGCTTACTAGTCGGATAGATACTTGTGCGATGAACAGGGTCTGGTGAGTCCAGTTGATTGAGCAAGGAGTAGGTCGTGTCCATTCCATATTCGGTTTTCGGAAGGGTATCTGTGCTCATTTCAAACTCGAGTTTTATGCGTCACCCCACCTCACCTTTCCCCTGAAGCAGGCATAAGTGTGTTTTCTAAAAGCGTGACTCTGTTCTGTTTGGGGATTCAGTTCATGGGGAGCGATTTTTACATTCCCTCGATAAGTGATATCATAAGTTTCTTTTTTTGTGGGACTGATTTCACTGAGGATGATCGTACCTAAATCCATTCAGGATGCTACTACCAGCCTCATGACGTGGATTTCATGGCTGAGTGACACTCCATTGGACCTACGTAGCACCACTTGTCCACCTATCCACTTGTCTTTGTCCACTTGTCCATTTGGCTCTTTCCTGGGATATGAAACGTGTACCGGAGTGGAGGTTCTTGTCAAGACAGCAGCCCTCAACTTTGGGGTCCCTGTGTCTGGTTGATTTTTTCATTTTCCCAAGGTCAACGCCCATGTGTGGAAGTGCCCTATGCTCTGTGGTTCTGTGTTTTACATGGTTTGGGAAAGAGGATACACTTGTGAAGATTGGCTGTTGGCCATTGACATCCCGCCCATCAGCTTAACAAGACTCCCTTGACTCCGTGGCCTGTCCTGCCTTCCTGGTTTTTAGACTTTTTTCGCCTGGCCCTTTTGCCCCGGGGGGGCGGGGGGGCGAGAGATTTCTTTGTAGTGCTGATTTGCTCTCCCAGGTTGCTTGGTTGGCCAAAAAGGGCGTATGCGTTTTTTCCTGAATATATTCAGGAAAAAACGCATACGCCCTTTTTGGCCAACCGCATCATTGTCCACGTTCTGGCGCTTTTCATGTGCTATCGGGGCCATTCCGATGTACCCGTTGACATCCGTGTCCTGCAATTCTGCCTTGCGTTCAACGCCTCTTCGTAGCCTGACCTCAATATATTTTGGGGCGATAGTTATCGTTTAGAACTCTGCAGGTTTGGGAAGTGCAGTGCCCCTGAGCTCCATTTCCCAAGTCGCTTTTTTGTGAGTGGGACGCAACACGGCTGGATGGCTTCACGCCCTATTGTCGATCCGCGGTGGCAGGCTGAACCTCTGGTGAATTCTTCTTCGTGATGGGAAATGAGAGTGACATGTGCCCGACCAAACACCTCCAGCGAGTCTCTCATTCGTTCCCCCTCTTGCAGTTCATCCTGCGGAGAAATAGCAGACGGTACGAAAGAGGCATGGAAAGGCGCCGAGTCTCCAAGTGGGGAGATTGTTAGTAAGGGGGCCTGAATGGAGAACACGAGCACCAGGAGATGAAAACTGAGGTGAGTTTCAGAAAGCTTTCCCGATCCCACGGTGTAGCATCCGCTGGGTTTCCAATGAGTGCTTTCGCTGTCGGAAGATTGCGTTGAACCTGGAGAGTTGGGACCCATGGAATGGGGAGCACGCAGGATTCCTTTCAAGGGTCTGCATTTGCTTTCCCAACCTCACCAATCGTCTCAGCCCCAAGAGTGTCCAGCCTTATGTCTTCTGCCGCTGGGGCTGTAGATGTGGTCAATCCTGGTTGCATGCCAGTCCCTGAACGCATTTTGGAAGAATTTCTCTCTGTTTTGCCCTGCTTGTTTCTTCTTTATGTTGGAAATGTATCCTCAGAATGGGTCTGAGCTGATTTTCCCTGCTGGTTTTAGGCCGCTTTACACACACTTGATGCACTTACACAGAGGTATCAAGACTTAGTTTTAAGATGCTTACTAGTCGGATAGATACTTGTGCGATGAACAGGGTCTGGTGAGTCCAGTTGATTGAGCAAGGAGTAGGTCGTGTCCATTCCATATTCGATTTTCGGAAGGGTATCTGTGCTCATTTCAAACTCGAGTTTTATGCGTCACCCCACCTCACCTTTCCCCTGAAGCAGGCATAAGTGTGTTTTCTAAAAGCGTGACTCTGTTCTGTTTGGGGATTCAGTTCATGGGGAGCGATTTTTACATTCCCTCGATAAGTGATATCATAAGTTTCTTTTTTTGTGGGACTTATTTCACTGAGGATGATCGTACCTAAATCCATTCAGGATGCTGCTACCAGCCTCATGACGTGGATTTCATGGCTGAGTGACACTCCATTGGACCTACGTAGCTCCACTTGTCCACTTGTCCACTTGTCTTTGTGCACTTGTCCACTTGGCTCTTTCCTGGGATATGAAACGTGTACCGGAGTGGAGGTTCTTGTCAAGACAGCAGCCCTCAACTTTGGGGTCCCTGTGTCTGGTTGATTTTTTCATTTTCCCAAGGTCAACGCCCATGTGTGGAAGTGCCCTATGCTCTGTGGTTCTGTGTTTTACATGGTTTTGGAAAGAGGATACACTTGTGAAGATTGGCTGTTGGCCATTGACATCCCGCCCATCAGCTTAACAAGACTCCCTTGACTCCGTGGCCTGTCCTGCCTTTCTGGTTTTTAGACTTTTTTCGCCTGGCCCTTTTGCCCCGGTGGGGGGGGCGCGAGAGATTTCTTTGTAGTGCTGATTTGCTCTCCCAGGTTGCTTGGTTGGCCAAAAAGGGCGTATGCGTTTTTTCCTGAATATATTCAGGAAAAAACGCATACGCCCTTTTTGGCCAACCGCATCATTGTCCACGTTCTGGCGCTTTTCATGTGCTATCGGGGCCATTCCGATGTACCCGTTGACATCCGTTTCCTGCAATTCTGCCTTGCGTTCAACGCCTCTTCGTAGCCTGACCTCAATATATTTTGGGGCGATAGTTATCGTTTAGAACTCTGCAGGTTTGGGAAGTGCAGTGCCCCTGAGCTCCATTTCCCAAGTCGCTTTTTTGTGAGTGGGACGCAACACGGCTGGATGGCTTCACGCCCTATTGTCGATCCGCGGTGGCAGGCTGAACCTCTGGTGAATTCTTCTTCGTGATGGGAAATGAGAGTGACATGTGCCCGACCAAACACCTCCAGCGAGTCTCTCATTGGTTCCCCCTCTTGCAGTTCATCCTGCGGACAAATTGCAGACGGTACGAAAGAGGCATGGAAAGGCGCCGAGTCTCCAAGTGGGGAGATTGTTAGTAAGGGGACCTGAATGGAGAACACGAGCACCAGGAGATGAAAACTGAGGTGAGTTTCAGAAAGCTTTCCCGATCCCACGGTGTAGCATCCGCTGGGTTTCCAATGAGTGCTTTCGCTGTCGGAAGATTGCGTTGAACCTGGAGAGTTGGGACCCATGGAATGGGGAGCACGCAGGATTCCTTTCAAGGGTCTGCATTTGCTTTCCCAACCTCACCAATCGTCTCAGCCCCAAGAGTGTCCAGCCTTATGTCTTCTGCCGCTGGGGCTGTAGATGTGGTCAATCCTGGTTGCATGCCAGTCCCTGAACGCATTTTGGAAGAATTTCTCTCTGTTTTGCCCTGCTTGTTTCTTCTTTATGTTGGAAATGTATCCTCAGAATGGGTCTGAGCTGATTTTCCCTGCTGGTTTTAGGCTGCTTTACACACACTTGATGCACTTACACAGAGATATCAAGACTTAGCTTTTAAGATGCTTACTAGTCGGATAGATACTTGTGCGATGAATAGGGTGTGGTGAGTCCAGTTGATTGAGCAAGGAGTAGGTCGTGTCCATTCCATATTCGGTTTTCGGAAGGGTATCTGTGCTCATTTCAAACTCGAGTTTTATGCGTCACCCCACCTCACCTTTCCCCTGAAGCAGGCATAAGTGTGTTTTCTAAAAGCGTGACTCTGTTCTGTTTGGGGATTCATTTCATGGGGTGCGATTTTTACATTCCCTCGATAAGTGATATCATAAGATTCTTTTTTTGTGGGACTGATTTCACTGAGGATGATCGTACCTAAATCCATTCAGGATGCTGCTACCAGCCTCATGACGTGGATTTCATGGCTGAGTGACACTCCATTGGACCTACGTAGCACCACTTGTCCACTTGTCCACTTGTCTTTGTGCACTTGTCCACTTGGCTCTTTCCTGGGATATGAAACGTGTACCGGAGTGGAGGTTCTTGTCAAGACAGCAGCCCTCAACTTTGGGGTCCCTGTGTCTGGTTGATTTTTTCATTTTCCCAAGGTCAACGCCCATGTGTGGAAGTGCCCTATGCTCTGTGGTTCTGTGTTTTACATGGTTTGGGAAAGAGGATACACTTGTGAAGATTGGCTGTTGGCCATTGACATCCCGCCCATCAGCTTAACAAGGCTCCCTTGACTCCGTGGCCTGTCCTGCCTTTCTGGTTTTTAGACTTTTTTCGCCTGGCCCTTTTGCCCCGGGCGGGGGAGAGATTTCTTTGTAGTGCTGATTTGCTCTCCCAGGTTGCTTGGTTGGCCAAAAAGGGCGTATGCGTTTTTTCCTCAGGAAAAAACGCATACGCCCTTTTTGGCCAACCGCATCATTGTCCACGTTCTGGCGCTTTTCATGTGCTATCGGGGCCATTCCGATGTACCCGTTGACATCCGTTTCCTGCAATTCTGCCTTGCGTTCAACGCCTCTTCGTAGCCTGACCTCAATATATTTTGGGGCGATAGTTATCGTTTAGAACTCTGCAGGTTTGGGAAGTGCAGTGCCCCTGAGCTCCATTTCCCAAGTCGCTTTTTTGTGAGTGGGACGCAACACGGCTGGATGGCTTCACGCCCTATTGTCTATCCGCGGTGGCAGGCTGAACCTCTGGTGAATTCTTCTTCGTGATGGGAAATGAGAGTGACATGTGCCCGACCAAACACCTCCAGCGAGTCTCTCATTGGTTCCCCCTCTTGCAGTTCATCCTGCGGACAAATTGCAGACGGTACGAAAGAGGCATGGAAAGGCGCCGAGTCTCCAAGTGGGGAGATTGTTAGTAAGGGGGCCTGAATGGAGAACACGAGCACCAGGAGATGAAAACTGAGGTGAGTTTCAGAAAGCTTTCCCGATCCCACGGTGTAGCATCCGCTGGGTTTCCAATGAGTGCTTTCGCTGTCGGAAGATTGCGTTGAACCTGGAGAGTTGGGACCCATGGAATGGGGAGCACGCAGGATTCCTTTCAAGGGTCTGCATTTGCTTTCCCAACCTCACCCATCGTCTCAGCCCCAAGAGTGTCCAGCCTTATGTCTTCTGCCGCTGGGGCTGTAGATGTGGTCAATCCTGGTTGCATGCCAGTCCCTGAACGCATTTTGGAAGAATTTCTCTCTGTTTTGCCCTGCTTGTTTCTTCTTTATGTTGGAAATGTATCCTCAGAATGGGTCTGAGCTGATTTTCCCTGCTGGTTTTAGGCCGCTTTACACACACTTGATGCACTTACACAGAGATATCAAGACTTAGCTTTTAAGATGCTTACTAGTCGGATAGATACTTGTGCGATGAACAGGGTCTGGTGAGTCCAGTTGATTGAGCAAGGAGTAGGTCATGTCCATTCCATATTCGGTTTTCGGAAGGGTATCTGTGCTCATTTCAAACTCGAGTTTTATGCGTCACCCCACCTCACCTTTCCCCTGAAGCAGGCATAAGTGTGTTTTCTAAAAGCGTGACTCTGTTCTGTTTGGGGATTCCGTTCATGGGGAGCGATTTTTACATTCCCTCGATAAGTGATATCATAAGTTTCTTTTTTTGTGGGACTGATTTCACTGAGGATGATCGTACCTAAATCCACTCAGGATGCTGCTACCAGCCTCATGACGTGGATTTCATGGCTGAGTGACACTCCATTGGACCTACGTAGCACCACTTGTCCACTTGTCCACTTGACTTTGTCCACTTGTCCTTGTCCACTTGTCCACTCGTCTTTGTCCACTTGGCTCTTTCCTGGGATATGAAACGTGTACCGGAGTGGAGGTTCTTGTCAAGACAGCAGCCCTCAACTTTGGGGTCCCTGTGTCTGGTTGATTTTTTCATTTTCCCAAGGTCAACGCCCATGTGTGGAAGTGCCCTATGCTCTGTGGTTCTGTGTTTTACATGGTTTGGGAAAGAGGATACACTTGTGAAGATTGGCTGTTGGCCATTGACATCCCGCCCATCAGCTTAACAAGGCTCCCTTGACTCCGTGGCCTGTCCTGCCTTTCTGGTTTTTAGACTTTTTTCTCCTGGCCCTTTTGCCCCCCGGGGGGGGGCGAGAGATTTCTTTGTAGTGCTGATTTGCTCTCCCAGGTTGCTTGGTTGGCCAAAAAGGGCGTATGCGTTTTTTCCTGAATATATTCAGGAAAAAACGCATACGCCCTTTTTGGCCAACCGCATCATTGTCCACGTTCTGGCGCTTTTCATGTGCTATCGGGGCCATTCCGATGTACCCGTTGACATCCGTTTCCTGCACTTCTGCCTTGCGTTCAACGCCTCTTCGTAGCCTGACCTCAATATATTTTGGGGCGATAGTTATCGTTTAGAACTCTGCAGGTTTGCGAAGTGCAGTGCCCCTGAGCTCCATTTCCCAAGTCGCTTTTTTGTGAGTGGGACGCAACACGGCTGGATGGCTTCACGCCCTATTGTCGATCCGCGGTGGCAGGCTGAACCTCTGGTGAATTCTTCTTCGTGATGGGAAATGAGAGTGACATGTGCCCGACCAAACACCTCCAGCGAGTCTCTCATTGGTACCCCCTCTTGCAGTTCATCCTGCGCACAAATTGCAGACGGTACGAAAGAGGCATGGAAAGGCGCCGAGTCTCCAAGTGGGGAGATTGTTAGTAAGGGGGCCTGAATGGAGAACACGAGCACCAGGAGATGAAAACTGAGGTGAGTTTCAGAAAGCTTTCCCGATCCCACGGTGTAGCATCCGCTGGGTTTCCAATGAGTGCTTTCGCTGTCGGAAGATTGCGTTGAACCTGGAGAGTTGGGACCCATGGAATGGGGAGCACGCAGGATTTCTTTCAAGGGTCTGCATTTGCTTTCCCAACCTCACCAATCGTCTCAGCCCCAAGAGTGTCCAGCCTTATGTCTTCTGCCGCTGGGGCTGTAGATGTGGTCAATCCTGGTTGCATGCCAGTCCCTGAACGCATTTTGGAACAATTTCTCTCTGTTTTGCCGTGCTGGTTTCTTCTTTATTTTGGAAATGTATCCTCAGAATGGGTCTGAGCTGATTTTCCCTGCTGGTTTTAGGCCGCTTTACACACACTTGATGCACTTACACAGAGATATCAAGACTTAGCTTTTAAGATGCTTACTAGTCGGATAGATACTTGTGCGATGAATAGGGTGTGGTGAGTCCAGTTGATTGAGCAAGGTGTAGGTCGTGTCCATTCCATATTCGGTTTTCGGAAGGGTATCTGTGCTCATTTCAAACTCGAGTTTTATGCGTCACCCCACCTCACCTTTCCCCTGAAGCAGGCATAAGTGTGTTTTCTAAAAGCGTGACTCTGTTCTGTTTGGGGATTCATTTCATGGGGTGCGATTTTTACATTCCCTCGATAAGTGATATCATAAGATTCTTTTTTTGTGGGACTGATTTCACTGAGGATGATCGTACCTAAATCCATTCAGGATGCTGCTACCAGCCTCATGACGTGGATTTCATGGCTGAGTGACACTCCATTGGACCTACGTAGCACCACTTGTCCACTTGTCCACTTGTCTTTGTGCACTTGTCCACTTGGCTCTTTCCTGGGATATGAAACATGTACCGGAGTGGAGGTTCTTGTCAAGACAGCAGCCCTCAACTTTGGGGTCCCTGTGTCTGGTTGATTTTTTCATTTTCCCAAGGTCAACGCCCATGTGTGGAAGTGCCCTATGGTCTGTGGTTCTGTGTTTTACATGGTTTGGGAAAGAGGATACACTTGTGAAGATTGGCTGTTGGCCATTGACATCCCGCCCATCAGCTTAACAAGGCTCCCTTGACTCCGTGGCCTGTCCTGCCTTTCTGGTTTTTAGACTTTTTTCGCCTGGCCCTTTTGCCCCGGGCGGGGGAGAGATTTCTTTGTAGTGCTGATTTGCTCTCCCAGGTTGCTTGGTTGGCCAAAATGGGCGTATGCGTTTTTTCCTCAGGAAAAAACGCATACGCCCTTTTTGGCCAACCGCATCATTGTCCACGTTCTGGCGGTTTTCATGTGCTATCGGGGCCATTCCGATGTACCCGTTGACATCGGTTTCCTGCAATTCTGCCTTGCGTTCAACGCCTCTTCGTACCCTGAGCTCAATATATTTTGGGGCGATAGTTATCGTTTAGAACTCTGCAGGTTTGGGAAGTGCAGTGTCCCTGAGCTCCATTTCCCAAGTCGCTTTTTTGTGAGTGGGACGCAACACGGCTGGATGGCTTCACGCCCTATTGTCGATCCGCGGTGGCAGGCTGAACCTCTGGTGAATTCTTCTTCGTGATGGGAAATGAGAGTGACATGTGCCCGACCAAACACCTCCAGCGAGTCTCTCATTGGTTCCCCCTCTTGCAGTTCATCCTGCGGACAAATTGCAGACGGTACGAAAGAGGCATGGAAAGGCGCCGAGTCTCCAAGTGGGGAGATTGTTAGTAAGGGGGCCTGAATGGAGAACACGAGCACCAGGAGATGAAAACTGAGGTGAGTTTCAGAAAGCTTTCCCGATCCCACGGTGTAGCATCCGCTGGGTTTCCAATGAGTGCTTTCGCTGTCGGAAGATTGCGTTGAACCTGGAGAGTTGGGACCCATGGAATGGGGAGCACGCAGGATTCCTTTCAAGGGTCTGCATTTGCTTTCCCAACCTCACCCATCGTCTCAGCCCCAAGAGTGTCCAGCCTTATGTCTTCTGCCGCTGGGGCTGTAGATGTGGTCAATCCTGGTTGCATGCCAGTCCCTGAACGCATTTTGGAAGAATTTCTCTCTGTTTTGCCCTGCTTGTTTCTTCTTTATGTTGGAAATGTATCCTCAGAATGGGTCTGAGCTGATTTTCCCTGCTGGTTTTAGGCCGCTTTACACACACTTAATGCACTTACACACAGATATCAAGACTTAGCTTTTAAGATGCTTACTAGTCGGATAGATACTTGTGTGATGAACAGGGTCTGGTGAGTCCAGTTGATTGAGCAAAGAGTAGGTCGTGTCCATTCCATATTCGGTTTTCGGAAGGGTATCTGTGCTCATTTCAAACTCGAGTTTTATGCGTCACCCCACCTCACCTTTCCCCTGAAGCAGGCATAAGTGTGTTTTCTAAAAGCGTGACTCTGTTCTGTTTGGGGATTCAGTTCATGGGGAGCGATTTTTACATTCCCTCGATAAGTGATATCATAAGTTTCTTTTTTTGTGGGACTGATTTCACTGAGGATGATCGTACCTAAATCCACTCAGGATGCTGCTACCAGCCTCATGACGTGGATTTCATGGCTGAGTGACACTCCATTGGACCTACGTAGCACCACTTGCCCATTTGTCCACTTGTCTTTGTCCACTTGTCCACTCGTCTTTGTCCACTTGGCTCTTTCCTGGGATATGAAACGTGTACCGGAGTGGAGGTTCTTGTCAAGACAGCAGCCCTCAACTTTGGGGTCCCTGTGTCTGGTTGATTTTTTCATTTTCCCAAGGTCAACGCCCATGTGTGGAAGTGCCCTATGCTCTGTGGTTCTGTGTTTTACATGGTTTGGGAAAGAGGATACACTTGTGAAGATTGGCTGTTGGCCATTGACATCCCGCCCATCAGCTTAACAAGGCTCCCTTGACTCCGTGGCCTGTCCTGCCTTTCTGGTTTTTAGACTTTTTTCGCCTGGCCCTTTTGCCCCCCGGGGGGGGGCGAGAGATTTCTTTGTAGTGCTGATTTGCTCTCCCAGGTTGCTTGGTTGGCCAAAAAGGGCGTATGCGTTTTTTCCTGAATATATTCAGGAAAAAACGCATACGCCCTTTTTGGCCAACCGCATCATTGTCCACGTTCTGGCGCTTTTCATGTGCTATCGGGGCCATTCCGATGTACCCGTTGACATCCGTTTCCTGCACTTCTGCCTTGCGTTCAACGCCTCTTCGTAGCCTGACCTCAATATATTTTGGGGCGATAGTTATCGTTTAGAACTCTGCAGGTTTGCGAAGTGCAGTGCCCCTGAGCTCCATTTCCCAAGTCGCTTTTTTGTGAGTGGGACGCAACACGGCTGGATGGCTTCACGCCCTATTGTCGATCCGCGGTGGCAGGCTGAACCTCTGGTGAATTCTTCTTCGTGATGGGAAATGAGAGTGACATGTGCCCGACCAAACACCTCCAGCGAGTCTCTCATTGGTACCCCCTCTTGCAGTTCATCCTGCGCACAAATTGCAGACGGTACGAAAGAGGCATGGAAAGGCGCCGAGTCTCCAAGTGGGGAGATTGTTAGTAAGGGGGCCTGAATGGAGAACACGAGCACCAGGAGATGAAAACTGAGGTGAGTTTCAGAAAGCTTTCCCGATCCCACGGTGTAGCATCCGCTGGGTTTCCAATGAGTGCTTTCGCTGTCGGAAGATTGCGTTGAACCTGGAGAGTTGGGACCCATGGAATGGGGAGCACGCAGGATTTCTTTCAAGGGTCTGCATTTGCTTTCCCAACCTCACCAATCGTCTCAGCCCCAAGAGTGTCCAGCCTTATGTCTTCTGCCGCTGGGGCTGTAGATGTGGTCAATCCTGGTTGCATGCCAGTCCCTGAACGCATTTTGGAACAATTTCTCTCTGTTTTGCCGTGCTGGTTTCTTCTTTATGTTGGAAATGT